>NC_073258.2:20577884-20887115 GCF_029289425.2 Pan paniscus
GTTAAAGTGACAACAGTTATCTGTCAATAAGCCTGACAAGGTTCCTATCCCTGTGTTTTGTGCACTCTGGGTCAAACTCAGAAATGCAAACAGGTGGAGAGCGATGAGTTCTATGACTGGTAAAGAAAAGGGCCTGCTGGTTTCCCTCAGGATCTCTGTCCTCATCTCAAAATGCATCTTCCTTGTTATCGTTCCTCTCCTTCCTGTCTGAGAGGAAGACCTGCTCCTGCTACACTCTGGGCAACCTTGTCCCCAGTGGCCCTGTGGCCCCTTGGTCATTGAAGTCTATGTTATGCCCTATCTTTTACCCTCAGTCACTCTCTCTGTTAACATTCTCCCTGTGCCCTGTAACCCTCCCTCATCTTTAAATAAATCCTCCTCCTTTGACCTTCGCATGTATTCAGTCATGCAATTCAACAAGCATTTATTGCACAGTGATATTCAATTTGCCACTTGCTAAAAGTCTGAACCTTGGCAGCTGAATGTGATCAGAAAAAAAGCACGACTGCTATGACTAGTCTCACTTTAAATTCATGGTCGTTGACCATGAGCTACCATACAATCCACTACCTTTCTCAAGTTCAGTCACATTCTTCCTTTCCTAGATGTCTGCTTTCTACTTCTCTTCTCTCCTGAAACTTCCCACAACTCCTCGTTCATTCTCTTCTCAGTTGACAACTTTGCTTCCTATTTCACTGAAAAATAGAAGCAATCAGATATGAACTTCTGGCTGGGCATGGTAGCTCATGCCTATAATCTCAGCACTTTGGGAGGCCAAGGCAGGAGGACTGCAGGTTAGGAATTTGAGACCAGCCTGGGCAACATGGTGAAACTCCCACTGTACTAAAAATTTTTTAAATTACTCATATTGGCAAACAACTGTAGTCCCAGCTACTTGGGAGGTTGAGATGCAAGGATCACTTAAACCTGGGAGGCTGAGGCTGCAGTGAGCCATGATTGCACCACTGCACTCCAGCTCAGGCAGCAGAGCAAGACCCTGTCTTGAGAGGAGAGGAGAGGAGAGGAGAAGAGAGGAGGGGAGAGGAGGGGAGGGGAGGGTAGAGGGGAGGGGAGGGGAGGGGAGGAGAGGAGAGGAAGATCAGGTGAGGAGTATGCCAAGGAGTGTTTTTAAGACTTACTGTTTTCTCTTTCCCAACAAGATTGTCATTTCCTTTAAAAAGTAGTTATCCTGAGGCCTATATTCATAGCATTCTGAAAGAAAGAAAAGAAAAGAGGAAAGAAAGAGAGAGGAAGGAAGGAAGGAGAAAGAGAGAGGAAGGAAGGAAGGAGAAAGAGAGAGGAAGGAAGGAGAAAGAGAGAGGAAGGAAGGGAGGAAGAGAAGAAGGGAGGAAGAAAAGAAGGAAGGAAGGAGGGAGGGAGGGAAGGGAGGGAGGGAAAGAGGAAGAAAGGAGGGAAAGAAGGAAGGAAGAGAGAGAGGAAGGAAGGAGGAAGAGAGAGGAAGGAAGGAGGAAGAGAGAGGAAGGAAGGAGGAAGACAGAGAGGGAGTAAGGAAGGAAGGAAGGAGAGAGAGGAAGGAAGAAATGAAGGAAGGAAGGAAAGAAAGAAAAAATAAAAGAGTGAAAATGGACTGGAGAAGAAGAAACCACAGTTGCTGCTATATCAACCAGCCTCTCTGCATGTCCTGGCCTCCGCCCTGCTGGGCTCTGGTACTGACCACTTCCTTCCTTCCTAATTTCCTAATTGACTAGGCCAGCTGAGCAGGGCTTTTCTGTGCTGAGGAGGTAAATCTCAGGATATCTAGACTGAGGGGTGGAAGGAGCCTTCCAGGGCACACATGAGACATGGCAGGGCTAGGCTGCTAGTTTTATTTGTTTTCTTTTAGACACAGGGTCTTGCTCTGTCACCCAGGCTGGAGTGCAGTGGCGTGATTATAGCTCACTGCAGCCTTCACCTCCTGGGTCTCCCACAATCCTTCCGCTTCAGCCTCTTGAGTAGCTGGGACTGCAGGTGCACACTACCACACCCGGTCCATTTATTTTTATATTTCGTAGAGACAAGATCTTACAATTTTGCACGGAGTGATCTTAAACTCTTGACCCCAAGTGATCCTCCTGCCTTGGCCTCCAAAAGCATTGGGATTATAGGAGTGAGCCACTGTGCTGGACCTAGTCTGTCAGCTTTGAAGCTTTAGATATGAACTCAGAGGGACTTCATTTCAGAGGCATCTGCCATGTGGCCCAGCAGAGCCCATCCTGAGGAAATGACTGGTAGAGTCAGGAGCTGGCTTCAAAGCTGCCCTCACTCCACACCTTCCAGCAGCCCAGGTGCTACCATCACGGGGCTCCCACTCTCAACTCCGCAGCCTCAGCCCCCTCAATGCTGAGGGGCAGAGCTGGTCTCCTGCCCTGACAGCTGCCAGGCACATCTTGTTCCCTCAGGTTGCACAACTGGGATAAATGACCCGAGATGAAGAAACCACTGGCATCCAGGAACTTGTCTTAGACCATTTTGTAGGGGAAATGACCTGCAGGGACTTTCCCCAGGGACCACATCCAGCTTTTCTTCCCTCCCAAGAGACCAGCAGGGAAGGCTCAGTATAAACAGCAGCCACCGCTCCCTGGCAGGCAGGGACCTGCAGCTCAGCTACAGCACAGATCAGGTGAGGAGCACACCAAGGAGTGATTTTTAAAACTTACACTGTTTTCTCTTTCCCAACAAGATTATCATTTCCTTTAAAAAAAATAGTTATCCTGGGGCATACAGCCATACCATTCTGAAGGTGTCTTATCTCCTCTGATCTAGAGAGGTAAGGAGGGTCAGGCCTGGTAGTACTTGGATGGGAGAACACCTGGGAATACCAGGTGCTAAAGGCTTTAAGAATAAAAAATAATGATCCTGCTTTGTGTTTATCCCATGTTGAGTTCTGTGCGGGGCAGAGGGAACACACGGTAAATGCGTTATGGGGAATTATAGGCTACTTGAGGGAGTGACAGTCGGGTCGTACCTCCTGCCTTCCTCCATCAATGCCACGTTGGCATCCTCTTATGCAGTCAGGCTTCAGGGCTGATGGGTTCAGAACCGAGGGCTTCTGGCTCTGAGTGAGGTCCTGCTGCAAGTTTTCCTAGATGAGCCACTGAGACTCTAATAAGATCCAGTGGAAATAACCAGGCTCTCGTCGGAATATAAGTCCCAAGGGAAGCTGTGCCAGTCTTATGGGCGACTGCCTGACTTCTTTCATTTCAGCACCATGAAGCTTCTCACGGGCCTGGTTTTCTGCTCCTTGGTCCTGGGTGTCAGCAGCCGAAGCTTCTTTTCGTTCCTTGGCGAGGCTTTTGATGGTAAGGCTTCAGAAGGTTTGCAGGATTTCTGAAGAGAAACATCGCCCTGGACCTGATAAACTGGGGAAAATGATGCTTTCAGAAGGCTGCTTTTGAACCACAGAGTTGCTAGTGTCTGCGTTGCTGAGGCCTGCCAGGAACTAGGGTTTTCTGGGTTGCCTGTCTCGAGTCTTTGAGAGCTGCTGGGAATATCTCCTTTCCCCGTAGCGCAGCTTCTCAGGGTGTGTTCAATGAATGGATCACATTTCAGAAGCCGCTGCAAGGTGTATCAAAAACACATGTCTTGAGCCGTAAGGAATGGGGCATCCAGTAACAATGCACAAGGGGTATTTTTGGGCTTCCTTAAGATTTGAGCCGCTGCCTTAGGTTGTGCTGCCCAATGTGCCTGGGGAGCTGCTAAACAGATTAGAGAGTCGAGGATTATTGTCAGTCAGTTACTCAGAGAAAGAACAATCATCCTTTCCAGGAGCACCTGAGCTGTTTGTTTTGAGTAGAAGATGCAAAATAAGGCCTGCAATTGGTATAAAATGTCCCTCAGCATAAATCGCATAGGAGTATGACTAAGGCTGTTGACTCTTCTGTCTTCTTTCTCCTTCCTCCTTCGATTTCCTAGTTGGATAATGTACAGGGCTCTTTAGCCTCGCTCTGTCAGGGGCTCCCTTCCTGGTTTGTTCTGTTTCCATTCTTCCTTCTCCAGCCTTCTTGACAAGAGCTGGGAACTAACGTGCATCAAGCCCCCACAAGGACCACAGCATTTTCTCATTTAGTTTCAGAATGACTCTGTGACGCAATCTTCCTCTCTTGGAAGGTGAGAAAGCTGATCTTGGAAGGTGAGAAAGCTGAGACTTAGAGCAGCCGAAGCCAATGCCCAGGGACTTACTGCCAGTCAGCAGGTGGCAGGGCAGAGGTTTGAGCCCGGCTGTGCTTGAGGTCAGGGCTCTTGCCAGGTAAATGCATCACTGACCACCTCCTAGAGGTTGATGGTTATGAATCTCAGGCACACCTTGGCATCACCTGAACTACCCATGCCTTCAACTCCCCAGCATAGTCTGCAGAAACTGGCCTGGGGTGTGGCCTGGGCACTGGGACTTTCAGTTTCTCTCTGGGTGATTAGAAAGTGCAGCCAAGGCTCACGCCTGTAATTCCAGCACTTTGGGAGGCCAAGGTGGATGAATCACTTGAGGTCATGAGTTCCGGAGCAGACTGGGCAACATGGTGAAACCCCCTCTCTACTAAAAATACTAAAATGTAGCCAGGCGTGGTGGCAGGCACCTGTAATCCCAGCTACTCAGGAGGCTGAAGCACGAGAATCACTTGAACCCGAGAAGCAGAGGTTGCAGTGACTAGAGATCGCACCAGTGTCCTCCAACCTGGGTGACAGAGCGAGACTCCATCTAAAAAAAATGAAAAAGAAAGTGCAGCCAAGGCAGAGCACCACTGCCCTATTGCTTCCTCAAGCAACCCACAGCATCAGTACAGCCTACTAAGAAAGTATTTAGGGACTTTTATGCTCCTAACAGTCACTGGAACTCAGGTCACAATGACGTGTATTCCATTTGCAAGAATATATACTTTAGGTCGGGGTGCGTTGGCTCACGCCTGTAATCCCAGCACTTTGGGAGGCCAAGGCAGGGGGATCACGAGGTCAGGAGTTCGAGACCAGCCTGACCAACATGGTGAAATCCCCGTCTCTACTAAAAATACAAAAATTAGCCAGGTGTGATGGCGCATGCCTGTAATCTCAGCTACTCAGGAGGCTGAGGCAGAAGAATCTCTTGAACCTGGGAGGTGGAGGTTGCGATGAGCTGAGATAGCACCACTACACTCCAGCCTGGGCGACAGAGCGAGACTGTCTAAAAAAAAAAAAAAGAATATAGACTTTAGTAGTCAGGGCAGAAGTACTCTGTGTCTGCCACCTTTCTCAGCATCAGTATTCCATGTCACTACCTCATTCATACACACTCCTGGATCTTATCATAGGCAGCTTCATTCTATAGCAGTGGCTCTTCACCAGGGCACTTGAAGAAGCCAACTAGGATAAAGGAATGTGCTTCTCAACCCATGGTATCCAAGGCTGCTATGATCACAGGCTGAAAGCTTGAAGTCAGTGGAAGATTTGTCCTTCTTCATTCCCCTCTAAGGTGTTGTTGGAGTCTTTATGTTCTCCTGATGTCCCTTCTGCCTTTCCTTTCCTTTCCAGGGGCTCGGGACATGTGGAGAGCCTACTCTGACATGAGAGAAGCCAATTACATCGGCTCAGACAAATACTTCCATGCTCGGGGGAACTATGATGCTGCCAAAAGGGGACCTGGGGGTGCCTGGGCTGCAGAAGCGATCAGGTAACTGGAGCTCCTGGGACGCCAGAGCTGGGTGAGCAGAGCTTGCCTGCCTTGGACAGTCAGGAGGGAGACGAGCTCCTTGTGGAGAAGTTAGAGGCTGCAGCCCCTCCTCCTCTTGCCCTCTCTCTGCCTCTGTGCTCAGTGTGAGGTCTGAGTGGATGGTAGGAGTGAGTGATTCCTCACCCTCCCTCTCTGGGTGCTGTTCATCCAGCCTAGGGGTGCCCAGCCTGGCTGAATGGGGTGGTGCCCAGTGTTTTCATCCCTCCTTCCTTGGCCTTTCTGGGCTCCTCTCTGAGCCCTCCCTTGCAACAGGGAGAATGGGAGGGTGGGCTATTGCTCACTGGCCTGATGATTAATCTCCTTCTTGCCTGCCTTGATTACAGCGATGCCAGAGAGAATATCCAGAGATTCTTTGGCCATGGTGCGGAGGACTCGCTGGCTGATCAGGCTGCCAATGAATGGGGCAGGAGTGGCAAAGACCCCAATCACTTCCGACCTGCTGGCCTGCCTGAGAAATACTGAGCTTCCTCTTCACTCTGCTCTCAGGAGATCTGGCTGTGAGGCCCTCAGGGCAGGGATACAAAGCGGGGAGAGGGTACACAGTGGGTATCTAATAAATACTTAAGAGGTGGAATTTGTGGAAACTGTGTGTTATACTTTGTGGTATAGACTGCCTGTTTAGTATGAAGGGGCGATCCATGCACATCTAGGTGAACGTGGAGCCTGGGTGGGTGGGAGACAACTCCTGGGCACACAGGGCATCCTGGGCATCCCTGAGGCAAGGACATGATGAGTTCAGGGGCCACCCCCACAGGATCCCAGGGGCTTCAGCAGATCCCACCCCTTACCCCATGTGAGCAGCTGCCCAGTGAGTTTGTAGGAACCCCAGCCACATTCCCAGTGAGTTCAACTGCACCCCGGCACGTTTTGCCAGCACCTCAATGGAGAGCTCCTTGCTTGCAGCTTTGGCTTGTGGCACCCAGCAAAAGCTTCCTGCCACCCAGTGGCTACAGCCACACACTCTCCAGAAAGATTTAATCTCAGCCTTGTGAGGAGCCCTTTCCCAAATTTCTTTCTTTCTGTGTTTTTTATCCCTTAGTAGCTAATCTCATGTCAGCCATTAATAACTCTCTATGTTAAACCCTTCCTTTTGTATCTGCGGCTACATTGATCAATTGTCTCACACCGCTCACCCACCCCCTCTCCCTGGTCATGCAGAGGCCTCACCAGTCATTTTATTGCTATTCCCAGGCCTCTGTGTGCCCAGATCTCTTCACTGCCCTGTCAGTTGTGTCCTGTCCCCTTCTCGACCTCCTGGCCTTGTCCTCAATGATGTTTCTATGAGGCTTTGGAAAGCCTCATCCCAAGAGTCCTGGCAACTGATACATTAGTCTCACCAACACTAGCCCCTACTCCTGATCTCATTTTAAAATTTTATTTTCTTATTTTATTATTATTATTTTTAGGGACATCACCCTGCTTCTGACTGACCCAATTTTTAAAGTTTCTCTTTATTCTCCTTAAAGAATGGCTCTCCCATTTGTTTCCCTCATCTTTCTTTTCACTGACTTAGAATTCAGGTCCAGACAAAAATTCCACTTCCTTGAAGAGCCTTCCCAGTAGCCATGAACCACACTCTGGGGCAGAGTTTGTGGCTCCCAAGCACTTTGTTCACACCTGCTCGTTCATCTTTACCCCCTCCTCTCAGAATCGGTTTTGTATGTCAGTTCCCCTGCTGGACTGGAAGCCCCTGTAACATAACTAGCATTTGAACAGTTCATAAAAACACTTTCATTTCTATTGTCCTGTGTAACTGTTCACAAGATACATTAGTCTCACTCATTGTCGTTTGACAATGTTTATTGTTCTAAAGAGAAAGCGAGATATGTAGGTAGACACAACACAATAAGAGCCTCAATACAGGCACACACTGGTGGCAGTCCAAACTCTGCTGGAATATGGAAGGCCAGTGAATAGTAACTAGAATCGCTGCCATCTTTTAAATTGCAATTGCAAGACTGTGTCCTATACTTTACATGCTTTATCAGATTGACACTGCAGAGAAGGCTTTGATGTTCTCAGTTGGATAAACAGGTTTAGAGGTATGTGCTCAGGCCTTCTCCAAGGTCACACATGTAACAGGTGCAGAGCCAAGACTGCAGGCTGGTTTGTCTGACTCCAGAACCTGCGATACACTGAACAAGGCCAAGAGATTCAGCAGTGGAGTCCTCCTCTCTTCTTCAGGAAGATAGGGAACATGGTAACAGCAGTGAATTCCATAAGCATGGGACCCCATTATACTTCATTTTTTGTAAAATTAGTTCCTTGATCAGAAGCAACGCCTTTGGGTCTCTCGCTATTGAGTTAAGTGTGGATGTGCCACTCTCCAGTACCCCAGAATGTAGTTGGAGGCTTGCCTAGAGATTAGAGGTTGAGGATCCTTCAGTAGTTCCTATACCAAGCCATAAGTTGTGCTGCATCTGCAGGTAGGGTCAGGGAGCTCCGCTGAACAGATGTGGAGGACATCAGAGTGGGAGGAAAAGGAAGCAAGTCGTGTGGGGAGAGAAGACCCAGCCTGCAATGATGACTGGTTAACTACTGTTTCTTACCTAATACACCCTCAACTTAGATAACAGACTAAGTCTAGGTGATAAAGCCTCAAAGAATAGCAGGCTCTCCCCACTGCACCCGCTTCCCACCTCCGCCACCTTTCCACAATTCTTAGCATGGGTTCTCCTGAAAAGAAAGCAGAAACAAAGTCTTGTGTGTAGGTATTTTATTTGGGGAATGAACACGGGGAGCAGGAGTGAGACAGTGGAGTAAAACAGGGAGGAGCAAGGCCAATACAGGGACACATTATACAGCTGGCCATACATAAGAGCCACATAACTGATGCCACTGGGACCTTCAGAGGAACATCATAAAAAGTGTCTCAGTGCTCTCCATCAGCAGTCCAAAATGAAAGGCACCTAGCAACTGGCTTCCATCTCCCTTTGGTCAAAGGTGGCCCCACCATTGTTAACTTTTCTGCATTTGTTGGCTATGCACACAAGAGTGTCCGGTGGGTTTACCTGGAGTAGGAAGTAGAAGGTCCACGGAGCAGACCCAAAGCAAGGTGCTGCCAGGTTGTACCTGTGTGAAATGAATTAAAGCCTATGGTGGAACTCATCACTGTAGCAGTGGCTGGAGAAAGGGGAGTGGGCCAGTAGGTCTGAAGTAGTTGACAGGCTGCAACTGATACACAGTGCAAAGCTTTGCTTTTTGAAAGTAAGGTCTGGACACAGCAAGTTCACTTGGGAACAAAGGAATGGACTGGATCTTAGACTAAGAATAAAAGAGACAAGAAGAAACTATACTGGGTAGCCAAGATGGGGAAAGAGGCAGCGCGACTGGGAGAGACAGAGAAATGTAAACCACCATGGACTAATGAAACCTGCCATAACCCTTGTGATCCCACACAGATGCCACTCCCAGGGGGAACATGATTTGGAGCACAGTGCTCCACAAGACACTGAAGGAATTTAGGGATGCTATGGGGCTTTAATAGGTTTAGGGACATGGTGACATTCCTAGCAACAAGATTGTAACACACTACATAATCTTTTGCTTGAAATAACTTGTTTTTGTTTTCTTACAATATAGGTACTTTGTTAGAGGTTGCGGTAAAATGAGGGTAATATGATGGCCTTTATGGTTAGGGGATACAAGGAATATATGAATCTTATGCCCAATCAAACCCACAAGGTCCCCAGTGGAGATAAGTTCTGAGGACAATGACCAGCACTCTATTGTTGGTTGGGGTTTGGCCCCAGACTTCAAAGCAGAACTCTGGTAAGTTGGGCTGCACTGCATGGTCTGGGCTAGAAGTCTAAGAGGACTTCTTTCAAAATCAGTCTCCAACCCCTCAGATCAGAAAGGCCATTCCAGTCAGCCCCCACCAGCACTGGAGGGAGCGAACCAGGGAGCATGAGCTTGTGTTTGACCCACTCAGAGCCAAGTTCCTATTGCACACCTCATAGGCTTTTTCCAAATTAGAAAAGGACAGAAGGACCTGTGAGACCTGCTCTCCTTCACTTCCTTTAGTAGGGTAAGGCTAACTTGCTTCAACAAAGATACTCCAAAATACAGAATGTTAAGGAATATACAAATTTATGTCTCACCTAACAGTTTGTGATGAGTATTTCAGCTGCCAGGGACTTCAGCTCCGTACTGTCTTTCAGGTTCCTTCCAAGTTGTTGGCTCTACCATACTTCAGACTGACCCTTGCTGCTCAAAGTGTGATCCAAGGACCAGAGGCATCAGCATCGCCTGGGATCTTGTCAGAAATGCAAAATCTCAGGCTCTACCCTAGATCTACTGTGGCAGTCAGGAGTTCCTACCTAATCTGTAGGAACTACAGCAAAAAATAAAAATAAAAAATAAGTAGGGACTTGTTGAGAAGCCAAAACAGGGGGAAAAAATGTGGGAACCCTTGTCCATCAATTATTAAGAATTTCAAAACAGTGAAAGCAGAACATTAAACCAAGTGGGGGGCCCTCATAAGCTCAGGGTTCTGACAATTATACAGCCCTCACATCCATGTGAGGTGGACAGAATCCTAAGGAAATTTCAGCAGGTGGGCAATGGGTGAAAAGCCACGCCAGAGTTGAACAGGAACATATGCAAAAAGAGCAAAGTGCAGAACGTATGCAAGGAACGGAGGACCCAGGACAAGGGACAAACTTGGGCTCTGAAACAGAAAAAGTTTGAAAATAGATCACAGAAGGCCTTAAATGCCAAGCCCAAGGGCTTGGGCTGTACTCTGAAAACAGAGGGGAGGCGTTGAAAGTTTCTGACTGGGAAGTGGCATGACTGTGCCCCAAGAAGACAAAGATCCTGGCAGTGCATCTGCAATTAACTTCCCATGAAAGAAAGATAAACAATCTTTCTCACGGACTGTGGTGCATCTATACACGAGGATGACTCTGACTAAATCTCAGAACAGTGTGGGGGTCAATGGCAAGTTGAGGGAGGTTAAATTAGTCCATTGAGCCCGGGCACAGTGGCTCACGCCTGTAATCCCAGCACATCAGGAGGCCCAGGCAGGCAGATTAATTGAGGTCAGGAGTTGGAGACCAGCCTGGCCAACATAGTGAAACCCCACATTTACTAAAAATACAAAAATTAGCCAGGCGTGGTGGCGCACACCTGTAATCCCAGCTACTCGGTAGGCTGAGGCAGGAGAATCGCTTGAAACCAGGAGGTTGCAGTGAGCTGAGATCGTGTCATTGCACTCCAGCCTGGGTGACAGAGCGAGACTCCGTCTCAAAAATAAAAATAAATTAGTCCCTTGATCTATAGTTTTCAGGTTTGGGGCAGGGTCTCTACCAATTGTATTTTTTTTTTTTTTTTTGAGACAGACTCTCACTCTGTCACCCAGGCTGTAGTGCCGTGGTGCGATCTCAGCTTACTGCAACCTCTGCCTCCCGGGTTCAAGCGATTCTCATGTCTCAGCCTCCTGAGTAGCTGGGATTACCGGTGTGTGCCACCATGCCCAGCTAATTTTTTTTTTTTAAACAGTCTCGCTGTGTGGCCCAGGCTGGAGAGCAGTGGTGCAATCTCAGCTCACTGCAACCTCCACCTCCCGGGTTCAAGCGATTCTCCTGCCTCAGCCTCCCAAGTAGCGGGACTACAGGAACCCACCACCATGCCCGGCTAAATTTTTATTGTATTTTAGTAGAGACAGGGTTTCACTATGTTGGCCAGGCTGGTCTTGAACTCCTGACCTCAGGTGATCCGCCCACCTTGGCCTCCCAAAGTGCTGGGATTACAAGTGTGAGCCACCATGCCTGGCCAGCAATTGTATTTTTAACAAGCTCCTGCGGTGATTCTGATATGGAGCCAGGTTTGTGAATCACCTGACTGGGTAATAGTGTGTCCGGAATTGGTGGGTTCTTGGTCTCACTGACTTCAAGAATAAAGCCACAGACCCTCTCGGTGAGTGTTTAAGTGTTACAGTTCTTAAAGGTGGGGTGTCCGGAATGTTACTTCTGGTGTTCGGAGTTTTTTTTTCTGGTGGGTTCGTGGTCTCCCTGGCTCAGGAGTGAAGCTATGGACCTTCGTGGTGAGTGTTACAGCTCTTAAGGTGGAGCGTCTGGAGTTGTTTGTCCCTCCCGGTGGGTTCGTGGTCTCACTGGCTTCAGGAGTGAACTGGAGACCTTCGCAGTGAGTGTTACAGTTCATAAAGGCAGTGTGGACCCAAAAAGTGAGCAGCAGCAAGATTTATTGCAAAGAGCAAAAGAACAAAGCTTCCACAGTGTGGAAGGGGACCTGAGCAGGTTGCCACCGCCAGCTCAGGCAGCCTGCTTTTATTCTCTTATCTGGCCCCACCCACATCCTGCTGATTGGTCCATTTTACAGAGAGCTGATTGGTCCGTTTTGACAGGGTGCTGATTGGTGTGTTTACAATCCCTGAGCTAGACACAAAAGTTCTCCACATCCCCACTAGATTAGCTAGATACAGAATGCTGATTGGTGTATTTACAGTCCCTTAGCTAGACATAAAGGTTCTCCAAGTCCCCACCAGAGTAGCTAGATACGGTGTCGATTGGTGCATTCACAAACCCTGAGCTAGACACAGGGTGCTGATTGGTGTGTTTACAAACCTTGAGCTAGATACAGAGTGCCGATTGGTGTATTTACAATCCCTTAGCTAGACATAAAGGTTCTCCAAGTCCCCACCAGACGCAGGAGCCCAGCTGGCTTCACCCAGTGGATCCCGCACCGGGGCCACAGGTGGAGCTGCCTGCTAGTCCCCTGCCATGTGCCCGCACTCCTCAGCCCTTGGGTGGTCAATGGGACTGGGCACCCTGGAGCAGGGGGCGGTGCTCGTCAGGGAGGCTTGGGCCGCACAGGAGCCCACGGAGTCGGGGGGAGGCTCAGGCATGGCAGGCTGCAGGTCCCGAGCCCTGCCCCACAGGAAGGCAGCTAAGGCCTGGCGAGAAATTGAGCACAGCAACTGCTGGCCCAGGTGCTAAGCCCCTCACTGCCCAGGGCCGGCGGGGCCAGCAGGCGGCTCCGAGTGCGGGGCCCGCTGAGCCCACGCCCACCCAGAACTCACGCTGGCCCGCAAGCACCGCCCACAGCCCCGGTTCCCACCTGCGCCTCTCCCTCCACACCTCCCTGCAAGCTGAGGGAGCCGGCTCCAGCCTTGGCCAGCCCAGAAAGGGGCTCCCACAGTGCAGCAGCGGGCTGAGGGGCTCAAGTGCCGCCAGAGTGGGGGCCGGGGCCGAGGCCGAGGAGGCACGGAGAGTGAGCGAGGGCTGCGAGGGTCGCCAGCACGCTGTCACCTCTTAATAGATCTAAGATTGTTTACATTTATTGTGCTGAGATGAACTGGTGGCAGTGATGGGATGTCAGTGGTTAGAGGTGAAGAGAGGAAGGTCACTTAAGTCTGCTGTAATGGGCCAGGCGCAGTGGCTCACGCCTGTAATCCAAGCACTTTAGGAGGCCAAGGCAGGCGGATTACCTGAAGTTGGGAGTTCCAGACCAGCCTGACCAACATGAAGAAACCCCGTCTCTACTAAAAATAATAATAAATAAATAAAAACAACAACAAAATTAGCTGGGTGTGGTTGCACATGCCTGTAATCCCAGCTACTCAGGAGGCTGAAGCAGGAGAATCGCTTGGACCTGGGAAGCGGAGGTTGCTGTGAGCCGAGATGACGCCACTGCACTCCAGCCTGGGCAACAAGAGCGAAACTCCGTCTCAAAAAAAAAAAAAAAAAAAAAGACTGTGGCAATAGTCTAGGCAAGAAATAATGAGAACGTGAGCTGGTGGCAAGAGACAATGGGAAAAAAGTGACTAATGGAAAACACCAGCAAGGTAGAATTGAAAGCAAGGTAGAAATGTACCTAGTCATTAGAAGTGAGGGTAGAGGAGGAGGAAGAGGCAAGGATGACTACTAGAAGGTTTTGAGCCTTGACCAGGGCAATCACAAATTTAACACATGCAAGGAAATTATTCATTTCAATTTTCGTCTTCCCACTGTCTCTGGCTCATGTAAATCCAATGTCTATGGGTCTGATAACTACCAGGTCCAACAACGACATCCCAAACCTTTCTAACAATAGCTAACATTATTACCTATATGTTACGTCACAGGCACTGTGCCCTACATTTCCGTCTCCTTTAATTCTCACTAAAAAGGAGCTCTAACACCTCACTCTTTCTTTGTGCTATGATCTCATCTAATCCTCAAAATACCCTGAATCAGAGCTACTATCATCCCCATTTTACAGATGAGAACACTAAAACTTAGAAAAACAAAGGAACTTCCCAAAGTCATGAAGCAAAAGAGAGAGTAGATATTCAAACCAAGGCAGTCAGCCTCAGAACACAAGCTCTCAGCCACTCTGATGCCCTGTAAAACAGCCGGTCAGATCTGTAAACAAAAGCGAAAGGGAGGCAACCATGAATCACCATCTGCCTAGAACTTTCAGGGAAGCGAAAGAAAGATACAAGTTCTATTTAAAAACTAATACCCAAATAGACTGCAAGTTTAAATGTTTAACTGAAGGAGATTTTTTTTTCATCTAATGTCATGAAGGTGATTTTTGTTTGCCTTGGAAAATAAATTCAAGTGACAAGATTTGTTTTTGTTTGTTACATTAGAAATTTCTCTCCATACCCTTTATCAAATGAGAATTGCTGTGCCTTGAGAAGGTCTGTGAAGAAATGATTGCACAATTGTGCCAGTTCATGCTGTCTGCTTGTCACGTCACGGGACTTCCTCTGGGCCTTCTAGTAGTCACTGTGCTGACAGTGGACGGGGGCTCTCACCCTTATCTCAGTATAGATGCACATTTCAACACAATCCAATACGGCCAAAAGGCAAATTATGCTAGTGGGAAGGTTTTCCATACTTCCCGGAATTCTAAGAATTCTCCTTTCCCTGACAATCTCTCTTTTTTTTTGAGACAGAGTCTCACTCTGTCGCCCAGCCTGGAGTACAGTGGCACGATCTCGGCTCACTGCAAGCTCCGGCTCCTGGGTTCACGCCATTCTCCTGCCTCAGCCTCCCGAGTAGCTGGGACTACAGGCGCCCGCCACCATGCCCGGCTAATTTTTTGTATTTTTAGTAGAGACGGGGTTTCACCGTGTTAGCCAAGATGGTCTCAATCTCCTGACCTCGTGATCCACCCGCCTTGGCCTCCCAAAGTGCTGGGATTACAAGCGTGAGCCACCGCGCCCAGCCCGACAATCTCTTTAACCCATATGGTTGCATCATATCTAGGAGTAATGTGTAAGTTTAACAGTGATTTGTGTCCATATTCTCTGGTTATGTTATAAATGAAAAAAAGAGTTGAATTGTTCAGTGCATCCAACACTTTACTTACTCCACACCTTTCTGCAAAATGCTCATAATAAACCTCCTGTCTACATTGTGTTCCAATGAAAACTTTAGTCATATTTTACATTTATTATTAATATAACATGCTATGTAAATGTACAGGAGCCTGACAAATGACAATCTACTTACATAATTTAAATAACACAAGTGCTTGCTGCAGTCTTTATTAGTACACAGCTTTGTTATGGCTTCTTAGAAATAATTTTAAAAAGTGCATGATTCTTGTGGGCTACTCTGTTTAGGAAAGATTACAGATAGCACATTTCTAAGAATGAATTAGTCAGCTGTATATGGGTTCAGATTAGAAAATATTAAATAAATACAGGGAAAAATATTTTTAATTAGCTTAATTTATATATGAAGATATTTTATTTAATTTGTTTTTGAGACAGGGTCTCTCTCTGTCACCCAGACTGGTGTGCAATGGCACAAACACATCTCATTGCGGCCTGGGCCTCCTGGCCTCAGGTACTATGCCTAGCTAATTTTTTTTATTTTTTGTAGAGATGCATTCTCACTATATTGCCCAGGCTGGTCTTGAACTCCTGGCCTCAAGTGATCCTCCCGTCTTTACCTTCCAAAGGGTTGGGATTACAGGCCTGAGCCACTGCACCCAGTCCCATTTTACTTAAATATCAAATTCAAATCTTCAGTGTTCTACTTATTTTGGGTGTTAATTCCATTATACGCCGTCTTATTTCAGTAATTTCCATATTGTGCCAGACAAGATATAAAAATAATTCAACTCCAGTCAATAATACTATCTGTCTTCATGTGACCAGGATGAAAAGCTTCTGCTCCCAACATGGAAGCCACAGTAAGAAAAGAATCTGTCTAATCCACTAGCAACAAGCAGTTAATACTGTAGTTCGGAATAATACTAGGACATTAACATTCTAATTCCAGCAAACAAAGACTGACTCTTTTCAAAATTCAACTTTGGTTAGGAAATGCTGAGTACAACTTTGGTTAAGAAACACTGAGGTCATGGATAAAGAGTCACAGATGCCGATGCCAAGGGTACAGACACTGACAAAAGTAGCCCCAATAAGATGGCAGGATTTGGGGGTGGTGTCTTTCCTTCAATAACAAATGCGTTCAGAAGGTTCAGGAGCATGATTTAGTTTTTCTCAAAATGTCATGACATCCTGCTGAATCTTCTCCCACTAGGCCTGCTGGGACCAGAGAAACCGATCGCATTTTTCAAGCATGCTTTGTATCAAGGCCCTGAAATCCCAAAGAAAAGAAACAAGCAAATTTAGTTGTCATTGTTCATTCTTCACAGAAAACTTAAAAACTACAGAGTTTCAGAGGATTCAAAAAGTTGACTGATTCTGTGCATCAAAAGACTCAATGCACAGAGTGAAAAGGCAAGCTACAGAATGGAAGAAAATATTTGCAAATCATGTATCTGATAAGGGGTTAATATCCAGAATATCGGAGAACTCTTACAGCAACAACAACGAAAACACCCAACCTGATTCAACATGGGCAAAGGACTTGAATAGCTATTTCTCCAAAGACAATTATATAAATGGTCAATAAGCATATGAAAAAATGCTCAACATCTCTAATCACTAGAAAAATGCAAATCAAAACCACAATGAGATATATAGTACCTGACACCCACTGGGATAGCTACTGTTTAACAAAAAACAACAACAGAAAATGACAAGTGTGGGGCTAGCACATGGAGAAATTGGAACTCTTGTGCACTGCTGGCAGGAAAGTAAAATGGTGCAGTCTCTACAGAACAGTATGGTGGTTCCTCAAAAAATTAAAAATAGAATTACCATATGATTCCAGAATTCCACTTTCAGGTATATACCCGAAAGAACTGAAAGCAGTGTCTGGAAGACATATTTGTATACTCATATTCATAGCAGCGTTATTCACAATAGCCAGAAAGTGGAAGCAATTCAAGTGTCTGTCAACAGATGAATGGATAAACAAAAGGTGGCATATATATACAACAGAATATTATTCAGCCTTAAGTAGAAAAGAAATCCCGACACATGCTGCAACATGGATAAACCTTTAGGATGCTATGCTCAGTGAAAACAGGCTGGTCACAAAACGACAAATCTATTAATTCCACTGAGATGAGGTATGTAGAATAGTAAAATTAATAAAAACAGAAAGTAGAACTGTGGTTGCCAGGGGCTAGGTAGAGGAAGTAAGTTGCTGTTTAATGGGTGTGGAGTTTCAGTTTTGCAAAATGAAAAAGTTCTAGAGACTGGATGCAAAACAATATGAATAACTTAATACCACTGAGCTGAATATTTTTAAATTGTTAAGATGATAAATTTTATGTGTATTATACCACACACACACAAAAAATTACTGAGACATTAGGTATCTGGTACCAGTAATTTTTTTTTTTTTCAGAGTTTTGCTCTTGTTGCCCAGGGTGGAGTGCAATGGTGTGATCTTGGCTCACTGCAATCTCCGCCTGCTGAGTTCAAGCGATTCTCCTGCCTCAGCTTCCCGAGTAGCTGGGAATTACAAGTGTCTGCCACCATGTCCAGTTAATTTTTTTGTATTTTTTTTTTTTTTTTTTAGTAGAGACAGGGTTTCACCATATTGGTTAGGCTGGTCTCGAACTCCTGACCTCAGGTTATCCACCTGCCTCAGCCTCCCCAAGTACTGGGATTACAGGCATAAGCCACCGTACCCAGCCAGGTACCAGTAATTTTTTTGTTTTTGAGATGGAGTCTCGCTCTGTCACCAGGCTAGAGTACAGTGTCATGTTCTTGGCTCACTGCAACCTCCACCTTCCGAGTTCAAGCGATTCTCCTGCCTCAGCCTCCCAAGTAGCTGGGACTACAGGCACGTGCCACCACACCCAGCTAATTTTTGTACTTTTTTTTTTAGTAGAGATGGGGTTTCACCATGTTGGCCAGGATGGTCTCAATCTCTTGACCTCATGATCCGCCCACCTCGGCCTCACAAAGTGCTAGGATTACAGGCGTGAACCACCACCACCAGCCTGGTACCAGTAATATTTTTAAAGAATCAAGGACACATCAGATTATTCAGGTTAATCTGAACAGCATCTTGGTCATGGCTGTGAATGAAATATTACTTTAGCCTCTTCCCTCAATTACCAGATCAGTCTCAGTCTCCTCATGTTAGTGATGGGTCGGGACTAAATGATCTCCACATCTACATCTGAAAGTCTGTGGCCTTCTACCTTCTCCAAGCACTATGCAGAGGGTAGGACAAACTGATATTACCTCTGCCTTTTCTCAGCAATCCTCAGGATATCACAGGTTCTGGTAAACTTCTCTGACAACTCAAGGGCCAGACCACATTCCTGTAGCAGTGACCAAGCCCGATCTGGGCCCATGGCCTTAGCTAACAGAAGTGCCACATTCTCCACATTGATGGGGGAAGGCCCATCACTGAGGCTCCCATTTAGTGACTCCTGGGGGGCTGGCCTCGTGCTCTTGCTCTGTATGAGATGAAGGAGAAGCTTCCATTCCTCCACGGTCTCTGGGATCCAACCTAAACACACACAGGGAAGTGTCAGTTTGACCACTCTTAGCACACTGACTGGATACAGGAGATGGTCAAAACTGTGAAAATGTTTAATGCCAAAACGTAAAAATATTCAAGAACACAATCTCATCACCCTAACACAAGTTGTTTTCTGAAAATTTGTTGTATAAATTGTTCATGAGAAAGAGAAGCCACAAAATTAACTTTAATTTTTTTTCTTTTTTTTTTTTAAAGAGAGACAGGGTCTCACTACCATGTTGCCCAGGCTGGTCTTGAACTCCTGAGCTCAAGCAAGCCTCCCACCGCAGCCTCCCAAAGTGCTGGGATTACAGGCATGAGCTACCACACCTGGGCAGCTTCAGAATTCTTTCAACCACTCAGTAATTACCCAGGGCATATCCTAGGCTAAGCACTGGATATGTAATGATGAACAGAAGAGACACAATCCCTGTACTCTTGTGGAGCCTACAGTCTAGTATAGGAGACAAAACTTAAACACGTAAGTATATACTTATAAAGTATGCTAAGCACTATGAAAAAAAAGAACAAGGAAGCATCAGAGAGAATGGCTGATTCTGCCTGGAAGATCTGAGAAGGGCTCTATGAGGAAGTGACATTGAAGCAGAAAGCTAAAAGATGAGACAAGCTTAGAGGACATATGCATGGGGCCCACATAATGTGAAAACTTGGAGTAGGAGCCATCAGAAATAAGGGGCCTGCATTTCTGATAAAGGAAACATGGAAGACATTGTGACACAGGAAAGAACTTGACGAATTCAAGGAATTTTTCTTTTCCTTTTTGTTTTGAGACCAAGTCTTGCTCTGTTGCCCAAGCTGGAGTGCAGTGGTGCGATCTCAGCTCACTGCAACCTCCACCTCCCAGGTTCAAGCAATTCTCCTGCCTCAGCCTCTCAAGTAGCTGGGATTACAAGCATGAGCCACCATGCCCAGTTAATTTTTGTATTTTTAGTAGAGATGGGGGTTTCACCATGTTGGCCAGGCTGGTCTCAAACTCCCGACCTCAGTTGATCTGCCCACCTCGGCCTCTGAAAGTGCTGGAATTACAAGCGTGAGCCGCCGCGCCTGGCCAGAATCATCTTTAATTAATGGGAAATTAAAAAAAAACAACAAAAAAAAGAGCCTAAGCACAAATTTTGGAGGAAGTCCTTGGTCTGAACCCCAGCTCCAGCATTTACAATTAGTAGCTGTGTGACTTTGGGCCAATTAACTGTCCCTTCTGTACCTCAGTTATCTGGAAAGTGGAAATAATAGTAACTATCCCCAGAGTTTGTTATCTCATTTAAAACAACATATGGAAAGCACATAGTATAGTGCCTAACACATAGTAGGCACTCATGAAATAGAAAAGTTGCCTATAGTTTATTCTTAATTGTGATTTCATAACATATCAAGGGCTATAGGTAAAAAAACAAAAACAAAAACAAAAACTCCACAAATGTGACAACTAAGTGGAATCACATATTAAATATATGATCATTGAAAGGTTCACCAAATTTTTTTGTTGAGAGGTCTGGAGTAACTTCTAAAAATTGACAACCAAGAGTAACCAGTTAGGATTGACATACCATTGTCCCCTTCCATCAGGCTCATATCATTCAGATACACAATATTGGTGAAGGCCTCTCTTCTTCTCTCCAGCTCCAAACAGAGAATTAGATATCCAGGCCAGAAACTTTAAAGAGACCGAAGTTGAAGAAAGGAATAAAAGGCCATGAATTTATCTGGAGCTGTGCTGCCCAAAACAGTAGACACAGTCACATGTGGCTATTTCAATTTAAATTAATTAAAAGCAAATAACATCTGAAAGTCAGTTTTTCAGTTAATATATTCACATTTCAAGTAGTCAATGGCTACATGTGGCTAGTGGCCACCACTGGACAGTTCAGTAGAATATCTCCACTATCACAGAAAGTTCTATTAGATGACCCTGATCTAGGGAAAAAAAAAACAAAACACCTAGCAACAAATGCTGACATTTGAGGCCAAGCTCCAATTATAAGGCATTTAAGCTTTATTCAATTTATAAACTTTAAAATTCAACACAAACCTAGCATATTTCTTCTCCAAATATGTAAACCTTGGAAGTCTTCCTTGACTCTTCCCCCTCCTTCATTTGCTATATCCAGTATCAGCATGTCCCACCGCATTTTCCTTTGAAATGCCCACTGGATGTGCTCCTTTTGCTGCCCTACTAATCACCAATCCACTCATATCTGAATTACTCCAACAGCTTCCTAGCTGGCCTTCTGTCTCCAGCCTTCTCATGTATGACATCAGAAATGATCTCTAGAAAGCTCCACTTTCATTACACAATTTTTGCACCAAGTAGTTCAGTCTAAAAGGGTCTCTACTGATAACTAAATTATTCTACCAGCTTTCAAGGTCCTGCATGATCTTGTCACCCACCACCTGGCCAGACTCAGCCCTCATTACAATGAACAAATATGTATCAAGTGCCTGGCACTATACAAATTAGATATAGACATTATGAGGGAAAAGAAAGACACAAGTTGCTATCTCCAAAAGATTATAATCCAGTTGGAGCCATAAGCCAGTATCACCAGGCAATAAATAACTGACTGAAGTGTGACATGGATAATAAGCAATGCCAGTTTTCCACGCCCTTGCTCTGTTTCTCTCACCTAACTCACCCTCTCCTGGCTCCTTTATAAATACAAATCCTACCCAGGTTTTAGGTTTTACCTCCCAAATCTCACCTCCTCCTTGAGTCCTTCACCAGCGATGCTATTGAGCCCATTTTGATCTCTCTCTTACTGTATTAATTATAAAAGTCTATCAATTATAATTGGTATCACATAATCTGGTGCTTAATTAAATACTATCTACATGCCTGAGAACTGGGGCTGGCAACTAAGCAGAGAGAGTGGAGGGGAATTAGCTAAGGCTATTTAAAAAAAAGAAAAAAGAAAAAAGCACGAAATTTAAATGGAAAAAAGACGTTTAATTTACTATCACTTAAAACAAAAAGGTACTTTTAAATAGCAAAGAGAATCCCCAAATATTAATGCGTATTAATTCAGACCCTTAACTATAAGGTTGTTAACTGAAACGTTTCTAACCTTAACTTCAGTTTCTAAAAAATTCTCACTTACCCACAAGACCTGCAGATGTCTGTCATTTTCTCCTTGGTTATAAAATCTGCAGGAAGTTTAATTAGATGAAGGATCAGCTGACTGTAACCCCAGGAAAGCAAGTGTGAATGAGGCCTATGAAATGAAAAGGAATCAGTAAATTAGATAGGAAATAAACTCTAGAAAATGCTTATTTATCACCTAATAGGTAAGAATAGAGTTTAACTGCATTCTATTACTACATTTTAAAAACATTGCTATTTGGCTTTTGAAAAATTAAAAATAGCTATTTTCCCTATAACCTGTTTATTTTTAAAGATTAGATACTTTAGGTAATCAAAAGCAAAAGAAATAAATTCTTTTTTCTTCAAAGATTAGATACTTTAGGTAATCAAAAGCAAAAGAAATAAATTCTTTTTTCTTCCTTTAATTCTATCATTCCATCACTCACAGATAACCACTGCATATCCTTCCAGACTTTTTGCTAGGAATATAAGACAGGCATTTGGGGGTCTTTTAAGAAGCTTCTCCTGGGAGGAAACGCAAGCAATAGTTCTGACACAAGTACCAGTGTGTACTTTAATTTTATTTTATTTTTAAAGTCCTAAATCAGGTTATGTCTAAAAATTCCTTGACACATTTTTAGGAAGAAAACACATACATACCTATCTCCCTAACCCCCACACCCAGTTTTATCCTCTCACAGGCTTAATCACCAAGGTCTCTTAATGTGGGCCCATGAAAAACCTGCAGGGGGTCAGCTGTGCAAAGTTTTGCATGACTGCATTTTTCTAAAAGGAATCATCAGATTCTTATAGGGTGACCCCAAAAAATTTCAGAACCACTAAGAAATATACTTAATCTCATTACTACCATGACTTGGGTCTGTCTCTTCCATAGCTATTTCTAAAGTGAGCCCAGAATGCCATATGTGAATAAACCAGTTCCATTCCAAAGGAACACTGGAGCTTAATCCTTAGAAATATGACTCCTAGCCAGGCACAGTGGCTCACGCCTATAATCCCAGCACTTTGTGAGGCCAAGGCAGGTAGATCGCTTGAGCCCAGGAGATCGAGACCAGCCTGGGCCATAAGGTGAAATCTCATCTGTACAAAAAATTAGCCAGGCAGAGTGGTGTGCTCCTGTCTTCCCAGCTACTCAGGAAGCTAAGGTTGGAGGGTTTAATCACCTGAGCCTAGGAGGTCAAGGCTGCAGGAAGCCATGATCTTAGCACCACATTCCAGCCTAGGTGACAGAGTGAGATCCTGTCTCAAAAAAAAAAAAAAGTAAAGAAAAAAACAAAGAAAGAGGACTTCTTCTGTACCTGGGATAACCTTCATCATCCATTGTGCTGGTGCTTGGTGGAGCATCAAGGGACACTGCCAAAAGCAGCCAATCCAACCTTAAAGACTCTGGTTGCAGAAGGGACTCAAGAAAAGATGACCTAAGAGAAAGTTGGGGAAAAAAGTCACCAATCTTCACGCTAAGAAAGGAAACATAAAATGTGGGGAGTGTGAAGAAAACCTGATTAAGAGATGAATATAGAAGAAGAAATAACTTGAAAACTCTTCTGCTACAAAATGTCTAGAAATGCTGGTGACCAAGCTCCAAGATAAGAAAGAAAATGTCAAAGGGCCAAAAAAGAAAAAAAAAAAGGGAGAGAAAGAGAGAGAGAAAGAAAGAGACAAATAAAAACCAGTGTGGCCAGAGTAGGAAGATCACTGAGGCCATAAGTTTGAGGCTGTAGTATGCTATGATCATACCCGTGAATAGCCACTGCATCCAGCCTGGGCAACATTGTGGCAAATGTGAACCAATCAAAAGAAGAAAGGAGGAAGCCGCTAGTCTAATAAGCCAGCGGCACAGGTCACAAGTGTTACAACCATGGGGAGACAGAAAATCAGACATCAGCCTAAAAAGAGAAGAGCTGGAACTGAGATCTATGTCAATAAAAAGGTGGCAGTGAATCTACTCACTGCAAAGACAAGAAGAAGCTTATCTTCTTAGTTCAGGCCCTGAATCAAGGGATTAATTTTGCACTGATCTGAGAATCCCTGAGAGGCAGTGAAGAAGTGTGGTACATGCACATTTGTGATGTGTGCTGTGACATGTGGCAGAATGTTACAAGGCCTCCCAAATCCTCCTCTTCCATAGTATGTGCCTCAACCCCTTGGTAATTAACAGTACACAATGTGACACCTGCTTATAAAAGAGAAACAATGCCCTGTCAAAAGAAAGGAGAGTCTGCAAATATGCTCTCCTTCTCACCGCTGATCTTCAGGCCTTGATTTCACCAGACTGTCTAAATAGGCCAAAAACTCAGCAGGGTGATGATGACAAAGTTGTATGATATCCGATGGCAAAATGGATGGATAGAACTTGATTAAGGATCGAAGAGCAGATTCCCCAAACTTTTCATACAACCTGCATTTAAAAACAACACACTTTAGTCTCTAATTTCAGTGAAATTATATAACTTGGTTACATTTAGGTTACTTATTACAAATGAAAATAAATATACTAACAGAAGCTGCCTCATATGCAAATGAGTAACATTAGAGACTAAAATACACAAAAAAATGCATGTGCTTCGGTTCATATAAACAATATATAGGACAACTTACCGGGTAGCATAAACAACCAACAACGGACTGTCAAAAGGAACCTCATCATCTAGTAACTTTAACCTTGTTGGTAGATCTCCTTTTTCCATCTCCATATACACAGGATTGGAACTTGCCATTTCTGAAATAGAAAGCATATCCTTTTCCAAACTTTATCTCTTAGGCGGAAATATTCAATTTATGAACATGTTCATTCAGCAATCATTAGTCACGTACCTACTGTGTGGACCTATTATGTGCAAGGCCCAATGTTAAGCATTGCAAGAGAAACAAATAAAAGAACAAGAGATGTAATCTCTACTTTTAAGAACCTTAAAATCTAATTGGGAGGCAAAGCATATTAGAAGTTGTAAATAAGACAAAGGAACATATAATTAATACATCAGTGACTATTACTCTTAAAATAATGAGTATCTAGGCCTATATATAGCAACTGTCCATATAAGCACACATCAAAAACCAATATACATAGCTATCATCAATGCCAAGTTGCTCAGTTTTTTCTAGAACTAGTATTCCTACTCCATCTTTTAGAATTAAATTCAATGAAATTAATTTTAAAATATTTGACCTTTTCTTAAAGTTATCAGTATAGCAAATACTCATTCTCTGAAGTACAAAAGATTTGACTTTTTGGAATAGCCAAAAGTCATTTAAAATCAAGTCTGGTGGAAGAAGTGAGTGATGATCTAAAACTATTTGTGGTTTAAAAAAAAAAAGTATGACTCTAAAGTAAAGTGGGTTTTTTCCAAGTAGTTTTCTTTTTTAGTTTTTTAGAAACAGGGTCTCATTCTGTTGCCCAGGCTGGAGTGCAGTGGTGATCACTGCAACCTTGAACTCCTGCGTGGGTGTGTGGGTGTGTGTGTGTGTGTGTGTGTGTGTGTGTGTGTGTGTAGCGACGGGGTCTTCCTACGTTGCCTAGCTGCAGTGCCTGTGTGCACACATGCGCACATGCGTGTATGGAGAGACAGGGTCTTGCTACGTTGCCTAGCTGCAATACCTGGGTGTGTGCATGTGTGTGTGTGTAGAGACAAGGTCTTGAAACGTTGTCTAGGCTGGTGTGTGTGTGTGTGTTTATGTGTATGTGTGTGTAGACAGGGTCTTGCTACATTGCATAGGCTGGTGTGTGTGTTTTTGTGTGTGTAGAGACAGGGTCTTGCTACGTTGCCTAGGCTGGGCAAGTATTTTTAACTGCCTCTGAAGACAAATCCCAAATAACAGTTCCAAAAGCTGTTTCCCATAATTATCACATCATTAGAAGGGTGAGGCCTACTCACCAGGTTCTAAGAGCCAACATTCAATTTCTGATACATGCTTTTTTTAAAAAGTCATTTTTTCCCCAGTCTCATTGTTTCCCATTTGACTGTGTCAGGCAATAAGTACTTTAAAGGAATTCAGAGGAGGAGGCCATTCAGAGGTTTGGAGAAGCCTGATGACTGCGCGGGAGCTAAACCAGACATATCCACCTAAATTGAAGTAAGCAGCCATATCACTCAAATTGCCCACCATGCTTCCTCTAGCCAGCACTGGTAGTAACAACTATCACTCTGGGTGATGGAGACTCTTTTCTGCTCTTCTGTGACTGGGTATGATCACATAATAGAGACAGATACAGTAAATTTACAATGAGTAATAATGTCACACATTTGAACTTACCTGAGGAGAAATAGCTTGTTTCTTATTTCACACAAAAGACAATCTACCTCAACTCAGAAAAAAAAAAAATTATTATGCTTTTAACTGCTATATTTGAATTAAAGCAGATCTGTAACTATAGATCCATGTTTCTAGAAAGCTAAAATATCTTTAAGTAAGATGACATTAAAATGTATCTCTATTCACTTTTGGTAATGAATGAAAAGTTTGCTTAAAGTCTAAAGTATTAGAAATATGGCATCTGTTATTCAAGTAGGATTTGGAATTAAGAAAATTCACTTCTTCAAAAACATGGGACTATGGCTGCAGAAAGGGCAATGCATATAGTTTTTAGGGTATGAGAGCTGGTTTCTATTATATGTCAGGATGACATATGTGACCTTCAGCCAAGGTAGATACTGCTGGCTATGCACCAAAGTCTCTGAGGCAGACATGTAAGCAAGCTCTTCACCTATATTCATTCTTTTCCTCCTGGACAGGTTACATTTCCCAGTTTCCTTTGCAGTTAGTTGTGGCTATATGACGGAATTCTCATCAATGGAAATGTATACAGAAGAGAGGTAAGCCACTACCAGGCCAGGCCTATAAGACAGCACTTTCTACATGCTTTCCCCAGACATAGCAACCCAAACACGACCACATCCCTTAAGGGAAGATGGAGCTGAAAATAATGGAAGGAACTTGGAATGCTAGAATGCTGAATTACCACCTGGGAGACAGCTACCCACTGACCTGGAATACCTGTCCTGGACTGTTACATGAGCAAGAAATACACTTCTATTTATGTATGAATTACTTCATTATCAGATATTTATTACAGCAGTTTAGCTACCTAAGATCTCTCTCTGCCTCAGACTGCTTATCTATAAAATGGAATAACATCATCTACTCCAAACATTATTGTAAGGATGAAATGAGACAATGCTGAAAAGTGTTTACCATAATATCTGCCACACAATAAGTACCCCATATAGTATTTCTGTGTTAGTAAGTTACATGAGAGATTTTCTTCTTTTAATACATCTGCATTTATAAACATTTTACTTTAACCTCAACTTCCCCAGCACTGCTCTACCATTTTCTGAATGTCATTATGAGAGAAATAAAACTAATTTCTAGGGCCAGCCATGGTGGCTCACACCTATAATCCCAGCATTTTGGGAGGCCAAGGTGGGAAGACTGCTTTGAGGTCAGGATTTCAAGACCAACCTGGGCAACACAGTAAGAC
Organism: Pan paniscus; assembly: GCF_029289425.2. Taxonomy (NCBI): domain Eukaryota; kingdom Metazoa; phylum Chordata; class Mammalia; order Primates; family Hominidae; genus Pan; species Pan paniscus. The sequence continues at coordinate 20,605,037 of NC_073258.2, forward strand.
CCCATCTCTATAAAAAAATGAAGAAATCAGAGGGTACAGTGGCACATGCCTGTAATCCCATGACTCAGAAAACTGAGGCAGGAGGATCGCTTGAACCCAAGGGATCAAGGCTACAGTGAGCCATGATCACACCACTGCATTCCAGCCTGGGCACAGAGTGAGACCCTGTCTCTAAAAATAAAAAATAGGGCCAGGCACAGTGGTTGATGCCTGTGATCCCAACACTTTGGGAGGCCAAGGCAGGTGGATCACTTGAGGTCAGGCGTTTGAGACCAGCTTGGCCGACATGGCAAAACCCTGTCTCTACTAAAATACAAAAATTAGCTGGGCGTGGTGATGCACGCCTGCAGTCCCAGCTACTTGGGAGGCTGAGGCAAGACAATCACTTGAACCCAGGAGGCAGAGGTTTCAGTGAGCCAAGATGGCGCCACTGCACTCAAACAGAGTGAAACTCTGCCTCAAAAAAAAATAAAATAAATAAAAATTTAAAAACTAATTTCTTATAATCTAGTTGTAAATTTAACCAATGTCTGAAAGAACTATTAAAAGTTAAAATGAATGGAAAACAGAATGAAGGGTTGACCAGAACAGATGTGATTTTCTACTTAAATCTTTTTTTTAAACCCCAAAATTCAAAGCTGCTAATGTTTTTTAATACGAATTTCTATCTTTGATAAGGCAATCTGAGTATTACCTTTCAATCCTTCAATAAAAGTATCCCAAACAGAAGGGCTATTACTGTAACTAAGCTTGATACTCTCCTTCGCTCTTTTCAAGTTCAGGAGAAAAAAGTACTTCTTCAGGAATTGGCAAGCCAGAATTTCAGGAGAGTACTGTTGCAAAGTGTGGTCCACATGTCCACTGGTGCTTTTGATCTTAGAATTCAATACATTCAACTCCAAACATAATGTTGTCAATTCAGCCAGGTCGTTCTGAAGACCACTTGCAATGGCGCATGGAGAACATATTTGAAACAGGTCATCCAAAGACTCCCTTGGACTCCTTACACATTCACATGCTGTTTTATCAACAGATTCTTCATTGCCTAAAGAGTCCCTTTTTTCTTTTTCATTATCTTCATCTAATATTCCCTTTTTTGATTCATTAACTAATAGTACATCCTGGTTCAATTTCATGGATGAGTTGTCAGTATCTGAAACGCCTGAAAAGTCCTTCATGGCAAATGTTTTTTCTAAATGTGAAAGCCACTCCTGTAAAACCATTCTCAGAGACTCGGATTCAAATAAAACCAGAGGGTCCTGTAGCTTGGTCCTATACAAAACAGACAAGTATGAAATTCATGTGTCATGTGTTTTTCTTAAAACAAATTAATTCATGCTAAATTAACCTAACCAATGTAACATACTCATGTGGAATAAACGTTACTTTTCAACTCTTTAAATAAAAACTATCTCAACAAGATGACAAAACAGAGAACATAAACTTTGTAGTGTTTTACTAATTCTTTTTTTTTTTTTTTTTTTTTTGAGATAGGGTCTTGTTTTGTCACCCAGGCTGGAGTGCAATGGCACAAACATAGCTCACTGCAGGCTCAAGTGCTCCTCCCGCCTCAGCCTCCTGAGTAGCTGGGAATACAGGTACATGCCACTACACCCACTACACCCAGCTACTTTTGGTATTTGGGGTTTCATCATGTTGCCCTGGATGGTCTCAAACTTCTAAGCTCAAGCGATCCGCCCACCTCAGCCTTTCAAAATGCTGGGATTACAGTCATGAGCCACCACGCCCAACCTAATTCTTCAATTTCAATTCCAAATGAGGCTACCTCTGCCCCAAACTGTCTCAGGACCACTACTGATGGACTCAGAAAGTCATTCCCATTCTGGGTTTGTGTGAAGGCTGCCAATCTTCTCAGTAGTTTTACACACAAAGCTAGGAATACTGGAAGTCAAATACCAAAAAATTAACATGAAAAAAATCTTATTGCTGCCAAGAATGAAAACTTCAGTGCCTGGGTTTTTCCTATTAGTCCTAGGAAGGCAACTTGGACTTAATAAAAGGAAAGACCATTTATAGCAACTTCTCTAATCAACTATATATTTCATATAAGGCCCATAAAAGACTTACAATATAATGATTCACTTCATTTACTAAACTGCCTTGAGAAGTCACTATAAAAGTTTCTCATTATACTCACATTGCTTCTGCTGTTGCTACTTTAAGCTCCTGGAACCTGTCTTCTTCTGGAGGTGGACTAGTTACCTCTTTTTCCTCCCTAAAAAAGTGTGAAAAATAACAATAACATTCACAAGAGTTAGAGGGGATCAGAGCTTTTTTTCTGAGACAGGGTCTCACTCTGTCGCCCAGGCTGCAGTGCAGTGACGTGATCTCGGTTCATTGCAACCTCCGCCTCCCGGGTTCAAGCAATTCTCCCTGCCTCAGCCCCAGAGCTTTCTTAGACAAATATTTCTTTTTTTTTTTTTTTTTTTTGAGACAGAGTCACGCTCTGTTGCCTAGGCTGGAGTGCAGTGGCATGATCTCTGCTCACTGCAAGCTCCACCTCCCAGGTTCACACCATTCTCCCGCCTCAGCCTCCCGAATAGCTGGGACTACAGGCACTCGGCACCATGCCTGGCTAATTTTGTTCTTGTATTTTTAGTAGAGATGGGGTTTCATCATGTTAGTCAGGATGGTCTCGATCTCCTGACCTCGTGATCCACCTGCCTCGGCCTCCTAAAGTGCGTGAGCCACCGCGCCTGGCCCTTAGACAAATATTTCTCATGCTTACTAACGGCAAGTATTATACTCATGTTACATAAGACAAATAGATGAATAGAAAAGGTGGTCCTTGGCCTCAAGGTGATAAGCTCCAGTAAGCTCTCATTAGAAAGAAAGGCATGCAAACAACTAAGTATAATTTAAAAAAAGAGTAAGTTGAATACCAAAGAGCAGCTCTTTAAAAGAGCATTGTGATATGAAAACAGAGAAGAAGAAATAATTTTTCTGAGTAGGGAAAGGGACATATTCCTAAGGAGGTATTATTTGTGTCACAAAAAATGGCGGGAGAATCCTCTGGATAGAAGACATAGCATGAAGAAAGGTAGTAAAGTGTCAGTGTACACACTTAGTTCTCCGATAGGAGTGAAATTTATAGCACTTAGAAGGATGTGGCTAGAAAGGTAGCTAAGGTCAGATAGAAGGCTGCATTAAATGCCATGTCAAAAAATCTGTACTTTTTTCTATAAACGTATGGATTCACTAAGTTATTCTGAGGATTACAAATCTTTTATTTCATCTGACTGTCCAGATGCACTGGTCCCATGGGTTTCTCCCTTAATTCCTGGGTAAGTGCTGAATTTGTTTGCCTTTAATACCCAGATTCCCTGAACTATAAGGCAGAAGCCAGAGAGACAAGATACTCCACACTATGCCCGATTAAGGGCTCTGCTACAACTCTACTACACAAGGACCAGGCCACCAGCATATTATGGGAAGGTACCTGACAGGACATCAATGCCAACTGCTTGATCAACGTTGCCTAAAGAATCCCTTGTTTTCTTTTTCATTATCTCAATCTAATATTCCCTTTATTAGAGAATAAAGTATTATACTCATGTTACATGAGACAATTAGATGAATATAAAAGGTGGTCCTTTTGCTATTGCTTGATGAGTCCTTGACTCATCAAATAATAGCACATTTTGGACCTTACAGGCCAGAGAGCATCAGTGACATTCCCAAAGTCACATACTAGTCATACGCAGAGCCAGGATGAGGTCTAGATCCTTGGTCATCCTACTCTTAATATAATACTCCTGTGAGATCCCAGAAGTTTGAAGAGATTATGGGGGAAGGAGGGGAGTTATGCAGGGGAAAGATGGAAGAAGTACTAAATTAAAACTCTGCTCAATAGATCTGCTTCGGGGTGATGTAATTTTTCAACACTTTGTGGAATTTCACAGTTTTTATAAGCTACACAAACAATCTTCAATGAATGCAGACATACATGTGCCTTCTTGAAAAGGACATAGTCTATGGCACAGGTGTCCAATTTTTGGCTTCCCCGGGCCACATGGGAAGAATTGTCTTGGGCCACACATAAAATACACTAACATTAACAATAGCTGATGAGCTATTAAAAAAAAAAATCACAAAAAAACTCATGTTTTCAGAAACTTGACAAATTTGTGTTGGGCCACGTTCAAAGCCATCCTGGAACACATGAGGCCCACGGGCCACAGGCTGCACAAGGTTGGTCTATGGCTTTCTTAAAACTGACAGCTGGATTCCCTAGAATGTATAGAGATTTATGTGTAAGGGCTTACTCAGTGTCTTCCTCCTTTGGGCAGGTATCTGAACTCACATCCTCTTCACATGATTGCTCATCACCCCTGAGCTCTGGTCTCACTTTCAGATCAGGGCTCGTGTGAAGGGTGCCAATCTTCTCAGTAGTTTTACGCACAAAGCTAGAAACACTAGAAGTCAAATAACAAAAAACTAACATGAATAAAAACTTATTACTGAGAAAACTCAGGTTTTCATTCTTCAGTTTTCTTGGTTTCTATTAGTCCTAGGGAGGCAACTTGGACTTAGTAAGGACTGTTTATAGCAACTTCTCTGTTCAAATAATAGTATTTCACGTATATAAACTTACAATATAATGATTCACATTATTTACTAAACTGCCCTAAGAAATCAGTGTTTCAGCGCTAAAGAAAAGGTCTTTAACTCCAGCTGTATCTGTAATATTTCTGTCAACTTAGGCAAAGCCATGTGATCATCAGCCCCATTCTGGTCACAGAATAAAGAATTGCTTCATGTAAGTCAGCTGTTAACTAGTCACAATATACCCTTCTTAAGCAAAATTTGTATCCAGTAAGACTCAGATAAGCAGTTAAGTAGCTGCACAAAGTCTTCTCTCTTAATCTCAAATGTCAACCCTGGTCCCATGGAGTAGCTAGAAAAGAATTCTGAAAAGACTCCAAGTCTGAGCCCAAACTGACCATTAGAAAGGATCAACTAAAGACTAATGTAATGATACGTGGAAACTATTCCCATCAGAGATTTTTAATTTTTGATCTCTTGAGGGTGGGGGCACCTACATCTGCAACAACTCAAATACCAGCTGCTAAAACAGAGGGAAGCTAGACTCTCCCCAAGGTAAATGAGAAGTTAATAGCTCCATATGACAAGTTATATGGAAAACAAGAGACTTCCTTTTTCTCATTTTCCATTCTCAGCACAAATTACCTAATGTGAGAACTGAAATAAGATCAGTAATGGAATTAAATGACAAGACTAATTGGTTTACCTTTCTTTGACAGCCTGAAGAGACACAAGAGGAGATGGAGAACGAAATGGTAATGGAATGCCGAAGGGGAGAAAAGTTTCATTCTTATCTGTCTCAAACATCACTGGAGCATGAGAAACATTGTCTAATGAATGGAATCAGGAAAAAAAGAAACAAAATCTAATCACGTGGGAGTTGTTTTAATCTTTAAAAAAATTCCGAAATGAATAAACCGAAAGAAATGAAGGATTCAATACCAAAATCACAACTGACCCAGAAACAAATGAGTGGAACACAGGTTTACAAAACGCACGGGATGGTCCACATAAAACACCGAGGCAGGTACCTTCATTTGCCTACTAACCCTGAGTCCCCATAAGTCAAAAAGGGAGTTTAGGATCTCTATTATTCTCTTCTCACTAGTTCAGCCACAGGAATACTCGCACATCGAAAAAGGAAGGCAATGACCCCCAAAAACTGCAGTAATTTTTCAATCCTGATGAAAAATAATTTGGTTAGTCAGAATAAAATCTTCCCACTCTTTTGGTTAATGACCTTTCTTTCATAACCTTTCCAGCATTTTGATGCATGATCAAAAACAGGCCCTAATGTTAGTCCAAACATGAGGGGAAAAAATACTAAACATAAACCAACTCTTCTAGTAGGGAGCAGATCTGTAGATCTGGATGGAAAGTTCTATCAACATGTTAAAAATTATTAACACTTCAGAGAAATTCTGTGCACAAGATAATCCTGGTAACAAGAGCTCGTGGAAAATAATGGCTTCACATCAGGAACCAACAACAGACACATTCATCACCTTCATTTCCGTGTGAGCCACAGCACTGATCTGGCAGGTCCTCTTCCTGCTGTGAGGTGAATTCTTTAAATCTCTCATCTTCTGAGAGGGTTTGGCTGTGAAGGGAGCAAGAGTCTTCATCTGACTGACTGCCTCTTCTACTACTAATGATACGATAAATACCAGAGTCCAAGATGCTGAAACTTTCCTAAAAATTAAAAGAATTCCAAAAAAAAAGGGTAAAAATTTCCTTTATAACGTTAATATAACTTCTGCAGAGAAATACCAACACTCAAATAGAAAGTTAATAACAACCATTATGGCTTATTAGAACAAACTGATGAGCAAGGCTTAGGTGCCTGGCAGCTGGGTCACTCCGTGTGCTAGTGGCATCAGCTGCCATATTTCTCTAGCTTGTCTTCATAAAGCTTGGTAGTGAGAATGGGGATTAAATGAGATAATCCAGAGCTGCATTCAGGCTCAAATTAGCATGAAGCACCTGAAATCACATATTAGAGCAACGTACCTTATGCTGGGAGCTATATGAGTATATCAGGGAACAAAAAATAATAAACAATGACAAAACAAAAAGTGGCTCCAAGACACACCTAAATGGAGGCTTCACAGAGCTGAGCCACTAGCTGAACAAAAGTTCACCCCTTCCCACCAAAAAACATAAATGGAAAGGACAACAAATTTGGGGATCCTAGAGGTAAATAAGAACAACCGAAGATGGAAAAATCTTACCCTACAAAATCCTTTAAAGGTGAGAATACTTACATGTGATGAAATGGAGCTTCTTCTACTGCTACAAGCTGAATCCAAAGGTTCAAATTTTAAGATCAATTCTTCCAGTTGCGAAATTAGATCATTGTAGGTGCCATGGTCCAGCTGAGATTTCAAATGCTCCAATTTATCTGCAGTCAAAGTTTTTCTTGCCTAATAAAACAACATCGCAATGGAATAGCTATTTGTAGGTAAATCTATATTCAAATGGCCAATATATTGAAAGAGGTCTAGGCCGGGCACGGTGGCTCACGCCTGTAATCCCAGCACTCTGGGAGGCCGAGGCGGGCAGATCCCCTGAGGTCAGGAGTTCGAGACAAGCCTGGCCAACATGGTGAAACCCCGTCTCTACTAAAAATACAAAAATTAGCTGGGCGTGGGGGCAGGCATCTGTAATCCCAGCTACTCGGGAGGCTGAGGCAGGAGAATCATTTGAACCTGGGAGGCGGAGGTTGCAGTGAGCTGAGATCGCGCCCTTGCACTCCACTCCAGCCTGGGGGACAAGAGTGAGACTTCATCTCAACAAAAAAAAAAAAAAAAGAAAGAAATAAGTCTAATATAGGACATAAAACTTCAATGGTGCTTTAAAAAGGCTTAGCAAGCTGGAGAAAGATTTAATGAGAATTTTCTTAGGAATTAAGAATTTAAGGCCACGTGTGGTGGCTGATACCTGTAATCCCACACTTTGGGAGGCCAAAGTGGGCGGATCACTTGAGGTCAGGAGTTCGAGATCAGCCTGGCCAACATGGTGAAACCCCGTCTCTACTAAAAATACAAAAAAAATCAGCTAGGTGTGGTGGCGAGCGCCTGTAGTCGCAGCTACTCAGGAGGCTGAGACACGTGAATCGCTTGAACCCAGGAGGCAGAGGTTGCAGTGGGCCGAGATTGTGCCATTGCACTCCAGCCTGGGTGACAGAGCGAGACTGTCTCAAAATAATAATAATAATAATAATTTAATTAAAATTTACCATATACGCAATTATCCCCCTTAAAAACAAGTTCTGAAACAAATTCGTATGTAAATTTGATGTTTTAAATGAAAATTGTACCCTCTTTCTTACCCTCTATCCACCCCTAGATATATCTATCATGCTTTCTCTGGGCATGTATTGCTGTATCTGTAGGTCACACAGACAGGGTTAATAAAATCAAGCAACTTTGTAACACAATCTTGCAAGCTAGGAGAGTTTCACCAATCCATGGTAAAGATGTCTAGGTAAGCTCTGACTCACTCTGCTGGCAATGACAGAATTTTGGAAAAGACAGCATGTACGAGCAGCCAAGTTCCATAGGCCTCTTCTTAGCAGGCGTTCCACACAGCGCTCCACAGATATCAGGGAGAGATGTGAGACTTTCCCATTTAGGTGCAAACAGAACAATTCATTCCTACAGACAGCCACATCCTGAATATCTACGAAAACCACAGGTGTGAACATACAAAATGTTAACCAAATACCCCTTACAATTTTAAAAGGGATGCAATTATTCTAATAAATTCATTTCTTACGTAGGGTTTGGCTTGACTGAATTTCATCTCTATTTTTGTACTTGCAGTTCAATGAAGAAATCATATTTTAGAAACTATTCTAAAAAGATCAAGAATAAAAGATGTGAAGAAAGAACTATATCTCTCTGACCTAAAGTCCTATGTTTAAAAATGCTGTTTTCTGTGAAAAGAAATTGGGACATTAAAAGAGGATAATCTACATTAGAGGCCAGACTATAAGGTTCGAGTGTTACAACTTGGTCCTCAATGAATGGATTTTAACATAGTATGTAAATCAATATACAGTTCATGAGAAAATATCTGCCTTCAAGAAAATATCTGTCTTGGCAGAGTATCCTGAAAGGACTTAAAAGACTACTTTTCAAGGGACATACTTAAGAAATTTAAGCCACAAGAAAGTCACTGTTGATAAGACCAGTAAGTAATGATTTCTTTCTCTCCCTCCTTTTTTGGTTTTTACAAACATAGAAAAAGAACCAAAAAGTCAACATAACACTCTCTACTGAGCAGCAATGGTAAAAAAGCTAGATTTCCCCCACTTCTGGTTTTAACCCAAAGAATATAGAGATTGATTTTCTGTCTCAGTCACATATGATGGCTGTTGCTCCCACAAGAACAATTTGAACCCCAAACTATAAAGATACAAAATGGGAGTCAAAGTAAGACTTCTGGCAGGGATAAAGACTCAGGGCAATAGAGGGAAAAATAACCTGTTTGTTCCTTTTCAGCAGTTACTAATGAAAACTGCACTTAAAATTACTCATGAAAACTGGAAGACACTATGTTAAGTGAAATAAGCTAGGAACAGAAAGTTAAAGACCACATGTTCTCATTTATATGCAGAAGCTAGAAAAATGTGATCTCACAGAGGTAAAAAAGCAGAACAGAGGTGACTAGATTCTGGGAAGGGTAAGAGGAAGGAGAAGACAGGGAAAAGACTTGTTAAAGGATACAAAATTATAGCTAGATAGGAGGAATAAATTCTACTGTTCCATAGCATTGTAGGATGACTATAGTTAATAATAATGTATGTTTTCAAAGAGCTAGAAGGATAATGAATGTTCCCAACATGAAGAGCTAATAAATGTTTAACATGGTAGATATGCTAACCACCCTGATCTGATCAGGGTACACTATACACTGCATGTATCGAAACATATTATGGGGTACATATTTATGTACCCCATAAATATGTACAATTATTATGTGTCAATTAAAAAATAAATAAAATGACTCATGAAAAAATAAATAGCTGAATGCAAATTCACTAATGCATGTTTGGGAAGTACCTTACAATGGGAAATATCTATGGTCAATCGTTAAAAGAAACGTGACTGGTCACGGTGGCTCACACCTGTAATCATACATGCTTGTAATCCCAGAACTTTGGGAGGCTGAGGCCGGCAGATCACCTGAGGTCAGGAATTTGAGACCAGCCTGGCCAACATGGCGAAACTCCATCTCTACTAAAAATACAAAAATTAGCCAGGTGTGGTGGTGCGTGCCTGTAATCCCAGCTACTCAGGAGGCTGAGGCAGGAGAATCACTTGAACCCAGGAGGCGGAGGTTGCCGTGAGCCAAGATCGCACCAGTGCACTCCAGCCTGGGTGACAGAGCAAGACTTAGTCTCAAAAAAAAAAAAAAAAAAAGTCATCCCATCCTGTTTTTCAACTTCTTAAATTACAAGAGAATGCTCCTACAATAATCAAATTTTCATAAGCATGAGATTAAAAATTACAAAGAAAAATATAATTACCTTTGACTTCACTCCAAAGAAGAACTTGAACATTCTGAGGAATGAAAATATAAATTCCTCTTTCTGTCCAAGTCAGCACACAATGCTCACTGCAAGAGAAGAAGTCAAGAGAATTCAAGTGTGCTAGGATACAAAAGTTTATAATTCCCCGAATTCAGATCCTTGCATTAGCTATTAAAGTAAAATCAGACTGTACAAAGAAAACACAAGAGTGATCCAGCTAATCGAGTCCTAACAACTCCTTTCTGTCTGTAACAACAGCCCACTAATAAATAGCATAAAATGATGCCAAATTGGGAAAATTCAGACACATATACTAGATATTTTCCAGGAAAAGAAAAGGGTCAGCTGGGTGCAGTGGCTCACGCCTGTAGTCCCAGCACTTTGGGAGGCCAAGGTGGGTGGGTCACTTGAGGTCAGGAGTTTGAGACTAGCCAGACCAACATGGTGAAACCCTGTCTCTATTAAAAACAGAAAAATTAGCCGGGCATGGTGGCATGCGCCTGTAATCCCAGCTACTCGGGAGGCTGAGGCAGGAGAATCACTTACCGGGAGGCGGAGGTTGCAGTGAGCCAAGATTGTGCCACTGCACTCCAGCCTGGGTGACAGCCTGGGTGACTCTGTCTCAAAAAAAAAAAAAGAAAGAAAGAAAGAAAAGGCTGGTATCTGGAAAAAGAAAAGCTTAGGGACCTTTACCTGATATTTGTTAAAGCAGCTGAACTTTCCATACTGGACATGATAGGGGCACATTTAAAACAAAGACTAACATCTTACTGCCAATCATTACTCTAGTGAGCCACTTTTAGGAACAGTAATATTTTGATGTTGTTAGTTGTGTGTGGGCAACAAAAAGCTGAGAACTCCTGGTCAACGATGTGCCAGGAGCTTTATTAAAGGCTCTGTCTATATTACCTAACTTTGTAGAAGCCAATCAAGGTAGATATACTATTCTTATTAAAAAGAGAAAAAGCTAAGGCTCAGAGAAATAAAATAATATACCAAAGGCCATTCAGCATGAAATGTAGATGAGTCAGAATTTATACTGGATATGCAGGACAGTCTGGCTCCAAAACCTGGACTTTTTTCCTATATAACACAGAATCTACTTCCTCCTCCACTTATCTTCACTAACCTACCCACTATTATCTGGAATCCTAACTATTCCACTTAACTGAATTCTCAAAAAGTCACAGATTCCCAAACTGCCAAACCCAATAACCCTTCATCACTTCCCATTTTCTCAACCCCAAGCAGAAGCCAACCCTGCTAACTGTTCTCTGCTTCTTGAACCTCACCTCCTGGGGCTCCTGGACACTGCATTTTCTTGGTTCTCTTTCTCTCCAGTCCTCTGGTCTGGAGGACTCATCTTTTTCTACTCATCTTTTTCTATACTTACTCGTATAAATTTATCTCATATATTTCATTTATTCTCTCAAGGCTGCTACTATTTTTTATATACCACTGGTAATCTCCACTTCCTAATGCTGTTCAGGACATTCTCCAACTTACAATGTTCTTAATCTAGCCACCTCTCAAGGATCAGAAGTTCTACTTCCCTCTGAAATCCTCCCTTACAGCCCACAACACTCACCCTATTTCTTGCACTCAACCTATTTCTTATACTCTGCTCATATGGCACTTAATCATCTACTGCACTGTCACAACTCTTACTTCTTATTGTTGTTAAACTTTTTGGAGAAATAAATCACATCTCTCCAATAAATTATACTCTTAAGAACAGGGACTATATTTCTTTTTCCTTTATGTTTCCAAGAGTACTAAAAATGGTTCCATGTGGCTATGAAACTAATTGATTTTTAACAGGAGTTGGGCCCTCATGTAAGTGTTAAACATTTTGTCAATATGAAAGACCAGATCACTATCCCTACAGGAAAGTAATCTTTGTCATAAAATGCAAGAATGGTCAGAATCTGAATCCAAAGTAAAATTGAGAAGGCTGCCTTCAAGAGTCAAAGGAGAAAAAAAGCGGGGGGGGGGGGGGGGGGGGCGGTCAGAGGATCCCTGAGAAAGAGATACAGGATCATAATTTTGATACTGAACCTGACATTCAGCTTGGAAAATTCCTTAGGAATAGCAACCTAGATTAGATGGGGGGCTGAGGACGGGAACTTAGATAAAAGCTGATACTTGTAATTTATACATTCCTTGTCCCCTTATCCCTTCACTGATAATAAATGGGGACATAAGCCTAACAGCATTGTTTTAGAAGTTCCAGAAAGGAAAGTGATATCAATGTGCCTGAAAGGAAACAAAGTACATAAGGATGCCCCCTCTGGGATTTATGGGTTGCAACAGTAAAAGTCCCATAGGGCACATTGTACGAATGAAAAACATAAACAAACAGGAATGAAAAGAAGCCCTCTCTTCATGTTTTCGAAAAAACTCTTTGTTGAATTCACTATCATTTGAGAGTTTTCTATGTGTCTAGCACTGCCCATAGAAAAGGAGTTGACAATCTGATGCTGGGATGCATATTCATAATACAGTAAGACAGTGGCAATGATAAAGGAATGAATATGGTTTGACAACAGTACATGCACAGAAATAGGTTGTCTAACATAAGCCTCTTGGAGGAATCAGCAGAAGTTTCAAAGTGGTGTTAATTGTTGCTTTAGCTGAGGAATAGGCAGAGCCAGATCATCAAAGGCTTTCTGTCTACCATGGTAGGGACTATAACAGGAGCTTTAAATAGCTACAGCCAAAAGAATAACTCTACCAGGAGAGCTAAGTGTATTGTGGCCCAACTACTAGAAAACATATTCTTGGGTACTTTGGGAAGCCGAGGCAGGTGGATTGCCTGAGCTCAGGAGTTCGAGACCAGCCTGGGCAACATGGTGAAACCCCATCCCTACTAAAATACAAAAAATTAGCCAGGCGTGGTGGCGTGCGCCTGTGAGTCCCAGCTACTTGGAAGGCTGAGGCAGGAGAATTGCTAGAACCTGGGAGGCAAAGGCTGCAGTGAGCTAAGATCGCGCCACTGCACTCCAATGTGGATGACAGAGCAAGACTCCGTCTCTAAAAAAAAAAAAAAAAAACTTGGGTAAGGGACTTCCCAATACCCTGCACATCACATCATAGTCAACAAATATTTATTAAGTATCTATCATGTGCCAGGCATTAGGCCAAGCATTGAAAAAATAATAGTCAACAAAACAGAAATAAAGCCTTCATGGAGCTCACTGTTTAGGGTAAGACATGTATAAATATTATATTAATATGTAATTATAAACTGTGACAAGTGCCACAAAGGAAGAATGCTAAAGGAGGAAGAGTTTTTAATATGCTTTATCTAATTATGGGTAAATAAATAAATGTCTTTCTCTAGTAACTTTCATGATGAATTATGGAGTTACTAAAGTGTTATAATGTCTATAATTCACTTTTTTTTTTTTTTGAGACAGAGTCTTGCTCTGTGGCCCAGGCTGGAGTGCAATGGCACGATCTCGGCTCACTGCAACCTCTACCTTCCAGGTTCAAGCGATTCTCCTGCCTCAGCCTCCCTACTAGCTGGGATTACAGGAGCATGCCACTATGCCTGGCTAATTTTTGTATTTTTAGTAGAGACAGGGTTTCTCCATGTTGATAGGCTAGTCTTGAACTCCTGACCTCAGATGATCTGTCCGCCTCGGTCTCCCAAAGTGCTGGGATTACAGGCATGAGCCACACCCGGCCTTATAATTCACTTTTAAATACTTCAGTGTAGGAAGTATGACAAATACATGAACTGGTTTTTATCCTTACCCTTAGAGGCAATTAATTAACACTTCAATTATTTTTAAAAATCACAAAGAGTGGTTAGTTAGCCTTTGAAAGAACTGAATCAGGTGTTCACACTCCAGTGTACCATATAACAACTTCATACAACATTTGCTGAATTTGCATCAGAGATCTTGTTAACTAGCCTAAGGGATATCAGAAGTAATTTTTTATTGATGAAATAGAGTTCAAGATATTGGCTGGAAATCATACACTGGTACTCTTGCTCTTGCAGAACAAGGTGTAAGAATTGGCAGGTCCAGCAGTTTAACAACTTTTAGGGCAGCGCTTTGTGCTGGACTTTGCATCTAATCCAACTAGAAGGCTGGCTGAACTCTGACATTAGAATATGGCTGAAACTGCCTCCAGCAGATCCTTCATGCAAGCATTTGTCAGAGTACCTACAGGATAGAGAGCTGAAATTTCACCAAGCTTACAAGAACAAGTTCTACAACTATTTTTGTGCCTGCTTGCTAAAAAAACATACATCTGTGTGGCAGATTTTGATCTGGGACTTGCTTTCATTATAGCATCCCATTAGGTAGGGGAGGTTATGAGGAGGTTGGTAGAGCTATCTTAGCTCCAATTGTTAGAAGTTTCTTGGCAATTATAAACTCTCCAATTGGCTTGGAAAGAGAAGTGTATTTCTAGGATCTTTCCATTCCTTTTAGATACAGAACACTTCATGTAACGTAATTATTTCCTAACTTTCTAAAAGTAATTTAGTGCAAAAATAACCTTAAAAAACTACTTCTGAACAAGAAACAGAGATAAAAATCTAAGTATTCTTTTTTCCCCCCCAGAACAAAGGAAAGGAGAAACTTACCTAAGATGTAAGAGTTTGGGGAAAGACAAAGATTGGGAGGATCCAGCTGTATGATCATACTGAGGTTCTGATCTAGAAAGTAAACACATCTGTTAATGAGTTTATCTGTTAAAAGTATAACATAAAATTACACTTTTCCCAATATAGGGAAATTTTTGCCTCCAAAACAAATTCAAGAGCCTAACTGCATCTGCCCTTATTCGACTGACACTAATCATAGGAGAGGTAATTATCAAAGACTTCTTTGGTTTTTCTGAATCTTTTAATAAAAATAAAAATTCAACTTCACTCTGAAAAGATAGAATAAAATCTTTTTTTTTTTTTTTTTTTTTTTTGAGACGGAGTCTCGCTCTGTCGCCCAGGCTGGAGTGCAGTGGCACAATCTCAGCTCACTGCAAGCTCCACCTCCCTTCACACCATTCTCCTGCCTCAGCCTCCCGAGTAGCTGGGACTACAGGCATGCGCCACCACACCCAGCTAAATTTTGTTTGTATTTTTGGTAGAGATGGGGTTTCACCGCGTTAGCCAGGATGGTCTCCATCTCCTGACCTCATGATCCGCCTGCCACAGCCTCCCAAAGTGCTAGGATTACAGGCGTGCGCCAACGCGCCCGGCCAGGTATAATAAAATCTTTAACACAGATAGAATATCAGAGATTTTCACCGAACCTCTATATAGAAGCTCTTCAAACAATCCCAACCAGCCATACAAATCGTTACCTTAGAGTAATCACAGGGAGAGGTGGCAACGAGAGGAGTTTCTTGAACTGATGTGTACTTATAACTTCTCCATCAAAGTTCACTTCCCACATCCTAGAGCCTGGGCGAGCACAATATATCAGAGGTTGCTGGCCCCCAGAACATCTTCCAGGAAAGAAACAAGCTCCATATTCTCCATCTCTTTCCTTGTTTCCAATTTTCCAAAACTTTTCTCTAACATCCAGAAAGGAAGAGAAAGCAGATTTACTTACAAAAAAAAGTCAAAAACAACGGCACTACAAATCAGCATGGGCATAATAACTCCACTCACAATGCCTTCTCCTTCATTCATATTGCAATATACTGAAAAAAAACAATAGAATGGAAAGATCAAAATAGGATTCTGGCTCTGATTTGCCATTAGCTATTTCTATGACAGGAAGCAAATCATTTCATATTAGTACTCAGTTTATTATCCACAGAATAAGAGGCTCAGAATTAATGTAAAGGCCCCTTCCAAATCTAAAAGGTGAGTGCTACCAAACTATTTCGTACATCCTTGAATCCTACTAATTGCTTCTAAAGTCACTTTGTAAAATGTTCTTTGGACACTCCATGGAAGCTACTAATCTAGTTCTCCAACCCTGTCTCCAAGTCACTTCCTCACCACAAACACCCAATAAACTTACTTTTTCCTCAAAAACCCAGGTCCTTCTGAAACTCTGCACCTTGGAGCATTCTGTTCCCTTAGGATTACATGAGTTAGATATATAAAAGAGCTTAGTACACTGCCTGGGAACACGGAAGGTGATAATGATGAGGGAGATGTCTCTTCCTAAAAACTCCTGTTACTTACTCTCCATGATTCCATCATTCCTCCTCAGAAACTTTCCTTGATTCCCATATATGGAATTACACGCTTCCTATGCTTTGCTTTCATAGCACTTATGATATATGGCAATTATGTCTATTTAAACAGCAGATCATGACTTTTCAGGGCAAAGGACAATTCTTATTCCTCTTTGGTTGAATTCCCAGTGTGTAGCACAGTGTCAGGCCTACAAAAAGCACTCAATACATTATAGAGTTCCATAAACTCGATCTCTTTTATTGAAGAGTGATCTAATATGCTCTCTAGCATGAATTTACTAGATAACCTCAGATAATTCAATAACTACTTCTGTACTTAATTGCTTTATGAATAAAATATAACATTTGCTTTACTTTAAGAACATAGGTGTAAGAGTGCTTTGAAATGTATACAGAGCAGTACAGGAAGTAGTGGTTTTATTACTTATACTCCTTATTTGGGAAATAAAATATATTTCTTCATTTTATATTTTCTATGGTACCTAATACAGTGCTAAGGAGCTGGAGGAACATAATAAATGTTTGCTGAGTGAAAAATGTAATCAATTCATTATCATTTGTATACTCATTAACCTTACTTTCTATTATTTTTCAAACAATACGTCACAGGCACAAAGTTGAGTATTTTCACATATGCTAACTTAGTTAATCCTTAACACTAAATTTACATGAAACAAAGTCATATCTATCACTTTGGCTAGTCACTAGGAGTCTCAGCTTTAAAAAAAAAAAACAAAGAAACAAAAAAAACCAAAAAACTGTTTGTTGGGAGGGAAAACAGGTTGAAACAAAAAGATTTTTTAACATAAGTATATATTTTATTATATTACACATGTCCCCAAAAGCTGAATTCTAGCTAACAGAAAGCACGTCTAAACATGTTATTTTTACAGGAGGTTCTATGATACTGTCATCCAACTTTAGTTATGAAATAGGTACACAGCGGTTGATTACACAATTCTCCCTTCTTTTGTGTAGGCTCAAAACTCTCCATGATAAATTTTTAAAAGGAGATGGTCCTGAGAAATATGATAGCTGCCAGGCCCAGTGAAAAAAAGAAATGGCCAGTGAAAATTTCCTTGCAGTGAGAATGGCTGAGAACTTTGGCACAGTGATGCATAATATTCATTTCCAGCTGTCTGCTATTCTGCTCTGGTATTTCACAGCTACCTCTAATGCACTCCTTTGCCATTCATTGGACCTCTGGCTCTATCTACCCTTGAGATTTTGATGAAATACTTATCTTCATAAAGCTCTTAATTATTCTTCATCCAATTTTACCCTTTAGTAAAATTCTATTAAAATAAAACAAATCCTGAAAACAACAAAACTCAAAGAAGACTTCCTGCTTCCCCATCTAAAAACAGGCCTTTAGCCTTCTCTCATGGCACTTAGAATATGTCTCACCAGCAACGGGCTCACGGAATACTTGTCTTAGTCACCCGCTGGACTGTCTTAGACTCCTCTACCTCCTCTCTGCTCTCTAACATCAGCTTGCATACAACTGATTCCTTAACATCTGTATAGCCAGGGGCAGTGGTTCATGCCTATAATCCAAGCCCTTTGGGAGGCTGAGGCAGGAAGATTGCTTGAGCCCAGGAGTTCAAGACCAGCCTGGGTAACATGACAAAACCCAGTCTCTAAACAAAATACAAAAAATTAGCAGGGCATGGTGGCATGTGCCTATAGACCTAGCTACTTGAGAGGCTGAGGTAGGAGGATCGCTTGAGCCAGGGAGGTCAAGGCTGCAGTGAGCCATGATCACACCACTGCACTCCAGCCTGAGTGACAGAGTGAGACCCCATCTCAAAAAAAGAAAGAAAAGAAAAAGAAAAAAAAAATCTGTATAACTGATTGATGGGGCTTGGGGTAGATAACTTCTAAGTTCCTCCCAGTTCTAAAATTCTGCATTTCTGATGACTAATGGTTGGTCAATATACCTCTCAGTGTCACACAAGAAGGATCGAGTAAGTGAAGATATAAGTAGCCTTCCATCCAAATAATCTAACTGTACGACACAGGAGTCAACAGTTGTGATTGTCTGAACAGGAAACATCACAAAAGCAGCAGCTGCCTAAAAGGAATGTGAGAAAGAAATAAAGTTTATTTAATCATAACATACACATGCAATCTCTTCCTCTTTACCTTGTAAATGAAAATAACTTGAATAGCAAAATAAAATTTTCAAATAAGCCAAAACTTAATTTGCTTGTAAGGATATCAAAGTTTTAGTCACTTAAAAGTTGTATTAAATAATCTCGTACGTAACTGCAGAAGAGATTTCTCAAGGATCTGTTTGTGATTATCTAATCTTAGAGGTTAGAATGAAAAAGATGAAGCAAGGTTTAGAACATGTTAGTCAGGCATGGTAGCACACATCCATAATCCCAGCTACTCGGGAGGCTGAGGCAGAAGAACTGCTTGAGCCTAGGAGCTTGAGGCTGCAGTGAGCTAAGATCATGCTACTATATGCCAGCCTGGGCAACAGAGGAAGAACCTGTCTCGTGATAAATAAAGTTTTGGAGTATGTGAAAGAATTTTTCACCTGTAGATAGTACTTCTCCCTTTTAGAAAAAGACAAAATAAGTTTACTAGGGTTTCTATATTTTAGGTCCAAAATATGTTAAGAATCAATTGATAACTTTGATAGGTCATGACGGCAAACCAGAAAAATATTCTGATGTGTTCATTAAAATAAAATAATTTAGCCAATAGCCAGGTGCAGTGGCTCATGTTTGTAATCCCAGCACTTTGCGAGGGCAAGGTGATTGGATCACTTGAGCCCAGGAGTCTGAGACCAGCCTGGGCAACATGGCGAAACCCTGTCTCTACAAAAGTTTTTAAAAATTAGCCAGGCGTGGTGATGCATGCCAGTAGTCCCAGCTACTCAGGAGGTTTGAGGTGGGAGGATTGCTTCAGCCCGGGCAATCAAGACTGCAGTGAGCCATGATCTCACCACTGTACTTCTGCCTGAGTGACAGAGCAAGAACCTGTCTCAAAATAAAATAAAATAAATTTAGCCAATAGTAGTTAGAGCCCTTCTTTTCTGCCAGGATCCTAAATAGAAATAAGCCAATGCGAGACAAATCCCTCTACTTCTGATGTAATGGCCGTGGAGGAGCAGGACAATGACAAGCTGGTCTATTCTGTCTTAATGACAGACTGGAGCATTCTGTTAGGGTAACCTGAGTCTCAACCCTTCTACTCAGCAATAACTGCAGCAAGAAGCCTGAGGACCTGCAGAGCAGAGCAAAGGCAGAAGGTGTCTTCAAGATTCCATTCAAAATAAGTTATATCCATCCTGATAAAAAATATTCCTAGACCTATGAGTTTCTTCTACACAAGAAGCAGAGAAGACCAGAAGCCTGGGCAATTGGTGTCATTTCTATGTTTGTCACTTTATTCACACCAATAATAAATAGATATCTTTTCTTTCTTAATAGCCTTATACTAAAGAATGCTTTAAATGAGCCATGCAGGTGAATCAGGAAGGACTGCAATAGATAATGTGCAAAGTACTGAAGTTAGTTCACAAAAGCCATTCTGTAACGGTATTGAGCTAACAGGCCACCACGTGTACTATATAAAAACAGGTCTCCTCAAAATCTCCAGGTTTGGACTCCGGATTAGTCTCCCAAGAAATACAGTAGATAAAATCACATCCTTTAATTGGAAGTTTTATAAGACAACACCTTGTATCTCACTACATACACAAAGAATGGGACTGCTTCTCACCTTTGCTTGTTTAGAAGTATTGAGTTTGATAGCAGAAACCTTCCCAGCATGATCACCTACAAAAACTCTAAGAATAGCTGTATCCCAGCAGAGAGCTGTGACTCTTCGGCCTTTGTGTTCTGAAGACACATACATTTGTTCCGGTTTCCCACGACGCTCTTGATTTAATTCCCAAACAACCACAAGACCTTGACTGCAAGAATTGAGTCACAGAGGCAAACATGGCAACGGTGAACAAGGTACAATTTTGTTGCATCACAGTATCAACTATATCAAATACATATGCAACTCTTGTTCTTCAGAAAAGAGGAAGTATTATAAAAAGTCAAGCTATTAATTTCCTTGTTTTAGTCACCAAACCAGTTTAATAGGAGAAGTTAAATGATCTCAATTATCTCTGTTCCCTTTGTCTTTTAAGGCCTTTGAAATGTTGTAACCTTAAATTAGCATTTTCTACAAATACTAGGATGACCAGCTGTCCATTCTGGTTTGCTGGGTACTGAGAGATTTCCTGAGACACAGGAGTTTCATTGTTAAAACTGGGACAATCCTAGGCAAACCAGGATGGTTGGTCACCCTAACAAACACATGTGTCAATTTAAAATGCATTTGAAAAAGGACAGACAGTTTTGGAACAGATTCTTACCTGGTAGCTACAGCAACATAATCATCATCATGTAAACAACAGGCGACTTGAGAAATTGCACCTTCCTAGAGCACAAAAGAAAAAACATTTTTTAAATCTCAAGTTTTACATTATTATTATTTTATTTTTATTTTTATTTTTTTTGAGACTGAGTCTCGCTCTGTTGCCCAGGCTGGGGAGCAATGGTGCGATCTCGGCTCACTGCAACCTCCACTTCCTGGGTTCAAGCGATTCTCCTGCCTCCGCCTCCCAAGTAGCTGGGATTACAGGCACTCACCACCACGCCCAGCTAATTTTTGTGTTTTTAGTAGAGACGGGGTTTCACCATGTTGGCCAGGCTGGTCTCCAACTCCTGACCTCAGGTAATCCATCCGCCTTGGCCTCCCAAAATGCTGGGATTACAGGCGTGAGACACCGCACCAAGCCAAGTTCTACATTCTTTTATTCCAAATGATTATTTATATTGGAGAAATTTACATTTATGAAAGAGACTCCAAATGGTGTATGACAGAGCTGCCCTTAATCTTACCCTGTGTGAAAGAAAAAGCCTGTGCTTCCAGCCTTCTTTCTGAATGAGATGCAGTCCTCCTCCTGAACTGCCCAAAGCCAACCATTTCCGAGACACAGCTATGCTCGTGCACTAAAAACATGTGAAGAGAAGTGTGAGATAATCACAGCTACTTAACCAAATAGACTATCCACTGAAAATAAATACTGAGGATTTATGCATCAGGCTCCTTCCCTCACTTTACCCTCTGCCCATATGGACACAATATGACACTTATTCTCTAATTCTAGAATAGTAAAAAATACTGAAGAAAGAACATTTTGTTTTTAAACTTCTAAATGAATCTCACAAAGGCTGAATAGGCTCCATTGTATGAGTAATTTTCCCTTGGCAAACGCTGGCTGTTAAGACTTCATATTTTGTGTAATTTGGCTAGGTCATTCCAATGCTGACTACAACAATGGAGGACCAAGGAAGTTACCAGAAGATAAAGCAACCAGGTTAAATATTCGTTCATTTAAATCATTTCTAATCTGTACAAACACCACAAAACATCCACAAGTCTTAGGGTAGGTGAGACTCCAGCAGAGAATGCAGTGGTCATGCCGTGCCCAATACCCCGTGGCAAAAGTTATTAGTTGATTGACTAAGAGACATTCCCAATCTTCTTCAATTTTGTTGCTTTTCACCACAGAAGTTGGAAAACCTAAATATTCACCTTCCCAGTTCCCTAGTTGCCAAGGGTTGTCATGTAACTCAATTCTAGCTAATAAGACCAAGGCTGCTGAGGCCTTGATGAAAGATGAAAGGCAGAGCCTGTAGAAAGCCTTTGCCCTTTGCCCCCACTTTCTTGAGATGTTAATGAGAACAGTAAGACTGGAGACAGGACACATATTGCAAAAGCAGCTAAAAGCTAACATATGTGCAATGGTAGAACAGGAAAAATGGGAGCCAGTTATATCATTGGGCCACTACACTAAACCCAGAACACTAACCTCCTATGAGATTATAAACATCTTTACCACGTAAGCTCCTATTAATATGTTACACCATACTGTAATTTGCAGCTGAAAAAATGTCTAACTGATATCAAGCCTCAAAATTGTTACTCATATTACTGTCTATCACTTCCTATTTTCCCTTTCCTCAGATGCTAGTATTTCCTTTAGGGCAGTAGCAAAAGTATAAAAATGAAATTACTTTGGTACTGGTTATGAAACTTTGTTTTTTACCACATCATTCCTGAGTTTAATCAAAATAACTCAGAGATTGAAGGAAGTACATAGTTCTTTGAATTCCAAGGACAATCAAAACACATACTTATTGAGGGAAAAAAAAAATAGCTCAGGGCAGTCTGAGCTATGTGAAGTATGCAGGCCCAGACAGAAATGAATATGAGATATCAGTCATGCACCCACTCTCTGCACCCATGCCTGGGGGCAATTGTTTAAAGTAATTTTGTCACTGACTAGCTGTCTCACCTGTTACCTTCATGTCACTGAAATCTGTGATACAAAGAACAATGTATAGCCAATCAATAGTTTTTGTTATTTTAATATGAGTTTTTGGTAAACAACTCAGAATCTGCCTCTTCTTTTCCTTTAAAAATCCACTTGGGCTGGACAAGGTGGCTCATGCCTATAATCCCAACATTTTGGGAGGCCAGGATGTCGAGACCAGCCTGGGCAACAGAATAAGACTCCAGCCCTAATTTAAACATTTTTATTTTTAAGAAATCCAGGCCAGGCACAGTGGCTCACGCCTGTAATCCCAACACTTTGGGAGGCCAAGGTGGGCGGATCACGAGGTTAGGAGATCGAGACCATCCTGGCCAATAAAGTGAAACCCCGTCTCTACTAAAAATACAAAAATTGGCTGGGTGTGGCAGTGCGTGCCTGTAATCCCAGCTACTTGGGAGGCTGAGGCAGCAGAATCACTTGAACCCAGGAGGTGGAGGTTGCAGTGAGCCAAGATTGCGCCACTGAACTCCAGCCTGGTGACACAGCTAGACTCCATCTCAAAAAAAAAAAAAAGAAAAAAAAAAGGCCGGGTGCGGTGGCTCATGCCTGTAATTCCAGCACTTTGGGAGGCCAAGGCAGAAGGACTCACTGAGCCCAGGAGTTTGAGACCAGCCACAGCAACATAATGAAACCCTATCTCTAAAAAATATATAAAAATTAGGCAGGCCATGTGGTGTGGTACATGCCTGTAGTCCCAGCTACTTGAGAGGCTGAGGCAAGAAGACTGCCTGACGCCAGTTCAAGGCTACAGTGCACTGCAGTGTGCTATGACTCAGCTATGATGCCTGTGAATAGCCACTGCACTCCAGCTTGGGCAACATAGTAAGACTGCATCCCCCCTCCCCCGACCAGCCGTCTCAAAAAATAATCCACCCAGCACTTTGGGAGGCCGAGGCGGGCGGATTACTTGAGGCCAGGTGTTCAAGACAAGCCTGGCCAACATGGCAAAACCCCGTCTCCACTAAAAATTCAAAAATCAGCCAGGCATGATGGTACACACCTGTAATCCTAGCCTCTCTGGTGGCTGAGGCATGAGAATCACTTGAACCCGGGAGGCAGAGTTTGCAGAGAGCTGAGATGGTGCCACTGTACTCCATCCTGGGCAACAGAGCAAGACTACATCTCAAAAATAAATAAATAAATAAATAATCCACTTGTAACTGCTGCTAATCAAAGTGTATATTTAAAGCAACTTTTATCTATGTTCCCAGGTTGTAATCCTCAAGCTTGGCCCTAATAAACTGTCTGCTTATATTATTTTTGCCTTTGTCTGTTTTGTTTTCTGGGTTTTTTTTATTCCTTTTGAGATAGGGTCTTGCTGTGTCACCCAGGCTGGAATGCAGTGGAGCTATCACAGCTCACTGTAGCCTCAACCTCCCTGGCTCAAGCAATCCTCCCAACTCAGCCTTCTGAGTAGCTGGGACCACAGATACCCACCACCACGTCCAGCTGATTTTTGTATTTTTTGTAAAGATGGGGTTTTGCCATATTTCCCAAGCTGGTCTCAAACTCCTGAGCTCAACCAATCCTCCCACTTCCGCCTCCTAAATTGCTGGGATTACAGGCATGAGCCACCAAGCCAGGGCACTTGCCTCAGCTTCTTCCTCTTAGGTCGACATTCTGCCCAGAGCTAACTAACTTTTGCTTTTCTCCCTAAAATGAGGGTTACACCAGACTCCCTGTTTTGGAATGACCTTAGTATAACTACATGTTATTCAAAATGTAAAGGGGTTATTGGGGCTCAGCAACCAATACCCCAAAATAGGGAGCTTTGACATGCTGACAGTTCTTAGAAGCTGCCTCAAAACCAAAGTCCCTTTAACCTTGTCTCGTTTCCACCTCTCCACCAAGCACAGAGTGGGACTCTCTCCAGAGGAATTTCCTTATCTGACCAAGAAAGCTTCTTTCCAAAGTGGGCCAGGCTCAATGGCTCATGCCTGTAATCCCAGCACTTTGGGAGGAGGCAAGAGGATTGTCTGAGGCTAGGAGTTTGGGACGAGCCTGGCCAACATGGTGAAACTCTGTCTCTACGAAAAATACAAAAATTAGCCGGGCGTGGTGGCAGGTGCCTGTAATCCCAGCTACTCTGGAGGCTGAGGCACAAGACTCACTTGAACCCAGGAAGTGGAGGTTGCAGTAAGCCAAGATCGTGCCACTGCACTCCAGCCTAGGCAAGGGAGTGAAACTCTATCTTAAAAAAAAAAAAAAATAGAAAGAAAGAAAGAAAGAAAAAGAAAGCTTCCTTCCAAAAGAAATGCAATTGTCCTAAACCCTTTCCCTAAGGATCTCATCAAATAACCAGGAAAAATCAACCACTAGAGAACAGACTGGGAGTCATCATCATGCCCAGATAGACTTTTCATTTATTCTTCTGAAGGTAGCTCCAAGAGTTTATCTGGGGGATTTTACCTGCATAAGTCAGATTGTTCCTATGCAGCTCCATCCCTCACCTTCCCATGTCTGCCTCCCACTTGCTAGGTCTATTCATTCTCCATAATGATTTACTGCCACTCAAAACAATCATCTACATTCTCCATATCCCCACTTCCCTATGAAAGAGGGTACACACAGCCAGGCATGGTGGCTCCCTCCTGTTATCCCAGTGCTTTAGGGAAGCCAAAGGCCAAGGCACATGATTGCTTGAGGCCAGGAGTTCGATGTTATCATGAGCTATGGTCTCACCACTGTACTCCAGCCTGGGCAACATAGCAAGACCCCATCTCTACAAAAACTTTAAAAATTAGCCTGGCATGGTATCGAGTATGTTTAGTCCCAGCTGCTCAGGAGGATGAGGCAGGAGAATTACTTGAACCCAGGAGTTTGAGGTTACAGTGAGCTAGGATCTCCCCATTGCACTTAGGCCTGAGCAACAGAGACAACCTGTTTCAAAAGAAGAAAAAAAAAGAAAGAAAAGAAAATAAGATTTTATATGCCTTTTCTCCTATTAATCTTATTTTTAGTAGCTGATTTTCAGCAAACCTTCAGAAGATGAAGAGACAGTTTTCTCTTGGTCTTTGTGAGATATACTCATTTATACCATTTTATTTTCAATCAAATATATTACTTTCTGAGAGAAGACAGCAGGAACACTAACGGGGAAAAATGAAGCAAATCAGTATCATGGTTTCCAGGGATGGTAAATTAGAATTCAAAAGATAGCTCAAAAAATAAATCAAGAAAGAGCTATGAAAATTATACCTCTACGTAAAGTGTCAACCTAAAAGGAAGAAGTTGAGGCCAAATTAACATTGACTTTATTTGGGCCAAGGTTGAGGATGCAGCCCAGGACAAACTTCCAAGTTGCCTTGGGGAATGCTCTGGAAAACAAGAAACTCAAGTTTTCAGAAGAGGCTGTTTGTCAGGAATTCTCATTGGCTTACAGCAATAACATTGATTAGTGATTGGCTATACACTTTTGAACTATGAAGTGTACTGCATTTTATCACTACTTGGTGTCAGTCAGTTAGTCTAGTGCCCACATAGGAAGTAGCTTCAAGAGGTAATTAATTAGCTCAAACAAAAGTGATAAAACCTGTAATCCCAGCACTTTGGGAGGCCGAGGCGGGCAGATCACGAGGTCAGGAGATCGAGACCATCCTGGCTAACATGGTGAAACCCCGTCTCTACCAAAAATACAAAAAATTAGCCAGACGTGGTGGCGGGCACATGTGGTCCCAGCTACTTGGGAGGCTGAGGCAGGAAAACGGTGTGAACCCGGGAGGCGGAGCATGCAGTGAGCTGAGATCACACCACTGTACTCCAGCCTGGGCAACAGAGCGAGACTCCGTCTCAAAAAAAAAAAGAGTGATAAGAGACTACTGTTTCATTCCAATGCTTCTCCGGGCCTGATAAATTTTTTTTTTTTTTTTTGAGAGAGTCTTACTCTGTTGCCCAGGCTACAGTGCAGTGGCATGACCTCGACTCACTGCAACCTCCACCTCCCGGGTTCAAGTGATTCTCGTGCCTCAGCCTCCTGAGTACCTGGGATTACAGGTGCGTGCCACCTTGCCCGGCTAATTTTTGTATTTTTAGTAGAGACAGAGTTTCACCATGTTGGCCAGGCTGGTCTTGAACTCCTTGCCTCAAGTGATCCACCCACCTCAGCCTCCCAAAGTGCTGGAATTACAGGTGTGAGCCACCACGCCCAGCCTGGGCCTGATAATTTAAAGGGGCTCACACTCCTCAGATAAAAAGTTTATTTTCTTCTTTTTTTTCCCCCACAAAAGTATGACTAGGACAGGTAAGAACACCCAAGATTCCACAAAACGTTAAGGAACTGAAGGGTAGGGGCACAGTAACAGAGAGCACGTGAAAATGAAACTGATACAAGGATCAAGAAATTCACCTTTAGACGACTGGAGTCCAGCCGCAGGGCTGAGAGTAATGGATCCAGAGATTCAAACTCTGCAAGAACATGGCTGTAGGACTCTGGTATCACTGGCACAAAAGTCATTTAGCCAGAAAGCTGAAACTTGTTGAATGATAGATACAGTATTCCTCACCTGAATAAAATCCACAAAAATATAATTTAAGAAGCCCACCATTCATTTAACATGCATTTAACAAATATGTGGGGAACATAGAGAAACATGAGAAAGTCCCCACTATACAGGGACTTAGAAAGAAAACACATAAGGTAACATCGTATGCCACAGTGTGTTTACATTGTGTCATTCCCTGACTCTAAAACTCCCAGAGCAGCAGGTACGGATTCTCAGGGCCCTCCATAATCCTATCCCCCTGTATTATCTAACAGTGTGAGTAAACAGAATAGGCAGAGTAGGATTTAGGAAAATTGGCATATCACCCTGAGGCAAAACAGCAACCTTGCTGCTGCATTTCTATGAATACTAAATCTTCTGTCTTTAGAAGTCTCTCATTAAAACGCAATCTTCTGTAAAGGCCTCAACTTATTAACTGTTATCAGCAAACCCTACAGTTATCAGCTAACAATTTAACAGTGGTTTATAGGAATAGGCCACTAGACTTCTCTCTTCAACCGAGCAAGGGCTTAGTAAGTATGGTGAATGAATGAACAGATCTACTAAGTGAGAAGGTACAGGGAATTAGAGCACAAAGAAAAATAAGCGCTTCAACAAAAGAGACTAGATAGGACAGAATACGGATAAGAATACAAGGTAACAAATGCCAAATAACTAGTGAGGACTTTGTAAAGTAACACGAAAGTTTTTATGTGTTCACCTACTCTCAAATGCACTTTTTTGTCAACTTGCACCAATCTCCAGAAAAAAAGAAAAGAAAATTCTACTCATTAATTATAACTTTTCTCAATCACTTGTTACCTGCCAAATTTAGAAAGCAAATGAATACAACAGAAAAAGTCATGAACTGTTTATACATTCTTGTTGTTTGTTCATGCTTTACGTTTTTGACTTTTTTTCCAGAAACATATATATTCCATCACTCATTTATTCAACAAATTTGTACTGAGCACCCACCTACGTGCCAGACATTATTCTAGGTCCTGGAGATGATAAAGTTCTAACCCTCATAGAGCATACTTTCTAGTGGCAAAATGAAGACTATATTTTTTTATTGCACACACATAACACAATCTTATTTTCTGCTAGTAACACTGTTCCTAATACACCTTGACCTCTGAAAGGAGAATGTTCAGAAAAAAAAAAAAAGAAAAAACCCAGAAAGAAACTTTCACATGCCTGTACTCAAAATATTTGAGAATTATTGACCTAAGAAAACCTTCCCTCATTGTTTTCACTCATTCATTTCATTGAGTACCTAGTAAAGTACCAGGCACAGTGGTAAAAATAAGACAAGTTAAATAATTCCAGAAGTCAGTCAGTTTATAATACGGAGGAAAAGACAAATACCACACACACACACACACACACACACACACACACACACACACACACATCTTATAAGGGAAACATAAGCAAACTGCTTTGTTAGAACTTTACAGGACAGAGGGATCACATTGAATCAAAGGGAACTGAAGAAAACGCTCTAAGGAAAGTAGTACTGATGCTGACTAGGCTTTTATCTCAAGGAAAAGGGAAAGGGTAGCAGGTAGGGTAGCAATAAGCAAATATATAGAGAAGAAAAAAATGCAGAATATACTAGAAGAATACAAATTTAGTCTTTGGTTGAAACAGGATACAAGTAACGGAATAATGAAAGATAAAGCTGGAATCTTAATTTGGGCCCAAGTTACAAAACACTTTGAATTTCAAACCAAAGAACCTGAACTTAACTTGGCAGGCAACAGAAAGGAATTGAAGAATTTGGTGTTGGGAGGTCACACAATTTCTGTAAAGCGCTGTGGGTGGTTAGATGCTAGAAAACAAAGACTTGAGAAAACGGGTGGGTGGTATGAAAATGAGGATAAAACATTTCAATTACTCAAGAAGTCTGGTGGAAAAGGAGAAAACCTCTCTTGACTTTATTATTGGGGAGACTCTTCAACAGATTTGTAGGTAGTAGCTAAAAGTAGAGTCTAGAACGAAAGGGACTGAAGATTCAAGAAAAAGATAAAACCATGGTACAGGATCCAAGAGATGGAAAGGAATGATAACATCATAGTGTCTCTTCTACTTGTGATCTTGAAACAAAGAAACTCTGAGTAGGTCATTTTGCCTTAATCTCGGTAAAAAGAGAATGTCCTGGAAGTTATAATATAATGCGGGGGTGGGCAGGGGGACACACCTAGTAAGTTCTACTGAAAAGAAAAAAAGAATTTAACAGAAATGAGAATGGAAAATAAAAACAGCCATAAGCAATGGCAATTCTCAGAGAAGCTGCTGAATGACAGTGTTAAACCAACTTCAACTTTATACTTTATGTTTACTCTCCCTGAAATGACTGCTTCCCTTCCAGATTTTCTTATCCAAACATACCCAGCTTTCAAGATCGCACATGAGCCCTACTTCCTAGAATTCTCAAGATGGAAAAAGATTCATAGGTAATTCAGTGAACATGTCCACCTAATTCAGAAATTAGTTTTGCCCTAGATCTGAACATTTTCAGCCATGGAAAGAAAGCACTCACTCTCATGAAGCTGCCAATTCCAGTCCTCCAAAGGGCTCACTATTATAAGGTTCTTTTTAATACTATGCTGAAGCCTGATCACTTAGAGCTCTACCATTATTCCTAATTGTATGTAGCTTCTACAGCTGAAGGGAACAAGCTGTCTCTTTCCAAAACAATCCTTCTGTATTTGAAAAGCATTATCAGGTCTTCTAAAAATTTAACATTCCCAGTTTCTTCATCACTCCTGACATGACATTTTCCAACCCTCTGTTCCAGTCAACCTTCTACAGAGGCACTGTAGTTTGCCTAAAAATGAGGTGCCTAGAACTGAGCATAATACTCCTTAAGTAGTTAGATGAGCCCAGAATAGAGTAGAAACACTAACTTCCTGGATCTAGACACTAAGTTTCTATATTACAACCTAAAAACAGTATTAGTTGTGTTTAAGTGGCCATGTTACACGTTGATTCAACAGAGCAAGTGGTCAACTAAAACCCACAGAAATTGTTTACATAAATAAAATCTTCTTAGCCAGTAGCTACATACAGTAGAACTGAGCTCAAATTGAAAGCTGCTATTAATCAAATGCAACAATGGATATAAAAAGTACCTAGAAATGTACAAACAGTATAAACAGGAACAGCAGAATGCTGATAATTGTTCAAGTTGCGTTAAGTGTACATGAGGGTTCAATTTATTATCCTACTTTTGTCTGCGTTTGAAATTTTCCACAATAAAATTTTAAAAATATATACATAATATTGTACAAGCCTTCAACAGCTCTATTTCTTGAAAATCTGTTATCTCCTCCCTACTTCTTTTTCCAGCCTCATTTCCCATCTTAACCTCTCTATTCTCCAACTACATTGGCCTCGACTCTTTTTTTCTTTTTCATTCCATAAACTTGCTGTGCCTCCATGGTTTAATATATGATGTTTATGGAATCTTCCCCCATTTACCAAAACCCTACCTTTCTGCAAAGCTGAGTTTAAATGCTACTTCTGTGAAGTCACTCTACCAAAAACTAAGAACATAGACGTTGGCGACAAATGCTTAACCAAAGTAAATGAAACAACTTTTGGGAGACTGGCTTGCCCAAGGATCACAGAGTTCATAAATGGTAGAGCTGAGATTAGAATAGGCGTCTCCTGAATCCAAATCTCATCTTTCCATTATCGTAAAATAGTTCAGTGTTTGTTGCTCACACATCAAATGCAAATATGTTTCTCTTTTGCCCCAGTAGGTGCGTGGAAGAAGAGGAGAAAGAAGTAAGAAAGATAGCAAAAATTGAAGAAATGAGAAGGGGAAGTTGCAGACTGCCTCATTTTCACAATGGGATCTTTCTATCCAAGAAGAAATGATCAGAAAACAACTCTCTGCCTCAGACAAATGGCGACTGACTCATTCATACATTCATTCATTCAACATTCTGAGTGCCTACTATGTTCCAGGACCTGAACACACCGCTAGAGACACAGGGATGAACAAAACACAATCCCTGCCCACAAAAAGCTCCTTGCCTAGTGGAACTACTACCTTTTTAACAGCAGTAACTTTAATATCTTGAGATTTCTTGAGAGGAGACCCAGTAACCAATTTTCAAAGCCCGGCTCACAGACCAGCAGCCCGGAGGTCCCAGCCCAGCTCCACCACATCCAGGCCAGTACCTCGCAGCTCTCAGTAGATCGGATCTTGTCTCCCGGCTTAGCGCCGGGGAACTCACCGCGCACTAAGAGCGGAACGTGAACTTCAGTCTCCCCTCGCGTTCCTCCCCTTCCTTGCTGACGTCATCCAGGAGAGCCGCAGACTGGAAACAACGCTACTAACGGCACTTCCTCATCACGTGACGAATCACGCCCCTCCTTGCGCGTGGTCCCTCCCCCCTCAGGCCGCGGTCGCGATTACGCTCTCTACGGCCTGCGGCCGGAGGGCCGTTGCGGGCTGGAGACACGGCGCCGACTGGAACCGGAGGAGCTCTAGGCCAAATGGTTGGGCCAGCCAGGATCCCAGGACCCTTCGCCGCTCGAGACCGGAGAGAGGAAACGAAACAGGCGGGAACCCGTGGGGGAGGGAGGGAACTAGCGGAAGGTGTCATGGCGGCCGCGCTCTTGAGTCACGTGCCCAGGGCCCGCCTTGCTACTTCCGGTCACGTGCCCTCAGACTCCTCGCAGCCAGCGATGGAGGCGAGACCCCCTAGTAACAGAGGCGGTGGCTACTGCTGCGGCCACTGGGTTTCGGCCTCTTCCCAGCAGCGGCTCTAAGAAGCGCAGCGGAACTCGACCGGATCCAACCCAGTTAGTTACTTCCTGTCTAGAGTTGTAGCTTCCACCTGGTAAGTTTAGACCGAAGAATGCAGGCGGGTGGGTGGGCGGGTGAGGAGCTGACAGGCCTGGGGGCCGCTGGACGGCGTGGATTCTACCCCTGTTCCCAGCGTCGCTGTCGCCGTCCTCCCAACGCCCAAGCCTAGCGTCTTGTTTGCCCTTATCCTGAGGCGAGGAAGAGGCGACCCCTAATCTACTTGTCTAAAGGAAACCTGCTCTTAAATTGAGAGCAGGTTTACCCAAAGCCAGGATCAGATTTGGCTTATGAGAATGAAGTGGAGGCCTCTCCCAGACAGAGAAGCCCTTCCCGTCAGGAAATGTGCTGTTGAGTCTGGGATTCTGTAAGAGAAAAGCTGTCACCTTGTTGTCTGCACACCTTTTGCTTCCACCTGTCAATCTTACCTCTCTTAAAAACCTTAACACGTGCCAGTCCACACACTCCTAGTTTTTGGTCATTTGATTGTCGTGTAATGATGAAAAATAGACCATGAGTACCTGGATATATGTAATTATTTTGTAAATCCCCCAGTGTTCTCAAAGGCCAAATTAAATAAGGAGGTGACTTTTCTTATTTTTTTTTAAGAGGCAGAGTCTTGTTCTGTCGTCCTGGCTGGAATGCAGTGGCGTGATAATAGCTCACTGTAACCTCGAATTCCTGGGCTCAAGCGATTCTCCTGCCTAGACCTCCCAAAGCGCCAGAATTATGCTACAGTGCCTGGCCCCAAATGACTCCTAAACTCCAATTTTAGCATCAGTAAAATGGGGATGGGGAAAGAGGATATGAAAAATACACCCTTTGTCCATTTGAAGACCCAGTCTTAAAAACAACAAAAAAAAAACTGAGTGGTTTGAATGAAATATGCTTTGCAGTGAGTATTGACTCCATACAAACCAATATCCAGACTTGTGATTTTCAAACATTTTAAAGGAGTGGAACAATTTCTCCCCATGAATTTTTATCTGGAACCCAATATATAAAGCAGCATGCTCTGGTGGAACTAAATTTAAGAGGGCCAGGCCCCACCACCCCACTTAACTTCTATCCTAGAGGCCACTCCTTGGAACACAGTTTGAAAACCACTGAACTGGACTTAGGTAATTAAGCCAAAGTTGCCAACCTTAAGATTTTTTAAAAGACAAAACCAGAGCAGTTGAGATGGAGAAGTCACAACCGCAGGGAAGGTAACCTCTAGTAGCAGGCCTTGGGTTTACAGAAGGACTAGACTCTGGAGAGAACTTTGTACCTGTTAGCAGGCTTAAGTCCCTCATTCAGAAAGGAGAAAAAAGAGATGGTCTGCTATCCTCACTCAGCCGACATTTTTTTTTTTTTTTTTGAGACGGAGTTTTGCTCTTGTTGCCCAGGCTGGAGTGCAATGGCGCGATCTCTGCTCACTGCAACCTCCATCTACCGGGTTCAAGGGCTTCTCCTGCCTCAGCCTCCCCAGCGGCTGCGACCACAGGCGCACGCCACCATGCCTGGCTAATTTTTGTATTTTTGGTAGAGACAGGGTTTCACCATGTTGACCAGGCCATTCAGCCGACTTGTAGCAGTGCAACAGATTGGTAAGTTTGAGTCTCTCTTAGGTGATATTAAATACACATTGCAGTACAAATGTGAAAAAAAATCAAAGCAAATTCAGAGAGGGCTTTTGAAAAGTACTAGGAAACTTGGTGCAGTGTGGGAGAAGAATCAGTTAAAAGTAGTGAAGCCAGCGACCAGCACCAGTCCTGGGTTGTGAATGCTTCCTGTGTGTACTGCCCTCAAGGCTTGTAACTTCTCCCTGCTGGTACCATGTGTCCTGCCCTCTGATAACCTGCTTATCTGTGCTATTTTATTCCCTACCATCAGAATGTTGTCTGGCATACCTTGAGCTTTCCTAGCATTTTGGCCACCATTTATCTCTGCCTTATGCATACTGCTGATAGAGATGTCTTTGTGCCCTTCCTTTCTCTTTCCTGCCTTCAGTGTGGCAGTATCAGCCATTGACCTAGTAGTTCCTCTTTTCACCACTTTGATTACCAACTGATTACTCTTCTCTCAATTTTGGTAATATACTCTTGTCAGCACGCAGTATTTATTAGTGGATATGAGCATATTTTCTTCTGTCATGCATCTCTGTCGCATTTTCCTCCTGCCTCTTCCCTGCACTGCTGTAAAATGTACAAGTGCTCAGTCCTAAAATTGCCACATCAGTTATTCTCCTTAATATCTTCCTTGTCTGTGAAATTATCCTTAAAACAGTACATTTTGGTCACTCTTTACATACTTATAAAGTTATTCCCTTTAATGCTGAATTGTTCAAACACTTTTGG
Organism: Pan paniscus; assembly: GCF_029289425.2. Classification (NCBI taxonomy): domain Eukaryota; kingdom Metazoa; phylum Chordata; class Mammalia; order Primates; family Hominidae; genus Pan; species Pan paniscus. Next base: position 20,639,361 of record NC_073258.2, read on the forward strand.
ATTGCTTGATGGCAAGCAGCATTCCAAATCTCCATTTTTGTATGCTGGCAGATATAGCAGTGCTCTCTAGTAATCCTTTTTTCAGAAGATTTCTCTTTCACTTGTTGCTCCCTATCTCCTCTCCTCCATTTATCTCTTGCACATTGGAAAAGGGGATGTAGGTAATGGAAATGCAGAGGTGCAGTAATGTAAAGATTTGTATTCAACCAGTTCATATTCTTCCTTATCACTGTTGCCTTTTAAGAGCAAGATCCAGTTATTAGAATCTGTATGAGAAATGGTACATTGATCTGTGAATTGAAAACTATAGTGGTTCCTGGAGTTTAGTCAAAGATGTATATGCAAAGATTCCTTATTATGTCTTAGCAAGAGATTGTATTCTTTTAACAGCAAGATCTTAAATGATGTCATTGATACTTCTTGGACTCTTCTTATAGGCCAAACACTATATTACTGGGTGCTATATTACAGAGAACCCGACATATATGGCCTCTGCCCTCCCTTATGAAGCTTGCAATCTGTCAGGAGACGTGTACATTAAAAGAATTACATTAAAAATTATGTTGTTGTAAGTGCCATGAAGAAAATAATAGACTTTAGCTGGTAACTTTGAAGCTTAACATAGACTGAAAAAAAAAATGAGTGAAAGTTAGCCAGTTGATGGGAAAGGAAGAGAATGTACAAAGGCTCAGAGCAAGGTATATGAATTTAGATTCGGACAAATACATTTTTAACTGCAAATAAATTAATGCCTTTACTATAGATCTTGCTATTTAAGGAAGTCTTAGACCATTTCATAAGTAAATAGTCTTTTAGTAAAGCGAGATCTTCATTGACCTGATGTGTTTAAATGTAGCCTACACCAATAACTTTCATAAATTTCTATGGCTCTTATAGAGTTCTCCTGGGAAGAAGTGTTTGCCACTCAAGGAATACACTCAAGAAAAACCTGGAAATCACAGAAGGCATTGTAAGATAGCTACAGTGATTCTGTTAAACCTCCTGAAATTGGTCCTTGAACAATTAAGAGGTGCTACAGATGACCAGGAAAATTTACCAGGCAAATTAGCTGTGAGACAATTGACCATTTGTGCCCAATGTTCGGTAATTTATCTCAGATTTATTTTTTAAATTTCCCCATAAATGAATTTTGATATAAATGGTTTTATATGTTATATATAAGAGGTTATGGCTGGGCGTGGTGGCTCACGCCTGTAATCCCAGCACTTTGGGAGGCTGAGGCAGGCAGATCACCTGAGGTCAGGAGTTTGAGACCAGCCTGGCCAACATGGCGAAACCCCATCTCTACCAAATGTAGAAAAATTAGCGAGGTGTGGTGGTGCGTGCCTGTAATCCCACCTATTTGGGAGGCTGAGGCAAGGGAATCGCTTGAATCCGGGAGGTGGAGGTTGCAGTAAGCCGAAATGAGGCCACTGCACTCCAGCCTGGGTGACAGAACAAGACTCCTTCTCAAAAAAAAAAAAAAAAAAAAAAAAAGGTTATGTTTTTCCCAGTTGCTGTAGTCAGTTCTGTCTCATGATGTATTCTCCACTTTGCAGTTTCTGTCTTCATGAATTTTTTTCCCTTCTCAACTCATAAAGGTCTTTGTATTATTTTCCAATACTAACACTTTATTTGTGCCTGTAAGTCCAGTTAATTGGAGACTTGCTCTATCAGCTGTCCTTGCTCACTGCTTTTCTTCCAACTACTGACATACTTAAAATTATCCTACTTAAGTAGGATAATGAAGTATCAACATACTTAAAATTATTTGCCAACTTCCCCGTCAAATCCTCCCCTCATCTTTCTTAGATTTTAATTCATTTTTCTTAAAACATATGTTTCCTAATTTGTATGGTTTGAAGTCCAGTTTCATATTCTACAGAGTGGGCTTTTTAAAATGTGTTCTCTAACTCCCAACCTCAGGTGATCCACCTGCCTCAAAACCTCATCTCTACTAAAAAAAAAATAGAAAAATTAGCTGGGCGTGGTGGCAGACGCCTATAATCCCAGCTACTTGGGAGGTTCTGGCAGAAGAATTGCATAGTTATATGTTTATTATAAAGAATACTAGAAAATTAATGTTAAAATAAACTATTGAAAATAGAAAACACTGTTTTCAAATTCTCACACTAGCACCCCTAACACTTTCCTGGGTTACCTTTATAAACATTTGGTTTGATAGAGAAGAAACTCTTGGGAAGACTTTTTTTTTTTAATAACTGCTCTAGTATAAAATATATAATTATTATAGATCAGAAAAGAGAACATTTAAATCATCTGTATTTTTATCACCCATAGATAATCATTATTAAATTTGGTATCTATCCCTTCATTCGCATATATTTTCAGAGTAACATAGTGAAATTTCAAAGACAGACTGACCCAGATTCAAACCCAATTCTGCTACTTCCCTGATGGTTTAAGAAAGCCTCTTGATTTCTCAGACCCAGTTTCCTTATCTACAAAATGTAACTAATAATAGAACCTACCTCATGGGATTATTAACTGGGGACTGAGATAATGCCTATAAGAAACTTAGTCCAGAACCTGACACATTATTAAGCATTCAGCAAATTCTAGATGATGGAGAATACTCTGTCACCCAGACTGGAGTGCAGTGGTGTCATCACGGCTCCATCTCCCTGGACTCAGGTAATCCTCTCATTTCAGCCTCCCTACTTGCTGGGACTACAGATGTGTACCACCAGGCCCAGCTAATTTTTATAGTTTTTGTAGGGACAGGGTTTTGCTGTGTTGCATGGGCTGGTCACAAACTCCTGGTCTCAGGCAGTCTGTCCGCCTCGGCTTCCTAAAGTGATGAGATTATAGACGTGAGCCACCCTGCCCAGCCTAAATTTTAGATTTTTTTAAATTTAAGAATATGGGGCAGGCTGGGTGTAGTGGCTCACGCCTGTAATCCCAGCACTTTGGGAGACTGAGGCGGGGGATCACTAGGTCAGTTCGAGAGCAGCCTGATAACATGGTGAAACCCCATCTCTACTAAACATACAAAAATTAGCCAGCCATGGTGGCATGTGCCTCTAACCCCTAGTTACTGAGGAGGCTGAGGCAGGAGAATCACTTGAACTGGGGAGGATGAGGTTGCAGTAAGCCAAGATCGGGCCACTGCGCTCCAGCCTGGGTGACAGAGGGAGACTCCATCTCAAAAAAAAAAAAAAAAAAAAGAATATGGGGCCAGGCATGGTGGCTAACGCCTGTAATCCCAGCACTTTGGGAGGCCGAGGCAGGTGGATCACCTGAGGTCAGGAGTACAAGACCAGCTTGGCCAACATGGCGAAACCCCGTCTCTACTAAAAAATACAAAAATTAGCCGGGCGTGGTGGCAGGAACCTGTAATCCCAGCTACTTGGGGGGCTGAGGCAGGGAGAGTTTCCTGGAACTGGGAGGAGGAGGTTGCAGTGAGCCAAGATCACGCCACTGCACTCCAGCCTGGGTGACAGAGCAAGACTCCATCTCAAAAAAAAAAAAAAAATTTTATGGAATCATGCCAGGCATGGTGGCTCACACCTGTAATGCCAGCACTTTGGGAGGCTGAGGCGGGGGGATCACTTGCGTCCAGGAGTTCGAGACCAGCCTGGCTAACACGGCGAAATTCCATCTCTACTAAAAATACAAAAAATTAGCCAGGCATGGTGGCACATGCCTGTAGTCCCGGCTACTCTGGAGGCTGAGGCAGGAGAATCGCTTGAACCCGGGAGGCGGAGGTTGCAGTGAGCCGAGATCGCGCCACTGCACTCCTGCCTGGGTGACAGTGAGACTCCATCTCAAAAAAAAAAAAAGAATATGGAATCAAACTACGTGCCTTTTTTTTCTGTGTATCTTTTCATGTCATTAAATAGTCTTAAAACAGTTTTTTAAACTTCAAGAAGGGAAAACTCTCAAAGTCTTAAGACATCAAATAAGTCAGTTAAAAGGTGGTATCGTTTATTAAGAATTGTGATCCTTTATCATATTTGATATATGGATATCAAAATGGGATTGTAAGAAAACAGAAATTCTCAGTGGTGAGTAAAAATCACAAAATAATGGACTTGAATGTATTTTATGATTACATTTGTAAGGTGGGTACAGATAAGGTAAGCACAATTAAAAATGAGGAAAATTGATGTTAGGGTTGTGACATTATGGAATTTTTAAAATCCCTTTTTAATTAAAAGCAGTCATCTAATCGGGCTTTATTCCAGCATTTGCAAATGCCTACATAATGCAGACTATCTCCACCTGCATGACTCAGCAGCACCTCACATTCATCATGTCCGGAACTGAATTCCTTATCTTCACTTTCAAATCTGCTCTTCTTTCTCATTAATTTCTGAAAATGGTACCACTGTGCTCATGTCAGTAAGGCTCAGAAATGGGGTATGGGCAAGCAACCGTGACGCTTCCTTCAGCACTTTAACAATGTCTGTTCATTCTGCTGCTTCAGTGGTCCTCCTTGTCCCTTCCTCTCCAGTCTCTCCTGCTGCTCACAGATTAATTTCTAAAATACAAATCACTCCCCTATTCAAAAGTCTTCAGAAGTTTTCTGTTGTTTGCCACATGGGGTGGCCTTCTCCACTATATGCCTCCATCTTAACCATCCAACCTCATATCCTACTGATCTCATGAACCTTATGCTATATCCTAAGCAGATTACTCATTCGTAGAGAGTTTCAGTCCACTGCCCCAAACTATTTCCTTTGCCTCTGACACCTGTTTCCCTTTACTTTCTCTGTAGAAGTCGTCTCTTCAAGACCCAATTTATAACCAAACTATGTATTAAACAGAATGAACTGATACATATACAACAATATGGTGGATTTCAAAAAACATGTTAAGCAAAAAACTAGAGACAAAAGGAGTACATACGGTATGATTCCTTTCATATGAAATCCTAGAACAGATAAAAACTAATCTGTGGTGATAGAAATCAGAGTAGTTGCTAGAGGTTGGGGAAAAGAGATTGACCTGAAGGAAACATGAGGGAATGTTCAAGGGTGACTGAAATGTTCTGTCTCTCATTTTGGGTAACTGTAAATGGGTGTGTACTATAGTCAAAACGCATCGAACAGAATGCCTAAGACCTATGTATTTGTTGGTTTGTTAATTATATCTTAGTTTTTTTAAATGGCTTTTTAAAAATTCTGTGGCAAACATTTCTCATGGCTTTCTGAGTGAAGAAACTGCCTCTTGAGTCCTAACTTGGAACATTTTTGTGTCCCTTTTGGGACTTCATGTCGTGGGTAGCAACTGTCTGAAGCTGGTGGCACCAGTAATAAAAAGAATTCACCAAGACAGTTGTAGGTAAAGAAAGGCAGATTTGTTAGAGAAAGTAGGAAAATATGTTGCAAGAAAGCAACGTGCAGATTAGCAAGCGGAGAGCTGACTGCAAGGAGACAAAAGCTTCCTGGGGATTTTATAGGATTGTACTTTTGCTGAAGAGGGCTACATGAAGTACTGCTAACACCAAGGCTGCAGTGAGCTAACTTGCATTTTTCTATCCGCTGAGGTTTTGGTGATAAGTGGGGCACAGGAAGACTGTGAATTATTTGCACGGGAGGGCTATGTGTCCTGGACCATGAAGAAAGGCTGACTTGTAGCTTATCTGCTTTTTCTTTTTGCTTTCCCCTGCTCCCACCAGCCTGACTCCTTTTCCCTAATTAGGAGTCTACACACATTCTAATTAGTATACACTAACAAATAGCACACATATACACACTTGCTCACTGCCCTGGAAGATCTTTGAAAGCAGAAATCAACAGACGTTCATCTTTGGATAGTCCCCAGGCTCCTTGGCTCAGTACAGATTTGTTGGATAAATGTATTCACATTGACCTATTTCCTTTCTGTTCTCGGGATAGAATAGCCTGTAAAGACCTATAAAAGGGGTATCTGACTACTCATACTTGAGATAATCAACTTCAGAGAAAGTAAGGTTTCACTTTTTTCCCTGTATTTTTTATTTCTAACTCATTGTTTGAGCGAATAAGAAGTAATAATTGTTTTAATCCAGTGGTTTGTTTTGTTTTGTTTTGAGGCAGGGTTTCACTTTCATCCCCAGGCTGGAGTACAATGTTGCGATCTCACCTCACTGCAGCCTCTGCCTCCTGGGCTCAAGCGATTCTCCTGATTCTCCCGCTTCAGCATTCCAAGTAGGTGGGACTGCAGGAGCACATCCTTTTGCCCGGCTAATTTTTGTATTTTTTGTGGGAATGGGTTTCACCATGTTGCCCAGACTGGTCTCGAGCTCCTGAGCTCAAGTGATCCACCTGCCACAGCCTCCCAAAGTGCTGGGATTATAGACAGGAGCCACCGTGCCCAGCCATATTTATTAATCTTAAGAGGTGTTGGTTTGCTGGGCGCAGTGGCTCACACCTGTAATCCCAGCACTTTGGGAGGCCAAGGCGGGTGGATCACCTGAGGTCAAGAGTTCGAGACCAGCCTGACCAACATGGAGAAACCCCGTCTCTACTAAAAATACAAAAATAGCCAGGCGTGGTGGCACATGCCTGTAATCCCAGCTGCTCGGGAGGCTGAGGCAGGAGAATCACTTGAACCCAGGAGGCGAAGGTTGTGGTGAGCTGAGATCACACCATTGCATTCCAGCCTGGGCAACAAAAGTGAAACTCCGTCTCAAAAAAAAAGAGGTGATGGTTTAAGTAGTTTTTTTGGGGTTTTTTTTTTTTTGTAACTTTATTACAAGAATTTCTGATTTCTATTGTTTTTAATCCCTGCCGTACTCCCCTTCCTAATACTTATTTTCCCATTATGTTCAAATAGAAGTTCTCAATTATTTTGGAGAACTAATGGCAGATCCAGTATTTCATTGTTCCCATTTTATTTGTTTAGAGACACAGGTCTCACTCAGTCACCCAGGTTGGAGTACGGTGTGGTGATTATAGCTCACTGCCGCCTCAAACTCCTGGGCTCAAGCAATTCTCCCCCTTTGGCCCCCAAAGTAATTAGACCTATTTTTTGTACAGACGGGGTCTCACTTTGTTGACAAGGCTGATCTCAAACTCTTGGGCTCAAGTGATACCTCCTGCCTTGGCCTCCCAAATTGCAGGGGTTACAGGTGTAAGCCACATCACTTGGCCTGTTTTCGTTAGTTTTAACCCTCAGAAAAATGTTGCAGTAAAGCTTCACTTATTTGCCCAGGGCAAACGTAATTGTTAAATTATATTTTGGCCATTCCTCTGGGGATGAAAACTAAAGTCATAACTTCACCAGAAATGGCATATATGTGGCATTGGTGCCACAACTTCCCCCATCCTGGCCCATGGCAGACAGCACCATCAGTCAGCAGTTTTTCTCACTGAGTCCAGACAGCCACACACAAGCCTGGAGGATTTGGGTTGGGCATTTAAGATTCTCAGAGGCAGGGGATGGAGGTGGAGGGACCAGACTCTTTCTTAGGTAACTAGTTAGGCATTATACCAATGAATCATGGCCAAGACGTGGAGAGCAGTTGAAGACATTTGAATGTTAAAAGATAAGAAATTAGCATGTGAAGTGTTAAATATTTAGTTCTCTCAGTTTTATTTGTACAGAAGAAACAGACCAGAAATCAGGAAACTTTGGTGTGGTTTCAGCTCTGGGAATGGTTCTGGGAAGTCCCCACAAATCTTGCAGACTTTAGTTTCAATTGAAACAAATTTGAACTAAATAATAAATATGACTGTAATTCTACAGTTTTACAATTGTAAATATAGACTGTATGAAAGACTACACATTTTCAAATTGTGTGTATAAGAATATAACTGAGGAAAATAAATTAATAATACTCATTAGCATATAAGTATTGTATAAATTTACACCTGTGGTATGAGCAAAATGAAATTTAATTGTAGAGGAATGATGCCATGCAACTTTATCTTCAACTTTGAATGAGAAAAGAGACTTTCTTCTTCCCCGTTAATTTCCTACAGTTTAGATTTTATATTTGAAAGGGACTCTAGAAGTCAACAAATTCAACCCTAATTGATGTGTGGAATAGTTTTTTTCTTCATCTTTTTTTTCTCTCTTAGCACCTTCTAGCCACCATGGCAACCTCATCTGAAGAAGTTTTGCTGATTGTAAAGAAAGTGCGTCAAAAGAAGCAGGATGGAGCTCTGTACCTCATGGCAGAAAGAATTGCTTGGGCACCTGAAGGCAAAGATAGATTTACAATCAGCCATATGTATGCAGATATTAAATGTAAGTCAGCTATACTAAGTTCTGATGTATTTGTATGTCATAGTTGCTAGTAATTTTGTAAAAAGATTATATAAATCTTTATTTTATATCAAAAAATCAACCATGTAGAAATAATTACAAAATGGGGTCACTGAATATATACTGTTTTATAACCTGACCTTTTCACTTAATAACAGAACAGGTACAGGTTTACATATAATATGTAAATCTACCTGACATATAGATCTCCACACACTTTAAGAGTTGCATAATACTCCACTAAATGAATATACAATCATGTATTTAACCAGCCCTCTGTGGTTGGACACTTAGGAAGTTTCCAGAATTTTTTTATTGCAGTGTTTGCACTAATATCATTTCAAGGTTGTATGTGTAGGATACATTTCTGCAAAGAATTTCCTGTTTAATAGTTGATGTGTTTTTTTGTGTTATTGTTGGTAAGGACAGAGTCTTGCTGTGTTGCCCAGGCTGGTCTCAAACTCCTGGCCTCAAGCAACACTCCTGCCTCATCCTCTCAAAGTTCTGGGATTATATTATAGGCATGCACCACCATGCTTAGCCAGGTTTATGCATTTAAAATGCTGATAGATGATGCCAGATTTTCCTTCACTAAAATTGTACCAGTTAGGCAAGTTGTCTGATCTTTGCTTATGTGGCCATCTTCTGTTGAGAAGACTCAACCTTATAGTGAATGTAGGTGGTGGAATCTCTTTTTATAAATTTCAGGCATGTGCTAGGCGCAATGGCTCACACCTGTAATCCCAGAAGTTTGAGAGGCCAAGGCGAGTGGATCACCTGAGATCAGAAGTTTGAGACCAGCCTGGTCAACATGGTGGAACCCCATTTCTACTAAAAATACAAAAATTAAGGGCCGGGCGCGGTGGCTCACGCCTGTAATCCCAGCACTTTGGGAGGCCGAGGTGGGCGGATCACAAGGTCAGGAGATCGAGACCATCCTGGCTAACACAATGAAACTCCATCTCTACTAAAAATACAAAAAAATTCTCTGGGCATGGTGGCCGGCGCCTGTAGTCCCAGCTCCTCGGGAGCCTGAGGCAGGAGAATGGCGTGAACTCAAGAGGCGGAGCTTGCAGTGAGCCAAGATCGCGCCACTGCACTCCAGCTTGGGTGCGAGACTCCTTCTCAAAAAAAGACATATATTTCTGAGAGAATGCCCTACAAATTTCTGTTACTAGCTAATAGCCTTAGCTACTAACATTTCTGTAACAATAGACTTATAAATTAGCAGTATTAGCATCTCTCTCAAATGGGAAGCTAGCCCCATAGCTTTGTGTAATACACACGCACATTGTGATAACCACAGTGTACAATAAACAGTATGCCCATCTCCAATTTCTCTACAATTCTTCTCAGTTATTGGTGAAAGCAGTGCATACCCAAAACTAGATTTGCACCAGAATAGTTTCAAGTTGAATATTTGAAGGAATGCCCACATCTGAAAGAAGCAATTAAAATTGATTTAGTTCTTATCATAGCTGACAAAGTTACAGAAAATTTTAAAGAATGATACAGTGAAAACCTATGTAATATGCCCCACCTAGATATTAGTTATTATTTTGCCATATTTGCTTTATTATTTGTGTGTGCACTTTTATTGCTTGTAATACCATTATCACACTGAAAACATTTTAATAAAAAATAGCCATTGTTACATTTCCATTGGTTGTCTCAATAATGTTTATAGTTGTGGTTTTTTTTTTTTTTTTTTTTTTTTTTTTTAAAAACGGTATCCAATCTAGGTTCCTGTAGTTGTCATTTCTTTAGTCCCTTTCAGGGTATAGCCTTGTCAAATATCAAACATTCTGAATATTTCTGATTGTCTCCTCAAGGTTTTAATTTATTCCTGTATACCTGTATTTTTTATAAGCTAAAAATCAGATTTAAAGGCTTGAATATATTCAGCTTAAACATTTTGTGCAAGAGTAATAACATACATAGTGACATTCACTTCCTGTTCCATCACCTCAGAAAGCATATAGTGTCAGGTTGTCTCACTTTTAATGAGGCTAAGTTTGATAACTTTATTAAAGTGGTGACACCAGATTTCTCGAATATAAAATTACATATTTCCCTTGCAAAAAGAAATGCCATGGGCCGCATTTTGCAGTCTTTTGGATCATGATAGGTCATTTTTTATTAATGATAATGTTGATTTGGGGCAGTTTGTTTAAAATACATTCAGGAAGCTTTAAAGAGGTCTGCCCTGCCCTAGTTGAATGGTAACAAAAGCCCATTAATATCTGGAGGTAGTAGCAGTGGGTGAGAAGTGCTGCATGACAGGAGTACCAAAGAAGGAAGCAGAGTGTTAGTGAGTTTGATGAGCATGCTCTGGTTGTATGGGATCATTTAAGAAGAGTGCATTCTACAAAAGCATCAGTATTGGAATAGGGCAGTTAAAGCCCAAAGGAATCCTGAATCATCTTGGGAGAAGTAACTTACTGTATGGTTATTCCCACAGTGTGAGTGTCATCATCTAACTGCCCTCATGCTTCTTTTTAGGCCAGAAAATTAGTCCAGAAGGAAAAGCTAAAATTCAGCTTCAGCTGGTCCTACATGCAGGGGACACAACTAACTTCCATTTTTCCAATGAAAGCACAGCAGTGAAAGAGCGAGATGCAGTAAAAGACCTTCTTCAGCAGCTGCTGCCCAAATTCAAGAGGAAAGCAAATAAAGAACTGGAAGAGAAGAACAGGTGGGAGGAAAAGAATAGCCTTTTGAAAGAGATACTGGGTTCTCTATAGTCTCCTAGTATGGTAATAGCTTGTTAGCTATCCCGACGTTTTTTCGGTTTTGGTTTTTTGTTGTTGTCGTTTTTGTTTTTGTTTTTGTTTTGTTTGTTGGTTTGTTGGTTTTGGTGGTGGTGGTTTTTTGTTTGTTTGTTTTTGGATTTTTTTGAGACGGAGTTTCGCTCTGTCGCCCAGGCTGGAGTGCAGTGGCACAATCTTGGCTCACTGCAACCTCCACCTCCCAGTTTCAAGCAATTCTCCTGTCTCAGCCTCCCGAGTAGCTGGGACTACAGGCATGTGCCACCATGCCCGGCTAATTTTTGTAATTTTAGTAGAGACGGGGTTTCACCATGTTAGTCAGGCTGGTCTCGAACTTCCTGACCTCCAGTGATCCACCCACCTCAGCCTCCCAAAGTGCTGGGATTACAGGTATGAGCCACCACGCCCGGCCACCTATCCTCACTTTTGCTATGATACTGTAATGTAGGAAAATATGGGCTCTAGTGTCTTTACCTTGGTGTTTAGTTTTCAGCTTTAAAATCTTACTGCTTGTTTGACTTTGGGAAATGAGAATGTGCAAACCCAGAAGCTGAATTAACTGCATCATGCTTAACATCTGCTTAGGAGCAGAACCGGGATTGGAAGGTGCTGAAGTTCCTTAATTTCTTTTCCCAGTTCTCTGTCACAGAGAAGATGCTAAGCCATTGGAAGTATGCTTATGAACAAGAAACCTAAAATAATTCACACTGAAAAAGTGAGACAGTATGTAAAATAATGAGTTTTTTTTTTTTTTTTTTTTTTTTTGAGACAGAATCTTGCTCTGTTGCCCAGGCTGGAGTGCAGTGGCGTGATCTCAGCTCACTGCAACCTCCACCTCCTGGGTTCAAGCAGCTCTCCTGCCTCAGCCTCCCAAGTATCTGGTATCACAGGCACACGCCACCACACTTGGCCAATTTTTCTATTTTTAATACAGGGTTTCACCACGTTGGCCAGGCTGGTCTCAAACTCCTGACCTCAAGTGATCTGCCTGCCTGGGCCTTCCAAAGTGCTGGGATAACAGGTGTGAACCGCCACACCTGGCCACAATTTCCTTATGAATTATTCCATCACCAATATCTTTCAGGCCAGCAGTGCTTATATCTGTGCATGCTTAGCGCCATGAAAAATCCATTGCTGAAGGCGGGGCATAATGGCTCATGCCTGTAGTCTCAGCACTTTTCGAGGCTGAGGTGGGTGGATCACTTGAAGTCAGAAGTTCAAGACCAACCCAGCCAACATGGTGAAACTCCACGTCTACTGAAAAAAATACATATCTATGTATACAAAAATTAGCTGGGTGTAGTGGCGCATACCTGTAATCCAGCAACTTGGGAGGCTGAGGCAGGAGAATCACATGAATCTGGGAGGCAAAGGCTGCAGTGAGCTGAGATCATGCCAGTGCACCCTAGCCTGGGTGACAGAGCAAGACTCCATCTCAAAAAAGAAAAAAAAAACTTTATTGCTGGAAAATTTCAAGCATACCTCCTTTTCTGCCCATTTACTTCTGTATGTGAAAGAGAATACATTCAGCCTTCCATATCCAGGAGTTCTACATCCACAGATTCAACCAACTTTGGATCAGAAGTACTTGGGAAAAAAATAACAGTACAATAATTAAACATAATACAAATAAAAATATAACTATTTACCTTGCATTTGATATTATAAATAGTTATTATTATAAGATTTATAATATAAGATTTAAGTATATGGGAGGATATGTATAGGTTGTATGTAAATACACCATTTTATCTAACGGACTTGAGCATTTTCAGATACCAACAGACAGTACACTGCAGACATGGTGATCTTTGAATCACTGGGATACAGAGATGAATAAGATCAAACCCATGTCCTCAAAGGGTTTAATCTTTCCTTTACACCTACCTCCATTTATCACCACTTCATTTGTTCCTCCAAAAATGTGGGGTATTTTGCTCTTAATTACTGAAAAGTGAACTGAAGGACCTCTGCTGCTCAAACATCACAAAATAAAAGTTGTGTGTTTCAATGTTTTGTGTTGCCAAAATCTTTTTAAAATGTACCTACATGGTGTTTTATTCTAGAAGTTCAGTTATATTCGGTATATTCTGCTTTACAGAATGCTGCAAGAAGATCCTGTTTTGTTTCAGCTTTATAAAGACCTTGTTGTGAGTCAAGTGATCAGTGCTGAGGAATTCTGGGCCAATCGTTTAAATGTGAATGCAACAGATAGTTCTTCCACATCCAATCATAAGCAGGATGTTGGCATTTCTGCTGCATTTCTGGTATGTGAGCCTTCTAGATTTCTGAAGAAAATAAAAATTCAAACCCCAATATGTGTCTTAAGACCATTATTCCTTTTGTAAAACTTAGCATTTCCTTAAAGGAAAGTAATGGAAAATTGAGTATCCATGGTATTCTTCACTATTATTGAACTATTATTATTATGTTTGTTTGTTTGTTTTTAACAACAACTCTGTCTCACTCTGTCACCCAGACTGGAGTGCAGTGGCACAGTGATAGCTCCCTGCAGCCTCAAACTCCTGGGCTTAAGCGATCCTCCTGCTTCAGCCTCTCAAGTAGCTGGGACTAAAGGTGTGCACCACCTTGCCTGGCTAAATTTTCTTATTTTTATAGGGCGGGGGGCAGCTCTTTTTGTATTTCCCAGGCTGGTCTCAAATCCCTGGCCTCAAGAGTTCCTCCCATCTTAGCCTCCCAAAGCTCTGGGATTACAAGTATGAGCTATCACACTCAGCCCTCTTCCAAAATGTTTTTAAAATACATATAATTTTTTTTAAATTTATATTTCTTTTTACCAGTTATGTTTTCTTGGCCTTTGGACTTGACCCTAGCATGCTGGTAGTCAAATGGAATTTGAAAATGACTCTTTCAGAGTTTGGACTAATACTTACTTTTTCAAATATTTTCAAATGTAGGGCTTTCTGGTGCCTTTTTAAACCTTTGCCATATTTTACTTACAATACAAGGTTAAATGTATCATGACCATATTATAGAAAATGTAAGATTTGTGAACTATATTAGAACAATTGGGAATACCTTATCTGTGGAATTATGGAATGGAATTCAGTCAGTTGGTATTCTAGTGGAACCAGAATAGTATTAACACATTCAACAAAATTTTGAATACTATTTGTATGTTTGGTATCTTTTTTGGATGTTTATTAGTGAAGTGAATTAATAAGGCCTTTCCCAAAGAAGTCAGTCAGTTAATGTTAATTTAATTATTTACTAACCAAGGTTTGTAGTGATCTTTATGACTATACAAGTTTTATCTTAAAGCTCCACTGCCTCTCTGCCTTCATACTTAAACATGCCTATTTGACCATATTAGACTTCCAAAGGAGCAGATTTTATAGGTCACTTAAGACCGTGAGAAACCAGTCAGGCTTTTTTGAGTCCTGCCTCTGTGCAAAAAGTGAAGGTGAGGGACTTTCTCTGTCTCTGCAGTTAGTTCAGAAATTTTTTTTTCCACCTTTGTCCAGTGTCCACTGGGACCTGAGCCATCTCCCTGATGCTCTAACGTGTATGTGTGTATGGGCTTTGTTTTAGGCTGATGTCCGGCCCCAAACTGATGGCTGTAACGGTCTGAGATATAATTTAACCTCTGATATCATTGAGTCCATATTTAGGACCTATCCAGCAGGTAAGAAGAATCAGTTCTTTCAGATGGTTAAAATATATGGATATATTCTATAGTATATCAGTGAAAAACAAAAAGCTTCAGATTCCTGATCAAGTGCAATAAATTATGTAAAGTACTTTTTACCCAGTGCCTGACATATGGTAGATACTAGGGGCTCAGTAAATAATATGTTGTCATCAGTTCACTAATATGACTGCCATTCGAGTCTGTCTGTACTACTAACTCAGATCATTCTTCATTCTGCATCCAGAGTGACCGTCCTAACCCACAAATTACTTCCCATGCAGATGCCATCCTAAAAGTATAGATTCCTTGACCCCAGCCTCAGTGATTTATTATGTGTAGACAAGGGTGAGAGCCAGTGTGTCAGTCATTCTTCTGACTAAGCAGTACTCTCTTAAGCTGTATTCTGTTCTCGCTTCCCTCTTCCCCACTCTTACCCCTTTAGTCCCTTAGGAATCTCTCTCTCAGGACTCAGCTCAAGCCTCACCTCCTTGCCACCTCTATGAAATCCTGGCCAGTCCCAGTGGCTCACGCCTGTAATCCCAACACTTCAGGAGGCTGAGGCAAGAGGATCCCTTGAAGCAAGGGGTTCAAGACTAGCCTGGGCAACAAAACAAGACCCTATCTCTCTTTTTTTTTTTTTAATTGAGACAGAGTCTTGCTCTGTCAACCAGGCTGGAGTGCAGTGGCGCGATCTTGGCTCACTGCAACCTCCGCCTCCCAGGCTCAAGTGATTCTACTGCCTCCGCCTCCCAAGTAGCTGGGACTACAGGCACGTGCCACCACGCCAAGCTACTTTTTGTATTTTTTGTAGAGATGGGGTTTCACCCTGTTGGCCAGGCTGGTCTTGAATTCCTGACCTCAAGTGATCTGCCCGCCTCAGCCTCCCAAAGTGCTGAGATTACAGGCTTGAGCCACAGCATCTGGCTCTTTTGTATCTTTCTGATGGTAACATAATTGTGTAGTGTTTATTATGTGCCAGACACTTTTCTAAGTTCTTTTTCTATAGTAACTGATTTAATCATCACGTAAACCTATGAAGTAGAGGTACTGTTATGACCCTCATTTTACAGATGAGGAAACCAGGGTACAGAAAGATTAAGTAATTTGCTCAGGGTCACACAGATAGAAAGTGGCAGACCTGGAATTTTAAACTCAGAGCTCAGCAAACAATGCTGTTGAACTCTATGCTTGCTAGTGTGTAAGCCGCTGGAGTGCTGAGCTGACAGTCCAGTGGATATTGAGATCATTATTACCCCACAAGCTAACACAGTGCCTTGGATTGAGAGTGCAAATATATAAATGAGCAAACAAGCAGACTCAGCTCTGACTCCTGAGATTCTTGGTATTTCTACTAAAACTTCAAAACCTTATTCTTTTGGTGCAAATAAGGTTTTGTTTGTAATTTGTAAGATTTATAGAGGTCATACCTCACCTAATCTCTCAAGTTACCCTTCATATTTATAATTAGATTATAACATATAGTATGTAGAGTTGAGAGCTTTATGGTCTAGATTTTGCTATTTGTATTTCAGTTACCTAATTTGAGAGGTTTTAAAAATGGAAATTCACTATATAATACTTGTGGGTTTTTTTCCACAGTAAAAATGAAATATGCAGAAAATGTTCCCCACAACATGACAGAGAAGGAATTCTGGACACGTTTTTTCCAGTCCCATTATTTTCACAGGGATCGGCTGAATACAGGGTCAAAGGATCTCTTTGCAGAATGTGCCAAAATAGATGAAAAAGGTAACTGTTTATCTCTGATAGACACTGGTATTTAACTTGCCACCCTCTGGACATTATAGGTGTTAATTTCTGAGACAGATAAGACATGCTGAACTTTTTATTTTGTTGGTTTTCTAGGCCTAAAAACAATGGTTTCATTAGGAGTGAAAAACCCACTACTAGATTTAACAGCTTTGGAAGATAAACCATTAGATGAGGTAAGAAGCAATAAAAGAAGTTTTGAGAGAAAAGAGTCTTTTCCTAGTCTTCAACATTGTCTTAAGCGTAGTAGACCTATTCCACTTGTGAGAATGTCAAATAAGCAAAATACTGTTACTTGAAGTGATTTATCGGAAGTGCTTTGAAATAGCGTTGTTTGCCATTAAAATTGCCTAGAAGAAATGAAATTCCTGTGTGAGTTGCTGAAACCTTTTAAAAATAAATTTCTAGCTCCCTTATCCGCAGTTCTCTAGTAATAATAAAGGCTTAATGTGATGAGTTCAGCTTTATGCTCTAGCTAACATTTAATCTAAAGAAATATGGATAAATTAATAAATAAGGAAGATAACAAACATTTGTTGATTGCTTACTATCTGCCAAACCTTAAGCACTCTCATGACCCTTATACCATGCCAACCCCAATGTTTCAGCAAGTAGGCCATCATATATGACCTACCTACCTCAGCATCATGACCCCAGACCTACAGATTTATCTACTTGCAG
The DNA here is from genome assembly GCF_029289425.2 of Pan paniscus. Taxonomy (NCBI): domain Eukaryota; kingdom Metazoa; phylum Chordata; class Mammalia; order Primates; family Hominidae; genus Pan; species Pan paniscus. The sequence continues at coordinate 20,656,449 of NC_073258.2, forward strand.
AGAAAGAGATGGCTCCTGTTGTGATCAAGGATAATTTTATCACTGCCTCTGTCTTCTAGGCCAGAACTTGTCTTCCTCAGTTATTCCCTTTACTCTGAGTTTTCATTTTCTTGCTCTTATTTTTCTTCTTTTTCTGTCTCTTTTTTTTTTTTTTGAGAAAGAGTTTCACTCTGTTGCCCAGGCTGGAGTGCAGTGGCGCAATCTTGGCTCACTGCAACCTCTGCCTCCCAAGTTAAAGCCATTCTCCTGCCTCAGCCTCCCAAGTAGCTGGAATTACAGGCACGTGCCACCACACCCAGCTAATTTTTGTATTTTTAGTAGAGACGGGGTTTTGCCACGTTGACCAGGCTGGTCTCAAACTCCTTACCTCAGGTGATCTGCCCACCTTGGCCTCCCAAAGTGCTGGGATTACAGTCATGAGCCACCGCGCCCAGCCAGTGTATTTTCAATTTATACTTTGATCATATGGTGAGTTTTTCAGGACATCACCCTTTCAGAAGTGAAGAAGAATCTATACAAACATGGCCCTCTTTAATTATCCTGAGAAAATAAAGCTTAGTGGCGCTTAGACTTACAACTTACTATGAAAGGAAGACTTTTTTAGTGCTTTTTTTTTCTTTAAACATGATGGCATATTGTACATGTACATTTGTAACTTTATCTTCTGTTTAGTATCAATATCTGTATAAACTATCCCATAGTTTAAAACATAGACTTTAAAACCAAACTAGCTGACTTAGATCCTGATATCTTCTAACATTTCTAGGCCCTGTTTGGTTTTTGTTTTGTTTTGTTTTGTTCTGTTTTTTGAGATGGGATCTCACTCTGTTGCCCAGGCTGGAGTACAGTGGCCTGAGCTCGGCTCACTGCAACCTCTACCTCCTGGGTTCAAGCGATTCTCCTGCCTCAGGCTCCCGAGTAGCGGAGATCACAGGCACATGCCACCACACCAGGCTAATTTTTGTATTTTTAGTACAGGCGGGGTTTCATCATGTTGGCCGGGCTGATCTCGAACTCCTGACCTCAAGTGGTCCACCCACCTCGGCCTCCCAAAGTGCAGGGATTACAGATGTGAGCCACTGTGCCCGGCCCAAGCCCAGTTTTTTTGTTTTTGTTTTTTTTTTCCTTAGTGAGGCTAATAGTACTTGCCTTATAGGATTTCTATGAGTTAAAAGAGCCTAGTGCGTAATAAGTAGTAGGTAATAGGCATTATTGTTGTTATCTGTATTTTTAGATGCCTGCACAGTATTCCATTGGTATGGGTATATCAACATTTATATAACCAATCTTTTTACTACAAATATTGGTTGATGCCATTTTTCATTTGGTGTTCCTTCTTCCCTTCTCAATCTTCTGGTTATAGTAACTATCACAGGCTATGATCTATGGCCTCCTGAATGCATTCTCTCTATTCCATTGCTTTACTAGATATGGGGAACAGGGGAGGGAGTAAAAATAAAAATAAAAACATTCTTGTTACGTAATGATGAATCCTGAATAACCATAGTCTGTCTTTGACTGCAGAGCTCTAGCTGCCTACTTGACATCTCCTCTCAGGTATTTCAAAGACATCTCAACTTCACATGTAAAATGGAATCTTTGATTCCCATCCTCATAAACGTATCTCCATGGGTATTCCCTCTCTTAGTAAAAAGCATTACAATTTGCTCAAGCCAAAAACCTGGGAGTCGGCGAGTCTCCTTGATTCTTCCTCTTCTTTTTTATGACAGGGGCTCACTCTGTTGCCCAGGCTGGAGTGCAGTGGCACAATCATGGCTCACTGCAATCTTGACCTCTTGGGCTCAAGCAATCTGCCTTAGGCTCCTGAGTAGCTGGGACTGTAGCACAGGCTACCACACCCGGCTAATTTTATTTTTTGTAGAGATAGGGTCTCCCTATATTGCCCAGGCTGGTCTGAACTCCTGGGCTCCAGCTATTTTTCCACCTCAGCCTCTTAAAGTGCTGAGATTACAGGCGTGAACCATTGCAGCCAGCCATGTTTTCCTCCTGATACAGCATTCAGTGTATCAGCAAGCCTCGTACAATACACCTCTCATCTGTGGGATCCACACAAACGCTTACACCCTTTCGTGTTTACGGTATCATCATCTTTGGCCTGTTTGCTTGCCTTAGCCTTCTAACCTTTATTTTTGCTATCTTGTCTTTTATAGTTTATTCTCCCCTAGCAGTAATAATTATAATATAGGCCGGGCGTGGTGGCTCGTGCCTGTGATCGAGCACTTTGGGACGCCAAGGCGGGTGGATCACCTGAGGCCAGGAGTTTGAGACCAGCCTGGCCAACATGGTGAAACCCCATCTCCACTAAAAATACAAAAATTAGCCGGGCCTGGCGGCACATGCCTGTAATTCCAGCTACCCAGGAGGCTGAGGCAGGAGAGTCGCTGGAACCAGGGAGGCAGAGGCTGCAGTGAGCTAAGATTGCGCCACTGCACTCCTGCCTGAGTGACAGAGTGAGACTGTCTCAAAAAAAAAAAAAAAAAGGATTATAATATAAATCAGATCCTAATAATCCCCTATGTGAATCTCTTCATTATCTTCTCACTGAGCTTAGAATAAAATCAAAACTCCTACAAGACTGCTAGATTTGGCTCCTGCATACTTCTCAGATGGGGCCACTTCTACTCATTCATGCTTTAGACATAATGACCATTCACTTCCATGCCACGCTTTTTCTACCTCAGGGCCTATGCACTTAACTGATCTTCTACCTGCTTGTTCCCTAACCAGCTTCTGCCTATCTTTAGATACCTGTTCTAATGTCATTTCTCGCCAGGTGGGGTGACTCATGCCTTTAATCCTAGCACTTTGGGAGGCTGAGGTGGGAGGATCGTTTGAGTCCATTGTGAGACCACATCTCTAAACTTTTTTTTTTTTTTTAATTTAAAAATTAGCTGGGCATAGTGGTATACACTTGCAGTCCCAGCTACTCGGGAGGCTAAGGCAGGAGGATCACTTGAGCCCAGGAGGTCAAGGCTGCAGTGAACTGCGATTGCACCACTGCACTCCAGCCTGGGCAACAGAGCGAGAACCTGTCTCAAAAAAAAATAAAAATAAAAATTTAAAAATTAAAAATTAAAAAGTTGCTTGCTTCAGAGAAGCTTTCTCTAACCACCCACAAATTCAGTCACTTCATCATGTTACCCTCTGTTTTATTCAATGACATTTTCCACTTTCAAAAAAAATTGTGTTTACCTTGTTTTACTGGATAATTCCATTCACACTCCTCTCAGAGTGTAATCTTCATGAAGCTGACTTTGTTCTGTTTATTGGCCTGTTCCTAGCGCATGTCATGTAGTAATAATCACTTAGTAATTATTTGATACATTGATGAACAGCATATGGATCTTTTTTTTTTTTTTTTTTTGAGATGGAGTCGTGCCGTTTTGCCCAGGCTGGAGTTCAGTGGCGTGATCTCAGCTCAATGCAATCTCTGCCTCCCGAGTTCAAGCAATTCTCCTCCCTCAGCTTCCTGAGTAGGTGGGATCATAGGCACACACCACGCCCAGCTAATTTTTGTATTTTTAGTACAGGGTTTCACCACGACCAGACTGGTCTTGAATTCCCAACCTCAGGTGACCCACCCACCTCAGCCTCCCAAAGTGGTGGGATTACAGGCGTGAGCCACCACACCCAGCACATATGAGTCTTTTTTTTTTTTTTTTTTTTTTTTTTTTGAGACGGAGTCTTGCTGTCACCCAGGCTAGAGTGCAGTAGCACCCCCCGGGGTTCATGCCATTCTCCTGCCTCAGCCTCCCGAGTAGCTGGGACTACAGGTGTCCGCCACCTCGCCCGGCTAATTTTTTGTATTTTTAGTACGGAAAGGATTTCACCGTGTTAGCCAGGATGGCCTCGATCTCCTGACCTTGTGATCCACCCGCCTCGGCCTCCCAAAGTGTTGGGATTACAGGCGTAAGCCACCACACCTGGCCCATATGAGTCTCATGATCTTTCTTTCACCTTTTTAGCCTCACCAATTCCTGGACCACCGTTATTAGTGTATTGAACCATATACAGTCTCATGACACAATATGTACTACATTGCTGCTTTGCTTGTGTTTTGTTTTATTTTTAAATAGAGACAAGGTCTCACTATGTTGCCAGGCTGGACTTGAACTCTTCGGCTCAACAGTTCTTCTGCCTCAACCTCCCAAATAATCAGGACCACAGTGCCTCTTTGCCTTTGTTTAAGCAGTTTCCTCTCCCTGAAATGTTATTGTCTCCCGGATCTACTTGGCAAGCACCAGTTTATCTTATGGTTCTCTGTGAGCCTTTTTCGAACCCTCTTCTCCAGTAGGATTGATTAGTAATTCTCTCCAGCCCAGCTTCCCACTAACTAGTATTTAAGCTCCTATGGCATGGGGTCTTAATCAATTTTGTATCTACATGGTCTAGCAAGTAGCGTGCACTCAATACATGTTTTAAAATATAATCTCATTTTATTCTCTTTTATCCTACTTTATAGAGCTTGGAAAAGTTTATCTTGCCTAGATTAATGTTAGAAAAAGAATTTGACTCTTTATCTTTCTGAATCCATAGTCTGTGTTTTTCTCACTATATTCTATTCTTTTTATTTACTTTTTTTTTTTTTTTTTTGAGACAGTCTCACTCTGTCACCCAGGCTGGAGTGCAGTGGTGCAATCTCAGCTCACTGCCACCTCTGCCTCCTGGGTTCAAGTGATTCTCCTGCCTCACTCAGTCTCCCCAACAGCTGGGATTACAGGTGTGTGCCACCACACCTGGCTAATTTTTGTATTTTTGATAGAGATGAGGTTTCACCATGTTGGCCGGGCTAGTTTTGAACTCCTGACCTCAGGTGACTCGCCCACCTTGGCCTCCCAGAGTGCTGGGATTACAGGTGTCCTGACTGTATTGCTTTTATTTAACGTTTTGATAACTAGGTCCAAATTGTTCTTTAAAAGAGAAATGCAGACCACGCACGGTGGCTCACACCTGTAATCCCAGCACTTTGGGAGGCCAAGGTGGGCGGATCACTTGAGGTCAGGAGTTCAAGACCAGTCTGACCAGCATGGTGAAACCCCATCTCTACTAAAAATACAAAATATTAGCCGGGCGTGGTGGCAGGCGCCTGTAATCCCAGCTTCTCAGGAGGCTGAGGCAAGAGAATCACTTGAATGCAGGAGGCGAAGGTTGCACTCCAGCCTGAGCAACAGAGCGGGACTTCATCTCAAAAAGAGAGAGAAATTCAGTTTAAGATGTATTTTGTAATGCTAAAACGAGTTAGTGCTATTTGTTAATCTTTTATGTGCATATGTCACTTGTTTTTAAATGTTTGTTCATAAATATTTAATGTTCGTGAGAAGTAATAAAAGTCCCATCATCCAACAAATTTTTTCAGCTAAGCGTGTCTTATAATAAGAAAAGCAGAACCTTTTAAAAAAATTTTTAATATATTATTTCTCACAGGGCTATGGCATTTCCTCTGTGCCATCTGCTTCCAATTCTAAATCCATAAAAGAGAATAGTAATGCTGCCATCATCAAGAGATTTAACCATCACAGTGCCATGGTCCTGGCAGCTGGACTCAGAAAACAGTTAAGTATAAATGCAGAGGTGCAGTAACTGGGCTTTTCAGGATATCCAGATGGAGTTGTGGTGTTGTTTTGCTTGTGGTTTCTAACGTTAACTTTTTTTCCCCTTTATTTTAAGAGAAGCACAAAATGAACAAAATAGTGAGCCCAGCAACATGGATGGACATTCCGGAGATGCAGACTGCTTTCAGCCAGCAGTCAAAAGGGTATGGGCAAAAAAATATGAACCATTTGGGGCTCAAGTTTCTCCAAATACTTTATGTGACTGCAAGTACTGTATACGCTTATTTCATGTGACTCAGTTCTTCTAACTAAGATGTTAAGCATTTGGCTTAAAATGTATAGCATTACAAAGAATATTTCCCCAGCTTTGGCTTGCCAGCTAACTTTCCATTGACTCTAGCCTGTTAGCCATTTTTATTGTTTTTTGTTTGTTTGTTTGTTTGTTTTCCTCACATGTACACATACATACAGATTGTTCTTATATGTGATTTTGTTCTCTGGGAATAAAATCTTCATTCAACAGAGGCAATATGGCAGAAAAACCGAAGTTTCATGTATATGATTTTTCAAAGAAAGTGAATTGGCCCTCATGTTAAACCTAGCATTTCAGAGCTGAAAGTGTCTTCTCATTAAATATTGAAGAAATCATTTGAGGGTGTGGAGAAGGATGGACAGAATTAGCTGCTTGTGTGTTTATTCTTCTCCTGCAACTTTGCCACGCTATTTTGTACCTCCCTTCCTAATTATGATAAAGCTTTCTTAGAGAGCAGTCAGGCAATGTGTATTAAGTGTTTAAAGCTTTACACCCTTAGTTCTACTTGTGGACATTTATTTCTTAAGAAAGATGTATACTAAGATTTAGATAGAAATATTCATTACAGTATCATAATAAAGACAGTAGCAAGGATTCTGTTATCTGTGTTGCATTAATACAATAGAGATTGATGCAACTGTTCATTATTTTGAAAGCATTAATGATAATATTGCATTAAAGAGTTCACTGAACAGATTGTACAGTACAGTTTTACACACAAAAAAAATAGTTTGTGAGCTTTAAAAGGGCCTTCAAATTAATATGCTAAACGGTTGTCTTTCAATAAAGGGATTATGGGTAAGTCTTAATTTCTTTCATTTATTTCAGTAATTTAATGTTTTTGTTGTTGTTATTGTTTTTTTTGAGACAGAGTCTTGCTCTGTCACCCAGGCTGGAGTGCAGTGGTGCAATCTCAGCTCACTGCAATCTCGGCTCACTGCAACGTCTGCCTCCTGGATTCAAGCAATTCTTCTGCCTCAGCCTCCGGAGTAGCTGGGATTACAGGCGTGCACCACCATACCTAGCTAATTTTTGTATTTTTAGTAGAGACGGAATTTTGCCATATTGGCCAGGCTGGTGTTGAACTCCTGGCCTCATGTGATCCGCCCATCTCAGCCTCCCAAAGTGCTGGGGTTACAGGCATGAGCCACTGTGCCAGCCTATTTCAGTAACTTAATGTTTTTACAGGCATGTATTATTACCTATAAAATTAATAAAGCCAGTGAGGTATTTCTTTTTTGAACTAAAGCAAAGCTAATAATAAGTTATAGAGAAGTTAGAGAAGAAATCTATTAAGTGATACTTTCTTTGTATACTGTTGCACTGAGTACCCTTGATTCTTGGTGGTGAACAAGTTATCAGAAATTTCTTGGCCAGGAGCCGTGGCTCACACCTGTAATCCCAGCACTTTGGGAGTCCAAGGTGGGTGGATCACTTGAGGTCAGAATTTCTAGACCAGCCTGGCCAGCATGGTGAAACCCTGTCTCTACTAAAAATACAGAAATTAGCCAGGCATGGTGACGTGCGCCTGTAATTCCAGCTACTTGGGAGGCTGAGGCAGCAAAATCACTTGAACCTGGCAGGCGGAGTTCGCAGTGAGCTGGGATCGCGTCCCTGCACTCCAGCCTGGATGACAGAGCAAGACTCCATCTCAAAGAAAAAATAAAAAAGAAATTTATTTATTTGTGTGAATTTTTACAATACAGATGCTTCTCGACTTAAATGGGGCTACATCCCAATAAACTCATAAGTTGCAAATACTGTAAATCAAAAATGCATTGAATACACCTAATGTATGGAACACATAGTTTAGCCTATCCTACTTTAAACGTGTTCCAAACACTTAGCTTAGCCTGTAGTTGGGCAGTATTACCTACTATAAAGTGTATTTTCTAATAAAATGTTGAATATCTCATGTAACTCATTGAATACTGAAAGTGAAAAACAATGTATAGGTACTCAAAATATGGTTTCTCTACTGAATGTGAATCACTTTGACACCGTCATAAAGTTGAAAAATTCCAAGTCAAACCATTGTAAGTCAGGGGCTATCAGTATTCAGTAGTAAATGCTGGCTCTAACTATTCTTCCAAGTCAGTGGTTGACTGCTGTTTATTCTATAAAGGGTTACAATTTATAGATTCTCTCACTTGTAGAATGAGAGATTCAGAATTAATAGCAGACAGAGTCCCTACCTTGATGGAGCTTTCATTTAAGTGTGAAAGTCAGGTGACCTAACAAGGCCTTGGCATAAGTTTAGGATTTGGATTGTTACGGGAGCTTGGGTAGGGACATGTCATAGGTAAGGCAACAGCAGGAGTAGAGATAAGCTTGACATATGTCAAAAATCATGAAGACATCAGTAATCCTTGAAGTTGGCTGAAAGGTATAGAGTTGAGAAAGTAGTTAAAAAAAAAAGAAGTCAGGCTGAGTCTAGGTAAGGATGTGTTTCTCTGAGGTCAGATTTGTTCCTGTACCATAAAGGGACTATTTAGAATCTTAAAGCTGGAGCAATTTAAAACGTTAAGTTTTCAGATTGAGGTCAGATTTGTGACCTCATGTGAGGTCAGATTTGTTCCTGTACCATAAAGGGACTATTTAGAATCTTAAAGCTGGAGCAATTTAAAACGTTAAGTTTTCAGATTGACGTTTTTTGAGGTATAGTTAATAACCTGAATGTTCTGATTCTAGTCTTGGTAGTCAATAAGAGTTGACCAGATGAATTTCATAGCTTTGTAGAGGATGAAATATTTCAAGGCTGATTTGCACAAATGTTTACATAGATCATGTATCTTTCATAAGTAATATGTTTTTATTATTACAAGGCTGTAAAAATTTAAGCAGGTTGTTAATAGCACAGGGGGTAACAGATTAATAAAATTAATGAATAAAATTACTAAAAGAGTCCAGAAGTAAACCCAAATACATGGAGGAATTAAGCATATGTATGATACACATGACATTTTAAAAATCAGTGGGAAAAGGTAAATTATTTTACAAATGGTGTTAGAAGCACTGATTGATAATTTTGTTAAAAGAAACTTAGATTCCCTATTTTACTCCTAATCCAAAATAAATTCTGAGTGGATCCAAGATTAAGCAAAAATTAAGCCGGAAGCTGAGCATGGTAGCATGTGTCTGTAATCTCCGCAATTTAGGAGACTGAGTTCGGCTGGGGAGGTGGTGATACGTGCCTAGAAAAAAAAAATTTTTTTAAGCCACAGATGTATAAGCAAAAAGCAGGCAAAGAGGCGGAATTTTTTGTTTTTTGTTTTTGATGAAGTCTCACTTGTCGCCCAGGCTGGAGCGCAGTGGCGTGATCTCAGCTCACTGCAACCTCTGCCTCCCGGGTTCAAGCGATTCTCCTGCCTCAGCCTCCCAAGTAGCTGGGATTACAGGCACCTGCCGAGGAGATGGATTTTTTTATAATTAAAACAAAACAAAACAAAAAAACACCAAACTGGAAGATAAAGTATTTACAACATGTAAAAGACTGTTTCCTTAATATTTAAAAGTCTTATTTTTTAAAAAGTACCCAATATAAAAACAGTGGAGAGCATAACAGATCATTCATTTGGGGAAAAAATAATAAAATGTAAACTTTCACCTACCAGATTGGCAAAAGTAAAAAGTTCAATAATACTTCATGTGGTCAGAGTGTAAGAAAACTAGTATTCTTAAGTAGTTGTTGAGAAAATTGGTTCAACCATTTGTAGGACAGTCATCTCTAGGAAGAGAAGCTCATGGTGGGAAGACTTCATTTTTTACCCTCTGTACAGTTTTGTTTTTTCAGTCATGTTTATTGTGTAAGAGAAAGTTGTGACAAAATAAAAAGTACTGTGTTAATAATTATAGGCGAAATTACAAGAGTCCATTGAATATGAAGACTTGGGGAAAAATAATTCTGTAAAAACGATTGCACTAAACCTCAAGAAGTCAGATAGGTAAGTTTGGTCAATATTAAGCAGAATAGCTATGTAACAATTCAGTCCAAAATATATCCTACAAGTATAGCACTCATGTTTTAATCAGTTCGTCACCATCAAAGTACAATATCCTTTTTTGTTTAAAATTTAGGCTTCTCAGGAAGCAAAAATGATCAAACCCATGACAATAAATGTGGATCTTTCTGCTATTGCTTTCTTATTGCCCTTATGGGAATTAAATTATTTTATTGAAATCTCTTTACTTATCGTTTCTTGCCTTGAGGGGAACTTAGTACTGACTGCTAAAATGTTGCAAAGACAAATGTTGAGCATCTTTACTGTGTGTGATTAGTAATTTCTTCTTTGCTAACCTGCAGGTATTATCATGGTCCAACTCCAATCCAGTCACTACAGTATGCAACAAGTCAGGACATTATTAATTCTTTTCAAAGTATTAGACAAGAAATGGAAGCTTATACACCCAAGTTAACTCAGGTAGGTGACTTCTACTGTTTGAAAGCCAGAATTCCCATAGTTCCTTCCTCAGTTTATGAGCACAAGCAGATTGAACCATACAACTAATATTTTAATTGGGCTTAAAGACATAGTTCTGCTAAATAAATTGAAAAAATCAAGAGGTAGCAAGAAAAGGTGTTTGGCATATTCAAGAGGCATCTGAAGATAAGATGATAATGAAAAAATAAGTTGATGAATTTTGTGATTTTTACTTCCATATACTTTTATTGGGAAAATCTCCCAGGTTTCCAAATTCTGTCTGGACATTATTCTCTGAATATTCTGCATGACTCAGGCTTAAAATATGTAAAACAGCTCATCATTGTTCTTTGTTTCTCTTCGTACTTCAGTTGATCAGCAATTTGTCAGTTCTGCCTTCAATAATACTTCTTGATTCTATCACCCTTATTTAGGCAAACCTGATTGATTTTCCATAATGCTACTGCAAGTTGTCTTTCTAAAATCACTTATTTTGGCCGGGCACAGTGGCTCACGCCTGTAATCCCAATACTTTGGGAGGCCGAGGTGGGTGGATCACGTGAGGTCAGAAGTTCGAGACCAGCCTGACCAACATGGTGAAACCCGTCTGTACTAAAAATTTAAAAATTAACTGGGCGTGGTGGCACACGCCTGTAATCCCAGCTACTCAAGACGCTGAGGCAGGAGAATCACTTGAACCTGGAAGGCAGAGGTTACAGTGAGCTGACACCGCGCCATTGCACTCCAGCCTGGGCGACAAGAGCGAAGCTCCATCTCAAATAGATAAATAAATATTTAAATATTTAAAAATAAAAACATGTATTTTATCACTGCAGCTTGAAAACCTTCACTGCCTCCCTTCACTGCAGTAGTCTGAGTGCCTTTGTCTGGCCTGCAAAACTCTTTATAGTCTGGCCCCAGCCCACTACTCGAGTCTCATCGTCAGCGATAGTCTCCGCTACTCCCTTCCACACATGGCCAAGGGTTCCAGCCTAACACACTAAGCTGTCCAGAATCTTTTGATCGCATTATCTCCTTCATGCTTCCTGTGCTTCGGCTTATGCTCTTTCTCTTTAGAATTCCCTTAGCCCTGTTTCTCCCCCAAGGAACTAATAATTACTCAAGACTCAGCTCCAGTTTCATTGCCTCTGGAAAGTAATCCTTAACTTGTGCAAAGAAGAATTTGTTTTTTCCTTTTCTCCATTTTTATGAGCACTGAGGCACTGAGTGTATACCTATATTACGTTATTTATCACACATTTTACTTTTTATTTTGAAATCTCAGATTTTACAGAAAGTGACAGAAAAATGTTTTCCAACCCATTTTGAGAGAAGGTTACAGTCATAATTTCCCTTTACCACTAAATATTTCGATGTATATTTTCAAAAAACTAAGACATTCTCTTAAATAACAGTACAATTATAGAATTAGTAAGTTAACATTGGTGATGTGTTATCTAGTCTATATATCTTACTGCATTTTCACCAGTTATACCACTAATGTTCTACATAGCAAAAGAAAACTTTTCTTGGTCCAGCAGACAAGCTGGGTTTATGAGTTGTATTTATTTCTCATGTGTTTTTAGTCTCCTTTAAAATGGAATGATTTGACAATCTTTGTCTTTTCATAACTTTGACATTGAAAGAGTACTAGGCAATTTTTTGTAGAATGACCTTAAATTTACCTAATGTTTCCTCATGACTAGATTCACATTAGGCATTTTTGCCAGAAATTCCACAGAAGTAATGTTGTATCCTACTCAGTGTGTCATATCAGGAGGCAAATGATTTGTATATATCCTAGCTTGTGATACTAAATTTTTTCACTTGGTTAAAGGTAGTATTTGCCTGGTTTCTCCACAAAAAGTTAACTATTTTTCCCTTTGTAATTAATACATATCTTGTGGAGCTGTACTTTGAGACTATATAAATACCCCGTTTGTCACCAAATTTTTTATTTTTATTTTTTAATATTATTATCTTTAGAGACAGGGTCTTGCTCTGATGCCCAGGCTGTAGTGCAGTGGCACAGTCATAGCTCCGTTCAACCTCAGACTCCTAGACTCAAGCAATCCTCCTGCCTCAGCCTCCTGAGTAGCTGGGATTATAGGCATGTGTCACCACACAACAAACTTACATCTGGTAGTTTTTTTAGAATCACTGATGATTCTTGCCTGGAAGAGCAGTTGTTAAATGATGATTTTCTAATTCCATCAGCCCTATCAGCATGGATTCATTTATGAGTTAAACACTGTTGCTATCTTTTTTCTTTGTTTATTTTTGTTTTTGTTTTTGTTTTTTTTTTGAGATGGGGTCTCACTCTGTCACCCAGGCTGAAGTGCAGTGGCATGATCTCGGCCCACTGCAACCTCCACCTCCCTGGCTCAAGCGATCCTCCCACCTCAGCCCCCCAAGTAGCTGAAACCACAGGCACTCACCACCATGCCTGGCAAAGTTTTTGTATTTTTGGTAGAGACAGGGTTTTGCCATGTTGCCCAGGCTGGTCTTTAACTCCTGAGCTCAAGCAATCCACTCGCCTCGGCCTCCCAAAGTGCTGAGATTACAGGCCATTTTTTTCTTTTTCCTTTTTTTTTAATTTTTCTTTTTTTTTTTTTATTTTTATTTTTTGAGACGGAGTCTTGCTCTGTTGCCCAGGCTGGAGTGCAGTGGCACGATCCCCGCTCACTGCAAGCTCCGCCTCCCAGGTTCACGCCATTCTCCTGCCTCAGCCTCTGGAGTAGCTGGGACTATAGGCGCCCGCCACCACGCCCAGCTAATTTTTTTGTATTTTTAGTAGCAACGGGGTTTCACCGTGTTAGCCAGGATGGTCTCGATCTCCTGACCTCGTGATCCACCCGCCTCAGCCTCCCAAAGTGCTGGGATTACAGGCGTGAGCCACCACGCCCAGCCTTTTTTCTTTTTATTAACCAAGGTACAACTTAACATACAGTAAAATAAATAAATAAATAAATTTACTTATTTATTTATTTATTTCGAGACAGGGTCTCACTTTGTCCCCCAGGCTGGAGTGCAGTGGCACAATCTCGGCTCACTGCAGCCTCGACTTCCCAGGTTCAAGCAGTCCTCTCACCTCAGCCCTCCAAGTAGCTAAGTAGCTGGGACTCCAGGCATGTGTCACCATCCCTGGCTAATTTTTATATTTTTGTGTGTAGACAGGGTTTCACCACGTTGCCCAGGCTGGTCTCGAACTCCTGAGCTCAAGCGATCCACCTGCCTCAGCCTCCCAAAATGAAATTTATCTTTTTAAGTCTGCTATTCTACAAGTTTTGATAAACACATGCTGTTGTGTAGCCACCAACAAAATCAAGATTTTAAAAAACCGGTTCTGTCACCCCAGAAAGTCTACCCATGCCCCTTTATAGTCAAACCCTTCCTACACCCTTCACACAGGCTCTCCTGTGTCTTTCTGACAATATCCCCATCATTCTTAGCCCCTCCTTACTTAATGGTATAGTAAGATAGATGTTCCAGGCTTATCTTATATCTGCTCTGTCCCAGACGTGGAATTTTCTTTTTAGCACTGAGTGGATCAAGGTAGGAACCAAGATCTGGGACCGGGCACAGTGACTCACGCCTATAGTCCCAGCACTTTGGGAGGCCAAGGCACGCAGATCACTTGAGAGCTCTAGACCACCCTGGCCAACATGGCAAAACCCCGTCTCTACCAAAAATACAAAAATTAACTGGGTATGGTGGTGTGTACCTGTAGTCTCAGCTACTCGGGAGGCTGAGGCAGAAGAATTGCTTGAGCCTGGGAGGCGGAGGTTGCAGTGAGTCGAGATCGCACCACTGCACTCCAGCCTGGGTAATAGAGTGAGACTCTGTCTCAAAAAAAAAAAAAAAAAAAAAAAATCTGGGCACTAGGTATACATTGGGGTGTCATTGTCCCTTCAGCAGAAAGCTAGAAAATACATATGTGTACATAAATGCACACATAACCAACCTGGGATTATTTGACCAATTCTTTCAATGTAGACTATAGTTGTCCAGTATCTGGCCCTTGGGCCTTTTGTCTTGGGGGTGGTGGTGTTTGTTTGATTTAGAGGTGAGGTTTCTGTCACCCAGACTGGAGTGCAGTAGCACTATCATAGCTTACTGCAACCTTGAACTCCTGGGCTCAGGCGATGCTCCCACCTCAGCCTCCTGAGTCACTAGGATTATAATTGTAAGCCACCATGCCCAGCTCTCCCCATGTAATTTTTTTACACTGTAATCAATCTTTGTTTTTGTTTTTGTTTTTTTTGCAGTCAGGGTCTTGCTTTGTTGCCCAGGCTGGAGTGCAGTGACACCATCTCAGCTCACTGCAGCCTCAACTTCCCCAGGCTCAAATGATCTTCTCATCTCAGCCTCCCAAGTAGCTAGGACTACAGGCATGCACCACCATGCCCAACTAATTTTTTTGTATTTTTTGTAGAGACAGGGTTTCACCATATTGCCCAGGCTGGTATCTGACAAAAGGAAAATAGGAATAAAGTGAGCTCCAATGTCCCCTTCACTCATGGTTGTCCCATACTGTACTTTTACACTAAGTTGAAAAAATGTTTTCATCCAATCTATACATGGATGGATTTCTACTCATAAAAACTTCATTGGAAAATCTTAGAGATGATAACCCTGCACTTGCTGTTTCACAAGTTATTTGTTCCTCCCTATAGCAGTGCCTCCCTACAGTACCTGGCACTTGATAGGCACTCATCGAATAGATAGGTCAATTTTTTCCTAAATGTTGATGTTGATACAGTGGGAAGTATATTTTTCCCCCTTTTGGCTATATTTATTCACTTCCTTGAAAATTAAATGACAGTTAATAAATTTCTGCTCTTTATTTTTTTTTTCCCCCAATCTGTTATCAAGGGTATATGTTAGCAAAGCCAGGTGCGGAGTACACACCTGTAGTCTGTCCCAGCTACTCAGGAGGCTGAGGGAGGAGGATTGCTTGAGCCCAGGAGTTCAAGTTCAGCCTGGGCAACATAACAAGATTTTGTTTCTTAGAAAAATAAATTTAACGGAAACAAAGGATACAGGTTAACATGTTGTTTTACCTGTTTTCTTTCCTTAAACTCAATTTTACCTTCAGTGGTAAGAGTTCTCATGTTAAATTGAGTTGGTACTTAAGAAAGGGCTTTAACTAGGCAAAACCTTGGGAGTTTTGAGGTCCCTGTGGACTTGCCTGGCATGCCTGGGAAATTTGTAGGTATCTTCTTTCTACACGGATTGTGTTTCTGCCCTCAAGGAAAATAGTTCACTTTGACCACTGTAAATGATGTAGTATTTAAACAAAAGGAAAAGCACTTCATCTTCTGCTCTAAAACTAAAATGTTAAGAAAGAAAGGTGGCAAAAAAAAAAAGGGAGGAAAACCAGTTTTAATGCATCTTCATTTTTTTCAGGTTCTCTCAAGTAGTGCTGCCAGTAGTACCATCACAGCACTGTCACCTGGAGGGGCACTTATGCAGGGAGGAACACAGCAAGCCATAAACCGTATGTGCCGGGCCATCTTCTACTACTTTCTGCCTAAATCAGCTTTAAAAAGCAAGCTGGGAGGAGTGCTGAACTTTTATTGGTTTTTCCTTGGAATAATCCTGGGATTTCTATTTTGTAGATTTGTTTTTATACATTCAGATTCTGAAACACATCTAAACAAGATCTTAGGTTTCAGAACCGTCTTACTATTACAAATAGTGGTACATTGCTAGTTTCTCTAATATCATAGTAAAAGCTCCTTTCTTCTCCCCTACCTCTTAGAATAAAGGGGAAACCTGAAAGTTTCTTTGAAATCCCAAGAGCTTTTAAATTTTATGATCTCTCAGCCACAAAATTACTAACTTATCTGAAAATAGCACATCCTGGTTTGGCATTGACAAAGAGTACATGTTCAAGTTTATTCTCTGAGTGGTCATTTTTTTCGAGACTGTATATGTTAAAATAGCTCTTAACCTATGGGCCTCGTTCTTCTTTTGCAGAGATGGTGCCAAATGATATTCAATCTGAATTGAAACACTTATATGTAGCTGTTGGAGAACTTCTACGACATTTCTGGTCCTGCTTTCCTGTTAATACGCCATTCCTAGAAGAAAAGGTTAGAACCAGTTCTGAAGACAGCCAGATAATTGTGGTAGTGACTTACAAGAAGTTTTGAAATTGGAAAGTTTTATTAAGTCTTACCATGTGACAGACACTGGGATAACTCTTTTGCATACATCGTTTCATGTAAACCTCACAGCATCTTTATGGAGTAGCTATTGGTACCCATTTTATAGATTTGGAAACTGAGATCCAGACGAGTTCCATAACTAATAATCATACAACTTAAAACTTGTATCTACCTCCAAGCCACTGTGAATAGAGACCCAAAATAAATTACATCAATAAAGTTATTTACATTTGATACGTTTTTCAGGGATAACAAAATCCAAAATAAGAACTGACAACAAATATAGCACTAGCTTTTTAACACTAAAACCCCTTTAACCAATTAAAGGACAGGTGACAAATGAAAAATGTAACATTAATAGTAATACTGTAAATTGCTTTCATAAACCATGATTAAGTAAAAGATAAAGACCTCATTAAGCACAATAGGCAAACACTTTACAAGCAACTCACTAAAGAATGGAGTGGCCTAGGAAGATTAAGGGGAAATGCTCACACTTACCAGTATGCAGATAAATTACAGCTACAGTAAAAGAACATTTTGGCCAAGCACGGTGGCTCACACCTGTAATCCCAACACTTTGGCGGGGCTGAGGCGGGAGAATTGTTTGAGCCCAGGAGTTGGAGACCAGCCTGGACAACATAGCAAGACTCTGTCTCCAAAAAATACATAAATAAATTTTTTAAAAGAATATTTTTTTCACCTACTAATTTGCAGAAGAACAAAAATCTTAAAATGATCAATGTTGACCAAGTAGCCAAGAGTCCTTTCTTCCACTGCTAGTGTTTTTTTAGATGCTTTTACTTCAGCATTCAAATGAAACTTCAAATGAAATTCAACATTTAGAAATTTAGGAAATAATTAGGAATGCAAATACTTAGCTAGAGATGGTCTACCACTCTCTAAGATAGAGGAAATGGCCTAAATATCTACCAGAAGGGGGTTGGTTAGAGAAGCATTTGGTATATTCATACGTTGAAAGACAATAATTATTTTATTTTATTTTATTTATTGAGACAGGGTCTCACGCTGTCACCCAGGCTGGAGTGCAGTGGAGTGATCTCGGCTCACTGCAGCCGCTACCTTCTGGGCTGAGGTGATTCTCCCACCTCAGCCTCTCTAGTAGCTGGGACTACAGGCATGAGCCACTAAACCGGGCACTTTGGGAGGCCGAGGCAGGCAGATCACTTGAGCTCAGGAGTTTGAGACCAACTTGGGCAACATGGCAGAACTCCGTCTCTACAAAAATTAAGAAAAGTAGCTCAGGTGATCACCTGAGCCTAGAGAGGTCAAAGCTGCAGTGAGCCATGATGTTGCCACTGCACTCCAGCCTGGGTGACAGAATGAGACCCTGTCTCTAAATGAATGAATAAATGAATGAGTGACTATTTAAATGAGTTGGGGTTTTTTGTTGTTTTTGTTTTTTGAGATGGAGTCTCACTCTGTCGGCAGGCTGGAGTGCAGTGGTGTGATCTCAGTTCACTGCAGCCTCCACCTCCTGGGTTCAACCAATTTTCCTGCCTCAGCCTTCTGAGTAGCTGGGACTACAGGTGTGTGCCACCACGCCCAGCTAATTTTTGTATTTTTAGCGGAGACGGGGTTTCACCATGTTAGCCAGGATGGTCTCAATCTCTTGTCCTTGTGTTCCGCCCACCTCGGCCTCCCAAAGTGCTGGGATTACAGGCGTGAGCCACCACGTCTGGCCAAATGAGTATTTATGACTGAAAGATACTCACATTGAAGGGTTAACAATGTGATATAATTGGTATATTTTTATTTTATTTTTACATTTAAAAAAATTCTACAAGAAAAGTAACTTTCATATGTAGAAGATTGTTTTTCTGTTGGTCTCTACAGCTTGAGATTTCTCTGTAATTTATTGTTTCTCATCTTTTTTAGGTAGTGAAAATGAAAAGTAATTTGGAACGATTCCAAGTTACGAAGCTCTGTCCATTCCAAGAAAAGATTCGGAGACAGTATTTAAGCACAAATGTAAGGCAGCAATCTGATTTTTGCCTGATCTTCTTTCTCTTTGTAGTAAAATGATGAAATTGATTTTGCTTTCATGTAAATGAGTAGATACTTAATTTTCTTTTTTTTTTTTTTTGAAACGGAGTCTCACTCTGTCGCCCAGGCTGGAGTACAGTGGCTCCATCTCAGCTCACTGCAACCTCTACCTCCTGGGTTCAAGGGATTCTCCTGCCTCAGCCTTCTGAGTAGCTGAGATTACAAGCGCATGCTGCCACGCCCAGCTAATTTTTGTATTTTAGTAGAGACGGGGTTTCACCATGTTGGCCAGGCTGGTCTCAAACTCGACCTCAGGTGATCAGCCCACCTTGGCCTCCCAAAGTGCTAGGATTACAGGCATGAGCCACTGCACCCGGCCAATATTTTATTTTCTGTTGCTCAAAGTACTATTTTTTAATATTGAAATGTGTCATGCATTCAGAAGTATATAAAATGCATACATATTTTTTAAATAATAAAATAACTGTCTGTTTACTTACCAATCAGGAAAATTAGTAGAATGTTGCCATAACCCATAGATATTCCCTGAGTGCCCCTGTCCAGTTGCATACCACTCTCTCTTCCCCTCCAGAGGTCATGACTAACCAAAGCATTTGTGATAACCATCTCCATGCTTTCCCTTAGAAAAGTTTTACAATCTGGCCGGGTGCGGTGGCTCATGCCTGTAATCCCAGCACTTTGGGAGGCCAAGGCAGGCTGATCACTTGAGGTCAGGAGTTCCGAGACCAGTTCTGGCCAACATGGCGAAACCCTGTCTCTACTAAAAATACAAAAATTAGCCTGGCATGGTGGCGCATGCCTGTAGTCCCAGCTACTCGGGAGGCTGAGACAGGAGAATTGCTTGAACCAGGGAGACAGGGGTTGCGGTGAGCCGAGGTCATGCCACCGCACTCCAGCCTGGGTGACGCAGTGAGACTCTGTCTCAAAAAGTTTTACAATCTATGTGTATGTTCTGAAAAATACATATTACTAATTTATTAATTTGGAAAAACTGAGTAGCAAGCACAAAACTAGCAGCGTAAGGAAAGATAGAATTGCCACTACTCATAGTAAGCAAAACTGTTCCTGGGTTCTATTTGGCATCAGCTTCCCTGATTGTTTACAGTGGGGAAGGTCAGTGGATGAGGTATTGAGAAGTGTCACTTTATGCCCAGCATTTTTAGCATTGTATTTAAAACAAGGTTAGAGCAACCACATCAGATCATTTGTATGTGCAGTTATACAAGCCCTCCCAGAGGTACCTTGGGAAGAATAGTACAGTCACGTGTTGCTTAACCACAGGGATGTGTTCTAAACAATTCATTGACAGACAGTTTTGTTGTATGAACCTCACAGAGTGTACTTAAAACCTAGCTATATAGCCTACTATACTTCTAGGCTATATGGTGTAGCCTATTGCTCCTAGGCTACAAACCTGTACAGCATAGTACTGTACTAAATACTGTAAACAGTTTTAACACAATGGTATGTGTGTATCTAAACATAGAAAAGTTGCAGTAAAAATTCAGTATAAAAGATAAAAAGTGGTCCACCTGTAAAGGGCATTTACCATAAATAGAGCCTGCAGGACTGCAGGACTAGAAGTTGCTCTGGGTGACTCAGTGAGTGAATGTGAAGGCCTAGGACATTACTGTACACTACTGCAGAGTTTACTAACACTGTACACTTAGACTACATTAAATTTACAATATAGCTTTTTTTCTTCAATAATAAATTAGCCTTAGCTTACTATAACATTTTTACCTTATAAACTTTTAAATATTTTTAAAGTTTTTCATTCTTTGGAATAACACTTAACCTAAAACACCCATTGTATAGCTGTACAAAAGTATTTTCTTTGTATTCTTATTCTATAAGCCTTTCTCTCTCTCTTTCTCTCTCTCTCCCTCTCTCCGTATAGATATATATATTTTTTTCTTTTTCTTTTTTTTTTTTTTTTTTTTTTTTTTGAGATGGAGTCTAGTTCTGTCGCCCAGGCTGGAGTGCAATGGCATGATCACAGCTTATTGCAACCTCTGCCTCCTGGGTTCAAGCGATTCTCCCGCCTCAGCCTCCCGAGTAGCTGGGATTACAGGCACCCACCACCACGCCAGCTAATTTTTGTATTTTTAGTAGAGACCGGGTTTCACTGTGTCGGCCAGGTTGGTCTCAAACTCCTGACCTCGTGATCCACCCACCTCGGCCTCACAAAGTGCTGGGATTACAGGCGTGAGCCACCACGCCTGGTGCCTTTTTTCTATTTTTAATTTTTTTTTTCTTTTTAAACTTTTGTTAAAAACTAAGACACAAACACACATTAGCCTAGGCCTACACAGAGTCAGGATCATCACTATCACTGTCTTCCACCTCCACATCTTGTCCCACTGAAAAGTCTTCAGGGGCAGTAATGCACATGGAGCTGTCATCTCCTGTGAAACAATACCTTCTTCTGGAATACCTCCTGAAGGACCTGCGTAAGGCTGTTTTACAGTTAACTTTTTAATATATATAAGTAGGAGTACACCGTAAATAATGATTTTAAAATACAGTAAATAGATAAACCAGTAACATATTCATTATCATTATCAAGTATTAGGTCCTATACATAATTGTACATGCTATACTTTTATACAGCTGGCTACTTAATAGGTTCGTTTACACCAGCATCCCTACAAACGAGTGAATAATGTGCTGCTGTATGATGTTACGACATCACTAGATGATGGGAATTTCTCAGCTCTATTATAATCTGATGGGACCGCCATCATATATGCACATTATGTGGCACATGACTCTAGTTACAAATTTAAGATTCAGTATTCAATAAGTAGGATAAATAAAAGGGGAGTTTTACAATTGAAAGCTGAAAAATCATCAGCAAGATTTTTCATATTTATTTCCTAAATATTCTAAGTGGGTTTTCTTAAAATACAAAACAGCATTACTTATAATCAGATAGAAGCTTAGAGTGTCTTCTCACAGCAGGGCAAGGATGGCAGATAGGTTTCAGGTCATGTGCCTTCTCAATTGATTATAACTGCTTGGAGTGCTGTGTTGGAAAGGATGCTGAGGGCCAGGCATGGTGGCTTACACCTGTAATCCCAGTACTTTGGGAGGCTGAGGTGGGTGGATCACCTGAGGTCAAGAGTTCGAGACCAGCCTGGCCAACACAGTGAAACCCCGTCTCTACTAAAAATACAAAAAATTAGCCAGGCGTTGTGGCGAGTGCCCCTAATCCCAGCTACTCGGGAAGTTGAGACAGGAGAATTGCTTGAACCTGGGAGGCGGAGATTGCAGTGAGCTGAGATAGTGCCATTGCATCTAGCCTAGGCAACAAGAGTGAAACTCCATCTCAAAAAAAAGAGAAAAGGATGCTGAGGCCATGCGTAGCCTTGCAGAAGGATATGGTGTTCGTGTCTTCCAATTGATAATATAGATACTGCTGCCCATCAAACAGAATAAGTAATTTTTATAGTTTCCAGACAGAGCTAAATATTCCTATCCCCCATAATGATAAACAGGTATGGCAGTAAGGGTAATTTTTTTAACTCTGTACCCCTCAGACCTAAACATTGACATGCCAAAGGAATTTAGGACTTCCTGATCTCCATCTCCATCCTCCCAGACTTGGCAAAACTTTACTTCTAAACACATAAACACTGTCCACCTCCAAGGAAACATATTCCAGAGACTTCTACCTCAAAAGTCAGTATAAGCCAGATGCAGTGGTATGCACATGTAGTCCCAGCTACTCAAGAGACTGAGGCAGGAGGATCACTTGAAATCAGGAGTTTGAGACTATAGTAAACTAAAATTGCACCTGTGAATAGCCACTGCACTCCAGCCTGGGCAACATAGTGAGACCATGTCTCAAAAAAATAAAAAAGATTCCATATGATCCTGTTGACTTCTAGCTATGTCCATGATGAGGGCAAAATTCTTAATCTACTCAAAGATCTATAGTCCTGACCCAAGACATGACATAGCACATTGTGTGAAGCATTGAAACCATTTAGGTGTTCTGTAATCTGCTGAGTTGTATTGAACTCCTGAAATGCTGGAGTTGGAAAAACCCTAAAAATAGCAAACTGTTTCACAAAATTATGCAGAATTAACTGCAGGAGCTTTTGAAAATCAAACATTCTTGGGTCTCATCCCAGGCCTGTTGAATCAGAATCTTCAGGAGAATAAGGCATTTTTCCAGTGTTCTGCCAAGATGTATATACGGGGCTGGGCACAGCAGCTCATGCCTGTAATCCCAGCACTTTGAGAGGCTGAGGCAGGAAGATTGCTTGAGCCCAGGAGTTCGAGACCAGCCTGGGCAGCATAGCAAGAGTCCATCTCCACTATTTAAAAAAAAAAAAAAAAAAACCTGGCCGGGCATGGTGGCTCAGGCCTGTAATCCCAGCACTTTGGGAGGCTGAGGTGGGTGAATCACTTGAGGCCAGGAGTTCAAGACCAGCCTGGCCAACATGGTGAAATCCCATCTCTACTAAAAATACAAAAATTAGCCAGGTGTGGCTCATGGTTGTAATCCTAGCTACTCGGGAGTCTGAGACATGAGAACTGCTTGGACCTGTGAGGTGGAGGCTGCAATGAGCCAAAATCACACCATAGCACTCCAGCCTGGGTGACAGAGCAAGACTCTGTCTCAAAAAATAAAATAAAATAAAATAAAATAAAGTTTATACTACCATCCTGGCCTTAGTTGGCTGACCAGTATTCAAATCTAGAAAATCACAGATATAGTTCAGACCCCTCGTTTGACAGAAGGAATTGAGGCCTGGAGCACAATTGTGACTTTCATATTGTCCTATTATTGGTTAATGACAGGACAGCCATTACAACTGCAGCCTTTTCACTGCCCCCTACTTTCTGTCTTTCCTTTCCACACAAAATGTGTCTGACAGCACCTTCTCAGAGGGCTTGCACATTACCTCATTGACTGGGGAAATACAGAGGAGCTCCGAAACTACACTCTGAAGTATGTGCCAGATTTGGGTTGGAAGGATTAACTTCCCCTGCTTTTGCCCAGTTGTTAAGTGTCTTGCTGTGTTTTTCAGTTGGTAAGTCACATAGAAGAGATGCTCCAGACAGCCTACAACAAGCTCCACACATGGCAGTCACGGCGTCTGATGAAGAAAACGTGAGGTGGCCATGATGCTTACAGGTTTTGTGAGATGGAGAGAACTATGACCTGCAGCAACTCTGGAAACCTGGCCTGACAGACAAGCAGATGACCTCACAGGAGTGATAAGAAACATCTGCTCCACGCCAACTCCCAGAGCTGATGCTATTGTACTTGCACATTGGAGACTGAAAGGAAAGAAGGGACTAAATGCTGGGGAGGTAAATTAAGACAGAACCAAATGAGCTAAGTTGCAAATATATATATATATATATATACACACACACACATATATGTACATGTGTATGTACATATATATATTTTAAAAGACTGTTTACTGCAGTTGCTCAGGAACTGCTTTTGATTCACATTAAGCTGCTTTCAGAAATTAAAAAAAAAAACACTTTTTAAAGGGTGCATTGATAAAATCTGAGGTTTTTTGGTTGTCGTTTTTTTCTGTGTACATTTTTTTCCTAAGTTTATGGCACAGGGTAGACCTTAAGTATTCCTCCTCCATCTTTCATTCTTCACCCTCCATTGGATCCTCAAATTTTAATGAATTCCAATTATACCTTACATCAGCAAGTTAAAAAGAGTACTTTAAAATAAAGCAAAGGGAGACTGTTGCTCAACCATCAGGAAACAGTTGTCAGAAGACATCACTGGTTCTGTGTTTCCTACGGAAATAAGAAACAATAAATATTGCACTGAATGTTTGTGGTTTGGAGTCCCTGAATAATAAAGAGGGAATATATTTGCAGAAAGTCGCATAGGGTTTTTTAATGCAGAATTTTGTCAGAAGACAATGGCGCTGCATGTTTTTCTTTGAGTGCAAATGTACATTGCTAAGATTTTCTTAAGATGGCATGTGCTTTGAAAAGAAGATATTGCATTTTTAAGAGTTTAAAAATCTTATGAGTGAGAAATATTAAAAAAATCTTATTTTCACCTCTTTAGAAGAAATAAAAGATGTTTCTCCTATCTCCTTTTCTCTAGTATTTGACTGTTACTGTCCTTGGCGAATCGATAATCATTGCATAGTGACTGAAAAGCCTAAGTGCAAAAAAAAAAAAAAAAAGATGTTCTTGTTTCTGAACTTCGTGCCATATTTTGTTCCTGATGGGATCAACTTAATGTTTAAGACTTTAGATGTCTTGTATTAAAAATTACACAAAAAAAGTAAAACTTTTTATACTTACCCTTTTAACTCTAACATATCTCTGGTTTCTCATTATGTGTGAATTTCCTTGGGTGGGCTGCCTGAGAACTATTCATTTTATTTTAGGCCATGTTACAAACTGGTTATCCTTTATATAATGACTGCTAAGGTCAGAATCTAAGCCAGGCATGGTAGCACATGCCTGTAGTTCCAGCTACTTGGGAGGCTGAGGTAGGAGGATCACTTGAGCCCAGAAGTTCAGAAGTCCAGACTGAGCAACATAGTGAGACTCCATCTCTTTTTTTACAGAAAAAAAAAGAAAAATTTATGAAGACCTTGAACTGGTAAAGGGAAAGAAGCCACATCATTTTCTGCCTTCAGTCTTCCCATTTCTCTTTCAGATCAGTATATGTACTGGTATAATCCCTTAAAATTTACACTTTCACAAAGTACTTTCAAATGTGTTACTGCCACAGTGGGGCAAATAGAAAAATGATTGAAATAAAAAAAATGGCTATTGGGAAAGGCAGACATAAGAAATAGAACGTTCTGTTGAGTGCTGTGTTGAAAATTAAGTTGTAAGCTGGGCATGGTGAGTCATACCTGTAATCCTGCAATTTGGGAGGCCAAGGCAAGAGGATCACTTGAGCTCAGGAATTCAAGACCAGCCTGGGCAACATAGCAAAACCTCATCTCTACTAAAAGTAAAAAAAGTTAGCTGGGCGTGGTGGTATGTGCTTGTAGTTCCAGCTGCTCTGGAGGCCGAGGCGGGAGGATTGCATGAGCCCAGGAGATTGAGGCTGCAATGAGCTATGATCACACCACTGCACTACAGCCTGGACAGTAAGACAAAGCCCTGTCTCAAAAAAAAAAAAAAAAAAAAAAAAAAAAAAATATATATATATATATATATATATATATATATATATATAAAGCCTGAAGGAAAGACTTCATTTAAAAGAGCATTTTAGCTAAGTCTTGAAGGTTGAGTAGGATTTTGTGAGGTAGAGAAGAAAGTCATCTCTTCTAGACTGAGGGAAGAGCATGATGGTGAGAAGGTTTGAAAGACTGAAATATGTTAGAAGAACAGGAAAAATGTGTTAGATTGGAGAGTTGGAAGTGACAAGTAAGGCTCAGAAAACCATTTTAATTCAGGTTGTGAATGGCCTTGTATGCTAAAGTAAAATACTCAGACCTTACCTACTAGGCATGGGAGACTTGAGAGAAAATTTTAAGCAAGTTGCTTTTATGGGGGTGGTTTCTGGTGGTGGGGGGTTAGGCAGGGGTTAAATAACTTGGCAATTAGGACAGATTTAGAAGACTTTCTGAATAAACCACACAGGAAAGCGTCTACATTAAAATGAAGTCCTGGTAAATAGGAAGGGCCTGAGTAACGGCATTTCTACAGTGTATGTGACCAACTCACAGGGAGTGAAGGAATCAAGGGTGATTCACAGAGATAGCTGTGAATTTCATGTCTAGCTTGCACTTGAAATATTTGAGCCTTGGATACCTTTAACAATGTGGCCCTTCACCTTCTTGTGGAAAATAATAGCACCACTGATGGTTGAGGGCTGCTGTAAACCAGCATTGTGCCAAACACTTTTTCTGCTGTATCTCCCTTCCCACAACTGAAGAAGCAAGTAGATACTACAAGATTTTGTACAGATTAGAAATGGTTTAGCGGTTAAGTAATTTACCCAAATTCACACAGCTAGTATGTGTCAGAGCTAGGATTTACCCTAAGGCTTCTCTAGTCTGGAGAAAGGATGAGATGTCTGTGAAGTTGCAAGTTTTTATTCCGCAGCCCAGGCTTCCATTGCCTAGTTTTTCCTTTGACTCCTTTGTCATTCCTGCCTGACTCTATTCTGTGCTTTACTTGTGGCAAATCGCATCATGGGATTAGTCTGCCTAGTAGGCCCTGAGGGCTATAAAATGTAATAATGTAAACAACAGCATGTCCTGCTGTAGGAGAATGAGTCTTTTCTGGAAAGAAAGTCAGTAGTGGCCTAGCGCAGTGGCTCACACCTGTAATCCCAGCACTTTGGGAGGCCGAGGCGGGTGGATCACCTGAGGTCAGGAATTCGAGACCAGCCTACCCAACATGGCGAAACCCCATCTCTACTAAAAATACAAAAAATTAGGCGTGGTGGCAGGCACCTGTAATCCCAACTACTCAAGAGGCTGAGGCAGGAGAATCGCTTGAACCTGGGAAGTGGAGGCTGTGGTGAAACGAGATCAAGCCACTCTGCTCCAGCCTGGGCAACAAGAGCGAAACTCCATCTCAAAAAAAAAGTCAGTAATGTTAGTCTGCTTTAGACATACTACAAAGTGGGTGAGGTACCTTATAAAATCCACTTCAGGATGGAAAACAAAAGAATGTTTTAACATCTGTAACTAGAAAGGTAACCCCACTCATCGAGTCTGAAGAGTTTAATCCAGAAAGTGATTTCCTGTTGCATATACCATCTTTCTAGAGCTGACAGTGTCTGGAATGGAAAGCTGTGTGTTTCAAACTTAGGTTTGCTGTCTCCAGTGTCAAGACTTGCATGGAATTCCTTAGGATTACCTCTGCCCTTTCCCAATTTAGCTCCCTCAAGACTCAGCTGTTCTCCCAGTTCTTGAGGCCAGGGGAGTCTTAGTTATTTTCAGCTGTTAAAATGTCCAGAACTGGAGTATTGCCTGGAACCTGGTTCAGGAGTGACCAGCCTGAGTTAGTAGTCCATCTCCTTGTTTGGGTGTATATTAAAGTCACAGAAGAGACTGGAAATCTTGTCATCTCGTGGCCACTACTGACTTTCTTTCCATCCTGGGTGGAGTTACATATGTGTGTGTGTGTGTGTGTGTGTGTGTGCGTGCTATATATATGTGTGTG
The DNA here is from genome assembly GCF_029289425.2 of Pan paniscus. Lineage (NCBI taxonomy): Eukaryota > Metazoa > Chordata > Mammalia > Primates > Hominidae > Pan > Pan paniscus. The sequence goes on from NC_073258.2 coordinate 20,684,098, forward strand.
TGTGCAATACATATAGTGAAAGCATAATTTGTGGGGTTTTTTTTTTCCCTGAGTTTTGAATAGTGCTGAAGTATATAAAATAGAAAGTGTCTCTGTACCCTTACTTCCAAGTCTTTCCTGAGGTGATGGTCAGTGCATCTTCTTCTGGACATTTGTCTATGCCCTTAAATTCTTTTCTAACCTGCAACCTGAGATTTTTCTAACAAAGAGATACCTGTGCACCTGGACAGGCCCTTTAAGATAATCCTTTTAGTTAGGCATGGTGGAATGCACCTGTAGTCAGGAGGCAGGCAGGAGAATCACTTGGGCCCAGGAGTTTGAGGTTGCAGTGAGCTATGATCATGCCACTGCACTCCAGCCTGGATGACAGCTAGACCCTGCCTCTTAATTTTTTTTTTTTTTTTTTAATTTTTAAAAGTTAGAAAATGACCGGGCATGGTGGCTCACACCTGTGATCCCAGCACTTTGGGAGGCCAAGGTGGATGGATCCCTTGAGCCCAGGAGTTCAAAACCAGGCTGGGCAACATGGTGAAACCCCCTTTATACAAAAAAAAAAAAAATTAGCCTGGCATGGTGGCATGTGCCTGTGGTCCCAGCCACTCAGGAGACAGGAGATTGAGATGGGAAGATAGCTCGAGCCTGGGAGGTTCAGGCCGCAGTGAGCTGTGTTCACGGCACTGCACTCCAGCCTGGGCAACAGAGCAAGACCCCGTCTCTAAATAAATAAATGAATAAAAAGATAATCCTTAACAAAGGGGCTCATATCCTTAGAGAAGAATCCATTAGTGATCCTATTTCTGCAAGCCAAATTCTTGTAAATTTTGGTCCTACCCATTTGTATCTGTTTCTGACACATGGTTATTCTTTTCTTTTTTCTTTTGTCTTTTTTTTTTTTTTGAGGTGGAGTCTTGCTCTGTCACCCAGGATGGAATGCAGTGGCACCATCTCGGCTCACTGCAACCTCTGCTTCCTGGGTTCAAGCGATTCTTGTGCTTCAGCCTCCCAAGTAGCTGGGATTACAGGCACCCGCCACCATGCCCGGCTAATTTTTGTATTTTTAGTGGAGACGGGGTTTTGCCATGTTGGCCAGGCTGGTCTTGAACTTCTGACCTCCTTCTGATCCGCCTGCTTCAGCCTCCCAAAGTGCTGGGATTACAGGCATGAGCCATCATGCCCGGCCACCTGGTTATTCTTGAGAACAGGTTATATACCTGTGCTGAATACACATCCTCGAGACTTCACATATATCAACCATATCCTTATTGCCCTTGAACATTTAGACCTACAGAATAAGGAATGGAGAGTAAGTCAAGTGTTCTGACAGCCCCTTCACAGGATTTATCCACATCCCTGCAGCAGTGGACACATAGTATAGCATGTGTCTGTTGGATGCTATACTTTGGTACTAGGCTCTTTGGGTTCAAATCTCACCTGTCTAAAACACTAGCTGTAAACCATTTGCTTAATCTGTGTCTTCATTTCTCCATCTACAAAATAGGTCTAGTAGTAGCATTTAACTGATAGGGTTGTTGTGAGGATAGCTGAGATGTCTATAAGCCACTTAGAGCAGAGTCCAGCACACCACAAGTGCTATGCAAGTGTTTGCTGTAATGCATGTTGATAAGGCTTCCCGAGTCACGCAGTGAAAGACTGCAGCACCTTCTTGTTTTTATTGTTTAACCTTAGAAACCTAAATGGAGGAAAATTCCCTCAAAGAAAAGTAAAAGTGCTTTCTTCTGTGCCTTCATTTTCCCCACAAAACCTATACATATTTGATTTTCTTAGATCATCTTTACTAGATTGATTAGTAGACACTTTTTTGTGGTGACCTGCATTCTCCAAATTTTGAGCTCTTTTTTTTTTTCTTTTTGAGACAGGGTCTCAGACTGTCACCCAGGCTGTAGTGCAGCCACATGATCATAGCTCACTGCAGCCTCCAACTCCTGGGCTCAAGTGATCCTCCCAGCTCAGCCTCTCGAGTAGCTAGGACTACAACCTCGCACCACCATGCCTGGTTAATTTTTTGAATTTTTTTCATAGAGATGGGGTCTCACTATGTTGACCAGGCTGACCTTGAACTCCTGGGCTCAAGCAGTCCTCCCGCCTCAGCCTCTTAAACTGCTGGGATTACAGGTACAAGCCACTGCACCCGGCTTAAAATTTTTCTTTAAATAGAAGTTGGGATCAAACTTGAGTTAAAAGAAAAAGTCATTTAGAGTATGCTGAGTTAGCAGGAGAGCAACCTTAAAACTTGATTCAATAGGTGCGAAGGGTTTATCTTCAAAACAAAGTCACTAACAGGTTTCAGTTAGCATGTCCTAAATATGGTGGTTTGGCATTGTAACAGTTACATATCACAATTATAACTTAGATAAGAAGGAATTTCCTTAAAAAATACAACAGCGATCCATTTTCTTTGTCAGATGAATAAATTAAGAGAAGTCTAACTTATATGATGAAGCACTCAAGATCTAAGGTAAGCTGCCTGAGTTCAAATTCCAGCCCTGTCATTTACTAGCTGGCTAGCTGTGTGATTACTTATCTCTCCATGCTTCAGTTTTTCTTTCTCTTTCTTTCTTCTTTTTTTTTTTTTTTTTTTTTTTTTTAAGAGACTAGGTCTCACTCTGTGGCCCAGGTTGGAGTGCAGTGGCACAATCACAGCACTGCAGCCTTCACCTCCCGGACTCAAGCAATCCTCCCACCTCAGCCTCTGGAGTAGCTAGGACTACAGGCACATGCCACCATGCCTGGCTAATTTTTGTATTTTTTGTAGAGACAAGTTCTTGCCATGTTGCCCAGACTAGTCTTGGGACTCCTGGGCTCAAGCAATCTGCGTGCCTCGGCCTCTCAAAGTGCTGGGATTACAGGCAGGAGCCACTGCACCCTCTTTCTTTCTCTGTCTCTTTCTTTCCCCCCGCCACCAGCACCCCCCGACCCGACTTTAGTTTCTTAATTTGTAACATGAGCATAATAGTAGTACTTACAGATTTACCGTGAAGGTTAAATGAGCTAATATAGAATAGTGCCTGGCTCAAAATGACCATTCAATAAATGTTCTTTCTTTTTTTTTTCTGAGAATAAATGTTCTTTCTATCATTTATTACTATTACAGTCATATATCACTTAACAATGAGGATATGTTCTGATAAATGCATCATTAGATGAGTTCATTACTGTATGAACATCACAGACTGTGCTTATACAAAGCATTCCTCCCGCCTCGGCCTCCCAACATGTTGTAGGCTATACCTCCTGGATGGTATAGCCTACAAAACATAGAGGCTATGTGGTACAGCCTATTGATTTGAAGCTATAAACCTGTACAGCATGTTACTACACAGAATAGTGTGAGGAAATAGTAACACAAGAGTAAGTATTTGTGTACCTAAACATAGGAAAGATACAGTAAAAGTATGGTACAGTATTATAACCTTACAGGACCACCCTTGTATATGCAGTCCATTGTTGACCAAAACATTATGAGGTTCATGACTCTATTATTATTACTTACCATTACCAGGCTTCAGTTCAAAGCTTATTGACTTAGGGCCAGGCGCAGTGGCTCACGCCTGTAATCCCAGCACTTTGGGAGGCTGAGGCTGGCGGATCACAAGGTCAGGAGACCGAGACCATCCTGGCTTACACAGTGAAACCCTGTCTCTACTAAAAAAAAAATTAGCAGGGCATGGTGGCGGGCGCCTGTAGTCCCAGCTACTCGGGAGGCTGAGGCAGGAGAATGGCGTGAACCCAGGAGGCGGAGCTTGCAGTGAGCCGAGATTGCGCCACTGCACTCCAGCCTGGGCGACAGAGCGAGGGGGAAAAAAAAAGCTTATTGACTTAGGCTGCCATATAACAACATTGGTAAAAAGCTGAGGTAGAGATCAAGGGAAAGAAACTCTTATTAGTTAGTTTACTACTATCTACTATCTATTAGATCTATTTGCCAAATATTTGCCATGCTATATGACCATTCTTATTTCATCCTCAAGATTCATTCAATAATTATTAAGCTACTGTGCATCAGTATACAGCCTTCTACTTATAAAGTCTCAAATTGACTGGGTACAATGGCTCACACCTGTAATCAGCACTTTGGGAAGCCAAGGCAGGCGGATCACCTGAGGTCAGGAGTTCAGGACCAGCCTGGCCAACATGGTGAAACCTCATCTCTACTAAAAATACAAAAATTAGCTGGGCATGATGGCTCATGCCTGTAATCCTAGCTACTCAGGAGGCTGACGCAGGAGAATTGCTTGAACCCAGGAGGCAGACATTGCAGTGAACCGAGATCACATCACTGCAGTCCAGCCTGGGCAACAGAGTGAGACTCCATCTCAAAAATAAATAAATAAATAAATAAATAAATAAATAAAAGTCTCAATTTATTGGTCAGGTGTGGTGGCTTTATGCCTGTAATCCCAGCACTTTGGGAGGCCAAGGCATACGGATCACTTGAAACCAGGAGTTCGAGACCAACCTGGGCAATATGGGGAGACCCCTGTCTCTACAAAAAATAAAAATTAGCCAGGTGTGGTGGCACATGCCTGTAGTCCCAGCTTCTCCAGAGGCTGAGGTGGTAGGATCACTTGACCCGGGAAGTTGAGGCTGCAGTGAGCCATGATCATGCACTGTAAGGTGGACAACAGAGACCCTGTGTCAAAAGTAAAAATAGCCTCTGGTTATTAAAAAGCATTGTCCTGGCCGGGCACAGTGGCTCATGCCTGTAATTCCAGCACTTTGGGAGGCCAAGGTAGGTGGATCACTTGAGGTCAGGAGTTTGAGACCAGCCTGGCCAACATGGCAAAACCCCGTCTCTACTAAAAATACAAAAATAAACTGGGCATGGTGGTGCACACATGTAATCCCAGCTACTCGGGAGGCTGAGGCACGAGAATAGCTTGAATCCAGGAGGCGAAGGTTGCAGTGAGCTGTGATCGCACCACTGCACTCCAGCCTGGGTGACAAAAAAACAAAGCACTGTCCTAGATGATGGGCAAAATGCCCTCGTGAAGCTTACTTAAGAATAAACAGGCTTGGAGAGATGAAAAGCCCCTGCATCCAACTCGGGAGTGGAGAGCTAAGATTCAAATTCAGCTCTTGAATGCAAATTCTGTGTATCTACTGACCTCTCTCTCCCTACCCTCCTCACTCTCTCGCTAACCTCCTCACTCTCTCCCTAACCTGATCTTGCAGGCTGGAACTTTTCCTTCTACCTGATATAAATAATTGGGAGCAGGAGAGCTATTTTATTTCTATCAGGCCTCACACTGACAAGCACAGATGGCTCTGAGGCTGAGACTGCTTTATTCTCCAAAAGTGCAGTGAAGGAGATGGATTACTGGATCTGAAGTCACTAGGGAGGCTTGAATTCTGCTGTTGGTACCGCTAAGCATCCATTATGCACTAGGCCCTCAAAAGAATTCAAAGGGCCATTACTGTGTTTTTTTCTCTTGGCTTTAGACTTTCAAAAATTAATTTTGTTTTTTTTAGCAACATTTTATGTGCTCATAATTTAAAAAGTGAAAAGCACTAGAAGGCACATTTCAAAATACCATGTCCACTATCCCACTCACTGCCCCCTACCCTTTATTCTCTCTTCACTAAATCAATTACTTTGCACTCTTTTAGCTGACAGTATACCATTCTTATTAATTTTGTTATTTTCTACTGACTTTCTATTATGGTAGTTGAAGATTTAGTGTTCTTATAATACCATTACTCCTTTCCCCTCGACTCCAGGCTCCTGATATAGTTATTTCACAGTTTTTCGATAATTAATAGTGTTTGCATTTTGATTATGTGAATATTGTTTAGTGGTTGAGACAGGATCCTGTCAGGATACAAATGGCACCCTTAAACTGGGTTATTTGAAGAGATTAAAGGGACAATTTACAAAGGTGTGGGCGGCATGTCCAGAAACCAAGCAAAGGCCTGATGAGGGAATGGGAAGAAGTTAACAGGAGAGAAGAGAGACCCCTGAGAAGAGATAAGGGGCAGGGTCTGCCCATGGTCCTGCAGAGAGGGTGCAATCTCACTCTTCTTCCTCACTCCCAGTCTTCACCAGTGAAGGTGGAGGACAGGAGACACCATGGCTGTGTGGTCCATTCAGGTCAACCCCCAGAGCCCAGAGCAGTATGGCAAAGAGAAATGTAGACCTGCAAGGCAAAAAGATGTTCAGAATTACAGCCAGGCAGAGTCAACTATAAAACTCTCAGCTGGGTTGGGCATGGTGGCTCATGCTTGTAATCCCCAGCAGTTTGAGAGGATCACATGTACCCCAGGAAGGTTGAAGCTACAGTGGGTGGTGATCACACCTCTGCATTCCAGCCTGGATGACAGAATGAGACCTTGTCTCTAAAAAAAAAAAAAAAAAAATAGTATTTATGGGACTTTTCTCTGAGGCTGTTCAGTCTCTCCAAAGAAGGGACCTCCAGGTTTCTACTGGGAATGTAAGCCTGGATGCCACCCTTCTGGGAATCACCTGGGGAAGGGAGCTCTCTGTATACAGACAATCTCCTATGCCCCAGCGCTCTCACCATTGTGCTTGGGCCCTGATTGCATTTCCTCAGAAAATAAACCTGTTCTCACTTAAGGTGGAGGCAGGAGGTAGCCATTTTGTTTCAGGGTGGGAATAGAAGTCTGAGAGCCTAGCATTTCCTTATAGCCCCTGTTACAGCCCCACATTTTACCCTTCCCTTCCATGGTACCTGGTACCTCCAATTCCTGAGACTGAACAGTGCTCTTCAGAGCAAATCAGCTTCCATCTCTTCACTCCCTCCCTGTGTGGGCACTTGAATTTCACTATGGTCTCAGTCTCCACTGATTTCTACTTTCCAAAGCATTGCTGGCAGACTTCTCATCTTCCAGTCCCTTCATTTTTGTGTGTTATTTTCCTATCACTTTAGTGGGGCTTGGGGAAGGAGTTAAGATAAATGTATCAGGTCAATTCATCATGTTTAACCAGAGGTCCACTAGCATTGAGTTTTGGTAATGTTTTATTTTTGTGTTTAGGCGCATGCTCACCATTTCATGACTGAAAGCCCCATAAGATGGTTGCTGTAAACTGATGTTCTCCATACTCTTATTAGCTAGTCACAGTGCCTTGTGATATACCAAGCCAAAGTTTCCAGCGTAAGCATGTCACTGTCATTCCACTACCAAGTTCTTCATTAGCCCAGTGTTTTTTCTTTTAAAAAAAAATTTTTTTTTTGAGATAGGGTTTTACTCTGTCGCCCAGGCTGGAGTGCAGTGGGGCAAACCTGGCTGACTGGAGATCAAGTGATCCTCCTTGCCTCAGTCTCCCAAGTAACTGAGACCACAGGCACATGCCACCACGCCCAGCTAGTTTTGTTTTTTTTTTTTTTTTTGAGATTTGCACTGTCGCTCTGGCTGGAGTGCAATGGCACAATTTCAGCTCACTGCAACCTCCACCTCCCAGGTTCAAGCAATTCTCCTGCCTCAGCCTCCCGAGTAGCTGGGATTACAGGCGCCTGCCACCATGCCTGGCTAATTTTTTGTATTTTTACTAGAGATGAGGTTTCACTATGTTGGCCAGGCTGGTAATTTTTTTTTTTTTTTTTTTTTTTTTTTTTTGAGACGGAGTCTCGCTCTGTCACCCAGGCTGGAGTGCAGTGGCACAATCTCGGCTCACTGCAAGCTCCGCCTCCCGGGTTCACGCCATTCTCCTGCCTCAGCCTCCTGAGTAGCTGGGACTACAGGCACCCACCACCATGCCCGGCAAATTTTTTGTATTTTTTTAGTAGAGACGGGGTTTCACCGTGTTAACCAGGATGGCCTCTATCTCCTGACCTCGTGATCCACCCGCCTCGGCCTCCCAAAATGCTGGGATTACAGGCGTGAGCCACCGCTCCCGGCTGGTAATTTTTTAATTTCTGTGGAGATGGGGTCTCACCATGTTGCCCAGGCTTGTCTCGAACTCCTGGGCTCAAACATTTTTCCTGCCTCAGCCTCCCAAAGTGTGGAATTACAGACATGAGTCACTGCGCCCAGCCTAACCCATTGTTTTCTAAAGTGTGGTTAGCACACCTCCAGGAGGTTGAGAGAGTAAATTTCAGATGAATTAACTTTTTTTAATTGTAAAACTTATATATTTTAATGTATATGTGTTTTTAAACATAACTGGCATTAGCCAGACACAGTGGCACACACTTGTAGTGCCAGCTACCTGGGAGGCTGAGGCAGGAGTTCACAGCTATAGTGCATTATGATCGCACCTGTGAATAGTCAGTCACTGTGGTCCAGCCTGGGCAACACAGCAAGATCCCCATCTCCAAAAAAAAAAAAAAACCCAGGTGCGGTGGCTCACGCCTGTAATCCCAGCACTTTAGGAGGTCGAGGTGGGCAGATCACGAGGTCAGGAGTTTGAGATCAGCCTGGCCAACACAGTGAAACCCCATCTCTACTAAAAACAATACAAAAAATTGGCCGATTGTGGTGGCAGGCGCCTGTAGTCCCAGCTACTCACGAGGCTGAGACAGGAGAATCACTTGAACCCGGGAGGCAGAGGTTGCAGTGAGCCGAGATTGTGCCACGGCACTGCAGCCCAGGCAACAGAGTGAGACTTCGTCGCAAAAAAAAAAAAAAAAAAGAAAAGAAAAGAAAAATAAGAAAGGTAATTGGCATGTCAGGCCCATATTTTGCTAAGGATAAGTCTAAGTAAAATAGTCAATTTAAAGAAAAGTGTTAAATAAATGACAGTACAGGTGCTATTCAGGAAAGGCAAGCATTGTGACGGTGACTACAATATGATAAACACTAATCCTGCAGGTAGCTAGTACTACTAATCCAGAAAAGAGATTTTAGAAGCCAATTTCCTTCCAAAATAGCCCCAGGACTTGTGCTCTTCTGCCTCCCCTAATCCCCAGACTGGAATGGAACCTGTACAGTGCAGTCTTCACTTCCCCAGAAATCACTGTTTTTGTGGAATAAAACAGCTTGCTGGTTGCAAGAGGCTGCCTGCAAATGATGTGGACTAGAATAGCAACTTCAGTGGCCTCCCTCTTAGAGCTACATTTACACTCCCCAGGGACCTCCCTTCCTTTGCACCTTGCTCTGAGACACAGGCTGAGAAAATGGGAGGGCTGGTAATTGACAGCTACCTGGAGGGTTCAGTCCTTAGCCCTGGGCAGAACAGTTGTCTCCTCATCTGTCCTAGAACTGCTCTTAGCACAGCTCCAGCCCAGACAAGGCAGCAGCAGGTGGGGAAGCAGGTAGTGTCAAAGATCTCGCTCCTGGCTCCTCTGGGCCATCTCCTCTTCTTAGGTTGGGCTCCTGGGAGCTTCCCAGGAAGCATCTTCAGTTCCACATTGCAAATTGCCCAAAAGGGATAGAAAAGAGAATTAATATTTGTTGAGTACCTACTGAGCACTGGAACTTTACTTTTTTTTTTTTTTTTTTGAGACGGAATCTTGCTCTGTCACCCAGGCTGGAGTACAGTGGCACAATCTCAGCTCACTGCAACCTCCACCTCCCAGGTTCAAGTGATTCTCCTGCCTCAGCCTCCGGAGTAGCTGGGATTACAGGTGCGTGCCACAATACCCAGCTAATTTTTTGTATTTTTAGTAGAGACGGGATTTCACTGTGTTAGCCAGGATGGTCTACAATCTCCTGACCTCGTGATCCGCCCGCCTCAGCCTCCCAAAGTGCTAGGATTACAGGCGTGAGCCACTGTGCCCGGCCTGGAGCTTTACGTTTAAAGCTTACGACAACCTATGACAATGGTATTACCGTCTGGGTGCGGTGGCTCACACCTGTAATCCCAGGACTTTGTGAGGCTGAGGTGGGCAGATCACCTGAGGCCAGGATTTTGAGACCAGCCTGGCCAACATGCCAAAACCCAGTCTCTACTAAAAATACAAAAAATTAGCCAGGCGTGGTGGCGGGCACCTGTAATCCAAGCTACTCTAGAGGCTGAGTCGGGAGAACCACTTGAACCTGGGAAGCAGAGGCTGCAGTGAGCAAAGATCGTGCCATTGCACTCCAGCCTTGGCAACAAGAGCAAAACTCCATCTCAAAAAAAGAGAAAAAGGAACAGTATTACCCCTATTCTACTGAGGCCCCATGAGATCAAGAAACTTGCCCATGTTCTCATAATGAGTGGCAGAGCCAGTTAAACCCAGGGCAGTGTGAGGCCAAAGCAAAGAGCTGTACTGAGTAGGCCGGTTCCCCTAGAGACATGTGGCTCACTCTGCTGCTGTCTGGTCAATTGTATGGCTACCTCTTTCCAACCTGTGAGGAAAACAAAACTGAAGGAGGCCAGAGCCTCCTGGGCAGGGGCTGGCTTTCTGAATCCATGCAAGGGGCAGAGACAATCCAGTGTTTGACAATGACCAGAAACATTCATGTGCTTTACATCCTAGACACACCATAAAAAACTGGGAAACTGGTAGCCAGCCCAATCTTGTATATACAACTGACATTAGTCCTAAGTAATAAGGTGTTTCTCTTTTAAAAAGCAGTGGAGGGATGGGCATGGCGGCTCACATGCCTGTAATCCCAGCACTTTGGGAGGCCAACGTGGGAGGATTGCTTGAGGCCAGGTGTTCAAGACCAGCCTGGGCAACATAGTGTTCCCTGCCCCCCCATCTCTAATTTTCGGGGGAAAACAAAAGCAGGGGAACAAGTTTTAGAGCAGCCTTTATCTGAGCAAGGGGTCAAAGATAGAATTGGGCAAGGACCAAAAAGGATTCTAAGAATCAGTTACAGTCCAAAATGGGCCAGGCATGGTGACTCACGCCTTTAATCCCAGCACTTTGAAAGGCCAAGTCAGGTGGATCACTTGAGGTCAGGAGTTCAAGACCAGCCTGGCCAACATGGTGAAACCCCATCTCTACTAAAAATACAAAAAATTAGCTGGACGTGGTGGTGGGCGCCTGTAATCCCAGCTACTTGGGAGGCTGAGGCAGGAGAACTGCTTGAACCCAGGAGGCAGAAGTTGCAGTGAGCCTAGATCGCGCCATTATACTCCAGACTGGGCAATAAGAGTGAAACTTCATCTCAAAAAAAAAGAAAGAAAAAGGAAAGAAACTCTGTCTCTACTAAAAATACAAAAATTAGCTGGGTGCAGTGGCGCATGCCTGTAGTGTCAGCTACTCGGGAGGCTGAGGCAGGAGAATTGCTTGAACCCAAAAGATGAAGGTTGCAGTGAGCTGAAATCATGCCACGCCACTGCACTCCACCCTGGGGGACAGAGTGAGACTCTGTCTCAAAAAAAAAAAAAAAAAAAAAATTACAGTCCAAAATAGATGAAACAAACTGTCAGAACAGGAACCACAAACTCGCCTCTTCCCAAGTCATTTTCCTGCAATAGGAGTATGGTTTATTGGGCAATCACCCTGTGCCAAGTACTTTTGTTTGCATTAAACCTTTCACATGGGGGCTATCATTTTTTTTTTATGTCACAGACACTTAAGGCTTCAAAAGGTTAAGTGACTTGTCCAGAAGCATTCAGGCAGTAGGAACAGAGTCAGGATTTGAACCCAGGTCTGTGTGGCTCCCAAACCTGAGGTTCCCACTGCACAATGATTACTGTCTGGGACCTTCTTGCTGGAGGACAATGCAGAGCAGCTGGAGGCCCTGCTCTCTGTGCCTCCATGTCCCTAGGAGAGGTGAAGAGCTTCTCTCCAAGTGGTGCAAGCAGGAGGGAGATGTCAATTTTCTGAAAGGCCTGCGCAGAAAGATAGAAAAATAGGGCTTCCTAGGCCAGGCACAGTGGCTCACGCCTGTAATCCCAGCACTTCGGGAAGCCGAGGTGGGTAGATCACCTGAGGTCAGGAGTTTGAGACCAGCCTGGCCAACATGGTGAAACCCCGTCTCTACTAAAAATACAAAAATTAGCTGGGCGTAGTGGCAGGTGCCTGTAATCCCAGCTACTCGGGAGGCGGAGGCAGGAGAATCACTTGAACCTTAGAGGTGGAGGTTGCAGTGAGCCAAGATCGTGCCATTGCACTCCAGCCTGGCGGACAAGAGTGAGACTTTGTCTCAAAAAAAAAAGAAAAAAGAAAAGAAAAGAAAAATAGGGCTTCCTCAGAGAGAGTCACTCTCTCTGTGTTTCCCCATCCCCTGCCTCTGGGACTTAACAAAGCAGCACAGAAGCAGGCTGGCAGGAGCTGCTACAGATGGTCACCTGGGCTCCAGCACATTCCTGGTGCTCAGATTTGTGAGGGAGCAGCCTCCGAGCCACAACGCCTCATGTAAATCTCTGATTTTCTGCTTCATTAGATCAGTAAGAGCCCTCTTCAGCATGGCCTGGCAATTTTCTTGGGAGCTTACTGAGAGGAACACCCTGTTTTCTCTGCTCTTAGAGGTAGTGGCAGTTCCTGGTCTCCATGCAGGGAGACTACCCAGCTGCTAAGCTGCTACCTGGATCTCAAGCTGCTACTTGGATTTCATTTTCTTTTTTTTTGAGACGGAGTCTCGCTCTGTGGCCCAGACTGGAGTGCAGTGGCGCGATCTCAGCTCACTGCAACCTCTGCCTCCCAGGTTCAAGCAATTCTCCTGCCTCAGCCTCCTGAGTAGCTGGGATTACAGGCACATGCCATCACGCCCGGCTAATTTTTGTATTTTAGTAGAGACGTGGTTTCACCATGTGGGCCAGGCTGGTCTTGAACTCCCAACCTCATATGATCCACCGCCTCGGTCTCCCAAAGTGCTGGGATATACTTTGGGATATACTTTGGCGTGAGCCGGTGCACCCAGCCTCTGGATTTCATTTTCTTTGAGGCCTGGCTCCAGCACATATGCCCAAGTGACTTTAGGCATGTTACTTTACCTCCCTAAGACTCAGTTTCTGTTTCTGTTAAAATGTGTAGTTGTGAGGATTAAATTAGATAATGAATTTATAGGATTTAGTACATATTAAGGCTGGACGCGGTGGCTCACACCTATAATACCAGCACTCTGGGAGGCCGAAGTGGGTGGATCACTTGAGGTCAGGAGTTCAAGACCAGCCTTGGCCAACATGGTGAAACCCCATCTCTACTAAAAATAAAAAATTAGCTGGGCGTGGTGGCATGCACCTGTAATCCCAGCTACTCGGGAGGCCGAAGCAGGAGAATCGCTTGAACCCAGGAGGCAGAGGTTGCAGTGAGTCAAGATCACACCACTGAACTCCAGCCTGAGCGACAGAGCAAGACTCTGTCTCATAAAAATAAATAAATAATGGCCAGCCTCGGTGGTTCACGCCTGTAATCCCAGCACTTTGGGAGGCCGAGGCGGGCAAATCACCTGATGTCAGGAGTTTGAGACCAGCCTGGCCAACATGATGAAACCCTGCCTCTACTAAAAATACAAAAATTAGCCAGGCGTAGTGGTGCACACCTGTAGTCCAAACTACTCGGGAGGCTGAGGGATAAAAATTGCTTGAACCCAGGAGGTAGAGGTTGCAGCACGCTGAGATCATGCCAATGCACTCCAGCCTGGGCAACAGAGCGAGACTCGACCTAATAAATAAATAAATTAATTAATTAAATATAGGAGTAATTATTATTGCAATTCTCACAAAGTCTGGAACCATGAGGTTTTGTCTCCCAGCACTGTCTAAGAAGCACCTGTCAGCAATCCAAAGTAATTTCAGGCCAGGCTTACTGGCTCATGCCTGTAATCCCAACGCTTTGGGAGGCCAAGGCAAGAGGATCACTTGAGCCCAGGAGTTCAAGACCATATTGGGCAACATAGCAAGACCTCATTTTTACATAAAAATTTAAAAATTAGCCAGGTGTGGTAGCACACGCCTGAAGTCCCAGCTACTCAGAAGGCTGAGCATGGCGTATTGCTTGAGCCCAGGAGTTCAGGGCTGCAGTGAGCTATGATCATGCTACTATATTCCAGCCTGGGTAACAGAGCAAGACCCTATCTCAGGAAAAAAAAAAAAAAGAAGAAAAAGAAAAGTAATTCCAAAATAGCTCAAATCCTTAGCTTCACATTTGGCCAAGTGATAGTGGAGATTCCAATGATGTCTACAACAGCACTAAATGAGAATAGCTAGAGGCCTCATTCCTCTACAGTTCACTCTGATCATAGTCCACAGAAGTTAAGGCATCTCTTCAACTCTCCCACCCTCAGTGCCCCCCAAATTCCTTTGAGGTGTTCTCTCTCTCTATTAGATTAACAGCCTAAGGACCCAAATTCTTCTCCCTGCTATCATTCTATACAGTCTTCCCCAACATGGTATTCTTTTTTTGATACAGGGACTCTGTTGCCCAGTCTGGAGTGTAGTAGCGCAATCTCGGCTCACTGCAACCTTCATCTCCCCCAGGTTCAAGCAATTCCCCTGCCTCAGCCTCCCAAGTAGCTGAGATTACAGGTGCCCGCCACCATGCCTGGCTAATGTTTGTATTTTTAGTAGAGACAAGGTTTCACCATGTTGGCCAGGCTGGTCTCGAACTCCTGGCCTCAAGTGATCTGCCCGCCTTGGCCTCCCAAAGTGCTGGGATTACAGGCATGAGCCACTGTGCCCAGCTAACATGATTCTTTTTTTTTTTTTTTTTTTTTTTGAGACAGAGTTTTGCTCTTGTTGCCCAGGCTGGAGTGCAATGGTGTGATCTCGGCTCACTGCAACCTCCGCCTCCCGGGTTCAAGCGATTCTCCTGCTTTGGCCTCCCGAGTAGCTGGGATTACAGGCATGCACCACCATGACCAGCTAATCTGGTATTTTTAGTAGAGACGGGGTTTTTCCATGTTGGTCAGGCTGGTCTCGAACTCCTGACCTCAGGTGATCCGCCCACCTTGGCCTCCCAAAGTGCTGGGATTACAGGTGTGAGCCACCGTGCCTGCTGGTATTCTCGATTCTATATCACAGAAGTGCAAACACCTAACTGCCCTCCAAGGAGATTTGGAAAAGAAGTTGAACATGAAAAGAAGGATTATGCAAGGCTGGGCGCGGTGGCTCACGCCTGTAATCCCAGCACTTTGGAGGCCAAGGAGGGCGGATCACTTGAGCTCAGGCGTTTCAGAGCAGCCTGGCCAATATGGTGAAACCCCGTCTCTATAAAAACATACAAAAATTAGCAGGGTGTGTCCGCTGGGCGCCGTGGCTCACGCCTGTAATCCCAGCACTTTGGGAGGCCGAGGCAGGGGGGATCACGAGGTCAGGAGATCGAGATCATCCTGGCTAACACAGTGAAACCCCGTCTCTAATAAAAATACAAAACAATTAGCTGGGCTTGGTGGTGGGCGCCTGTAGTTCCAGCTACTCGGGAGGCTGAGGCAGGAGAATGGTGTGAACCTGGGAGGCGGAGCTTGCAATGAGCCGAGATCGCACCACTGCACTCCAGCCTGGGCGACAGAGCGAGAATCCGTCTCAAAAAAAAAAAAAAAAAATTAGCAGGGCATGGTGGCATGCGCCTGTAGTCCCAGCTACTCTGGAGGCTGAGGTGGGAGGATTGCTTGAACCCAGGAGGCAGAAGTTGCAGTGAGCCGAGATCACACCACTGCACTCCAGCCTGGGCAACAGAGTGAGACTCCATCTCAGGAAAAAAAAACAAAAAAACAAATACGCAGGGGTCAGGGAAGGCTGTGAGCTTTGGTCTGCTACAATGAGTTTCAGGCTCACTCCCATGCCCGGCCTCCTAGTACTGTGGTTGGAAGCAGAGGAGATGTGCTTAGAGGACGGAGATGAGAAGCAGGAGGAACAGCAGCAGCTGCAGTTTGTATTCTGGTTTGCTTTTCTCCTGGAAACAGAATCTCTCAGAAGATACCTCCTCAATCCTCAAAAGGGTGCATTTCAGGTTGGCTCTCCTCTTGTTGGCCCTCGCTGGCCCCCCTCTCACTCTGGAGTCTTTGATTCCACATGGATAAACAGCCCCCCTAGTTGAGAGCTCCTCAACTGCCCCAGGGGACATCTTATGGAGTTAGGGGTGGCAAGGAACTATAGCCTAATCAATTGCAGTCTCTCTCCTGTACCCCCCAAGAGAGCAAAGTCTAAAGCCAACTCACAAACTCACATTTTCAACTTTCACCCATTGCCCTGAAAAAGTGTTAACACTGGAGCCCCACAGCCTACCATGAAGAATCGATTCCACAAAGAAGGGAGAGCCTTCCCAGTCTGCCCCCTTTCAGACCTTCCTCAAAGAACTCCTGAGCTGTGCTGCCTCCCTAAGCTGTCCCCATGCGAGGATGATAGTGAGATGTGTAATGGGCCTACTGTGACAGCCAGCCCTCCTTGCAAGGGAGCCCTGCCACGGGTGCAAGCTCTGGATCAAGGCAGGAAGCTGCGGCCCATGGTTACCATGGAGATGCTGGCACAGCCTATACCCATCTGTGGTTGACAGGCAGCCTTCCTGAGGAAAGGAGAGGAATTTGGGTGCTTGAAAACCAGCTTGTGGTGGGGGTCGGGTCGGGGTTGTCTGTGACATCATGAGTTTGCAGCCAAAAGACAACTGGAGAGGAAGCTGAGGCTGGGAGCTCTCCACTGAGGTAGCCTTCAGCCGACGCTGTAGCTTTAAAAGCTGGGGTGTGGCCTCCTGCAGAGTGAGGCCAAGCTACAGAGCTGTCAACTCCAAGCAAGGGCTGTTGGAAGAAGCTCTGGTACAGTGGAAAAAACCCAGGAGTCAGAGACTAGAGGGAGAACCACACCCACAGTGCCAGGCATGTTGTGAAGGTCATGGTACATGGTGCAGAGAAGAAACCTCTAGGGTGGTTGGGAAGTTCTAGGCCCTGAGTCACCACCACTGAAACACTAGGGCGGACCAAGAAAACTTCCCTTCTCTTCTCTGAGCACGAAGTCTCCACTGTGTGACTAATGTCTGCCCTGTGGGCTAGGCAGGATTACTGAGAGGCCCTGCAGCATAAGTGAGGCAGGGGCAGGTGTCAGGGGCTGGTGATCTCCCTCTGATTCAGTGGGTAAAGGAAGACCAAGGCTATGAGGATTTCTCTGAGGCTTTCATCCCTTCTGTGGCTAAAACTGGAGTATGAGCTCAGTGAAACTGTCCTTTGAGAGAGCCTGACACTGCAAGTGTGTTTGTACAAAAGGCAGAGCTTGGCCTTGTACACCCAAGGGCCATGCAAGGCTAATGCAGCAGGGAGAGGGAGGCTAATTAGATAGAGCCCTGAAGTAGCCCTGTGAGCCAGAGGAGCTGTCTGGACCTTCCTGTAGCCTTGGGCAGGGGAGGGAGCTAGGGAGTATTTATTACTTTTGCCCTTTGATATCCAGGAAGCAAAGGGCTAAGTACTTACTTACTATCCTCCCAGACTGTGAGACAGGAAGTCAGAGGTACAGAGTGGTGAGTTTGAAATCCACTTGGCCACTTTCCCGCTGTGTGGCCTGGAGCAATACAATTTTTTGTGTTTTGGCAATATCACCAGTTAAATATTAAAGCTCCTGCTTTCCTCTTCTGGTCAGGGTGAAAACACCCTGAGAGAATGCTTGTGAAAGCCACCACAGCTACACGCAAGGGAAGGACCTGATGTCCTTTATCTGGCCACAGAAGAAGCCTTCTCCACATCGGCACTGGCCCCCCACAGCCTGAGCTCCCCCTGAGCATCTGAGGAGTTTTCTTTGACTCCTCATAAGAGAATCTCAGGCTTCCCTTCTAGTACCCTGCAGAAATGAGTAGGGCTGCCTTTTCAGGGCAGTGTCCTCTGAGCAGGTTCAAAGAACAGGGCAGAGAGCCCCCTCGTCCAGCAGAACCTAATTTTTAAAATTTTTTGTAGGGACAAGGTCTTACTATGTTGCCCAGGCTGGTCTTGAACTCCTGGTCTCAAATAATCCTCCCATCTAGGCCTGCTAAAGTGTTGGAATTACAGGCATAAGCCACTGTGTTGGGACAAGATATATATATATATGTATATATATATATATATATTTTTTTTTTTGAGACAGAGTCTTGCTCTGTCACCCAGGCTGTAGTGCAGTGGCACGATCTTTGCTCACTACACGTTCAAGCAGTGCTCACTGCCTCCCAGGTTCAAGCAATTCTCCTGCCTCAGCCTCCCGAGTAGCTGGGACTACAGGCACCCGCCACCACGCCTGGCTAATTTTTGTATTTTTTAGTAGAGTCGAAGCTTCTCCATGTTGGCCAGGCTGGTCTTGAATGCCTGACCTCATGATCCACCTGCCTCAGCCTCCCAAAGTGCTGGATTACATGCATGAGCCACCACGCCCGGCCAAGTTTTTTTGTTTTGTTTTGTTTTGTTTGTTTGTTTGTTTGTTTGTTTTTTATTGGGAAGGAGTCTCGCTCTGTCTTGCCCAGAGTGTAGTACAGTGGCATGATCTCGGCTCACTGCAACCTCTGCCTCCCAGGTTCAAGCGATTCTCCTGCCTCAGCCTCCTGAATAGCTGGGATTACAGGAGCCCACCACCACACCCACCTAATTTTTGTATTCTAGTAGAAACAGGGTTTCTCCATGTTGGCCAGGCTGGTCTTGAATGCCTGACCTCAAGTGATCCACCCGCCTCGGCCTCCCAAAGTGCTGGAATTATAGGTGTGAGCCATCGCGCCAGGCCCAAGATAGTTTTGTTTTTTTTTTTGAGACGGAGTCTCGCTCCGTCGCCCAGGCTGGAGTGCAGTGGCGCAATCTCAGCTCACTGCAAGCTCCTCTTCTCGGGTTCACGCCATTCTCCTGCCTCAGCCTTCCGAGTAGCTGGGATTACAGGCGCCTGCCACCACCCCCGGCTAATTTTTTAAATTATTATTATTTTTAGTAGAGACGGGGTTTCACCCTGTTAGCCAGGATAGTCTCAATCTCCTGACCTCGTGATCCCCCCCGCCTCGGCCTCCCAAAGTGCTGGGATTATAGGCATGAGCCACCGCGCCCGGCCAAGATAGTTTTTGTTAACAAATTTAACAAACACCCACCAGTGTACTGGGCATTTGGGATCCTGTTTTGAAACTAATATGGGGGACAAGAGGATGGCAGGCATAGGTTTCCTGTCGCCATAGGCATTTCTCCCTTATCTCAGGAGCAGCCCTGATCACTTCCCAAAATGGGGAGCGCTTTGCCTCTGAGTCCTGAGCATTGTAAAAATGAAGGTGTGTTGTGTGGAAGCTGGACTCACCACCTCAGAGCCTCCTTGGACATTACAGCTGGAAGAAAGAGGCCCTTTCTTTTTCTTTTTGAGATGGAGTCTCGCTCTGTCGCTCAGGCTGGAGTGCAGTGGCGCTGTCTGGGCTCACTGCAACCTCTGCCTCCTGGGTTCGATGCTCGTACCTCAGCCTCCTGAGTAGCTAGCATCACAAGAGCCCACTATCGAGCCCGGCTAATTTTTGTATTTTTAGTAGAGGTGACATTCCGCCATGTTGGCCAGGCTGGTCTTGAACTCCTGACCTCAAGCGATCCACCTGCCTCGGCCTCCCAAAGTGCTAGGATTACAGGCATGAGCCACCGCACCCAGCCAAGAGAGATCCTTTTATGTTTGCAGTCAAGGGTGCTGAGGCTACAGAGGGAATGCAACTGCCACAATGTTACCCATGTGTCCATGACATAGCTGGGGTAAGAATACATGTCTCCTGACCCCCAGGCCAGTGTCCCCTATCCATCAGCTGCCCCGTCGTCTCTGTCCCGCCATGCCCATCACTGTCCTTGCCACCCAAGGTGTCAGAGGGAAAGGCTATCACAACTTTTCATGGTCCTCCCCTGATGTGATTAGACAACAGACAGTTTCTGCTTGTGGGTGCCACTGGTGACTGTCTGGCTTGAAGGGGCATTGGGACTCCCTCTGCAGCACTGATTTTGGGGGCCCTCAGTTTGAAAGTCACTTAAATTCTGGTGACAGTCTTTGCTCTGGAACTTCTCAGTGGGATGGGAAGCTTGAGGCCCAAATCCCAGCCAGGGAAAGAGGGAGAGAAAGGACACAGCTGCTACTTATTTCCTGGGTTAGGAAGTGGCTGGGAAGGAATCTAGAGTTTTTGAGATGGATTTTATTAGGGAACAGCGTGAGGAATGAATTCTGGAGGGAATGACGGTCCAAGCCAAAAGAGGAAATGCAGGCAGCATCTTGTGCCTGAGGATGAGCCTTGCCTGGAGGAGGAGCAGGTGAGGAGGAGGAGACAGGCATTAGTGGACCAGGAGTTGTCACCCAGGAGAACCTGAACAGTCAGGGTGGAGTCTTCTGGCATCCATTCCTGTCATCTGAGAGATAGATGGGGCTTGGGATGAGGAGAGGGACATGAAGGAGTTTCTCAGGAGCAGGTGCCTGCTCTCATGCCAAAGAGAGGAGCCTCTACTTTGGTACGTACATAGTAGGCCCTGGTATCTCAGGAACAGAGACTGATGAGGTTGTCTGCATCTTGGGCCCTGCAACTCAGGAAAGCCATCAGTTTTGCAACCACAGAAAAGGTAAAAAGAGTCAGGCTGTCAGTGAGGGTTTGACGGGACTGTGGGGCTGTCTAGGGTTGTATGAGAAGCGTATGTTCTGAACACATGTGGTTGGAGCTGTATATGGTCTGTACCTGTTGTAGATCTGTATGTTGTGTATTACTAAAAAAATCCTGATGCCTTCCTTTCCTTACTCTGTTGCCCAGGCTGGAGTTCAGTGGTGTAACCATGACTTACTGCAGCCTCAATCTCCTGGGCTCAAGCAATCCTCCTGCCTCAGGCTCCCAAAGTCCTAGGATTACAAGTGTCGGCCACGGGCTGGGCACAGTGGCTCACGCCTGTAATCCCAGCATTTTGGGAGACAGATCCGGGTGGATCACGAGATCAGGAGATCGAGACCATCCTGGCCAACATGGTGAAACCTCGTCTCTACTAAAAATACAAAAAAATTAGCTGTGTGTGATGGTGCGCGCCTGTAGTCCCAGCTACTCGGGAGTCTGAGGCAGGAGAATCGCTTGAACCCGGGAGGCGGAGCTTGCAGTGAGCGGAGATCGCGCCTCTGCACTCTGGCCTGGCAACAGAGCGAGACTCCATCTCAAAAACAATCAACCAACCAACCGAACAAACAAGAACAAAAAAACAAGTGTCGGCCGGGCGCGGTGGCTCACGCCTGTAATCCCAGCACTCTGGGAGGCCAAGGGCGGCGGATCATAAGGTCAGGAGATCGAGACCATCCTGGCTAACACGGTGAAACCCCGTCTCTACTAAAAATACAAAAAATTAGCCGGGCGCGGTGGCGGGCGCCTGTAGTCCCACCTACTCGGGAGGCTGAGACAGGAGAATGGCGTGAACCCCGGAGGCGGAGCTTGCAGTGAGCCGAGATTGCGCCACTGCACTCCAGCCTGGGCGACAGAGTGAGACTCTGTCTCAAAAAGAAAAACAAGTGTCAGCCAGCATACCCTGTCTCCCCCAAATTTCTTAGCCTGGCATTTAACGCTAAAGATTAACCAGACTCACCATGTATTTTCCTGCCCCTGTGCATTTTACTCATGCTTTGTTCTCTGCTTTCTCAGCACCTGATCTTTACCAATTAAAATCCTCTTCTTGCTGCAGCTCAGCTGCTACCTCTTCCAGGAAGCCTTTTTTGGTATCCTTACGCAAATGCCCTCTCTCCTCTGAATGGCAGAGCACTTTTCTCTACCTCTTTTGCAGTAGTTACATTCTCTTATGCATTCTGACTATTAAGGGCGAGGCTGCCAGTTTCCTCCACTAAATACTAAAGTCTTCGAAGGCTTATAAGTTTGTTGTATTCATTTTTGTATCCCCAATACCTAGCACAGTCCCTTTACGTAGCAGGCATTTAATTCAAAATATATTTGTTAAACAAATAAATGTATGTGTTGGGTTATGGAGATACATGAGAAACTTGCGGGGGTTTTTTGTTTGTTTTCTGAGATGGAGTCTTGCTCTGTCACCCAGGCTGGAGTGCAGTAGCGCGATCTCGGCTCACTGCAACTTCCGCCTCCTGAGTTCAAGCAATTCTCCTGCCTCGGCCTCCGGAGTAGCTGGGATTACAGGTGCCTGCCACCGCACCCAGCAAATTTTTGTATTTTTAGTAGAGACAAGGTTTCACCATGTTGGCCAGTCTGTCTCGAACTCCTGACCTCGTGATCCGCCAGCCTTGGCCTCCCAAAGTGTTGAGATTACAGGGGTGAGCCATCGTGCCCAGCCTTTTTGTTGTTGTTGTTGTTTGTTTTTGAGACAGGGTTTCATTCTGTCTCCCAGGCAGGAGTGCAGTGGAGTGATCATAGCTCACTGCAGCCTCAACCTTCTGGACTCAAGCAATTCTGCCACCCTAGTCTCCCGAGTAGCTGGGACTACAGGCACACGCCACCGTGCCCAGCTAATTTTTTTTTTTTCTCGTAGAGATGAGGTCTTGTTATTTTGCCTAGGCTGCTCTCAAACTCCTGGGCTAAAGCGATCCTCCTGCCTCAGCCTCCCAAAGTGCTGGTATTACAAGGATGAGCCACTGTGCCCGGTGCTAGGAAAACTTCTTGCCCTGTGCTAGGAAAACATTTTTTCCTAGTGGAAAGAAAGTTTCCCAGTGGAAAAAAAGTTTATTTGCACTAGGAGCTTACAGTTCAGTGACAGAGACATACACCAATATGAATTAATTTATTTGGGAGGCTGAGGTAGGCAGATGGCTTGGGCCCAGGAGTTCAAGACGAGGCTGGACAACATGGAGAAACCCTGTCTCTACTAAAAATATAAAAATTAGCCGGGCATTGTGGTGCACACTTATAGTTACAGCTACTCAGGAGGCTGAGGTGGGAGGATCACCTGAGCCTGAGATGTGGAGGTTGCATACAGTGAGCTGAGATTGCACTGGGTCACAGTGGGAGACCCTGTCTCAAAAAAAAGGAATATATTGAGTGCTGATTATGTGGGGCTCAGGTGGGTAGGGATGATGGCAAAGGAGAGGGCACTCAGAGTGAAGGAACTCCCTAGGTGGAAGGCTGGAGGTGAGAGAGTACATGGCACATTTGGGGAATGTGGTGTGTAGCCCTGGGACTGGTATATAGGAAGCATGAAGGAAAATAGATAAAACCAGAGAGGGGATGTGGGTGCTGGATCACAGGGGTTTGGCTGTGTCTTTCCAAAGTGTTTGGACTTTATTCTTGAGGCAATGAGGGGCCACCGAATGCTCTTGAGGAAGCGTATAATAAATACAAGATGAAGGAATGACTCAGCACTGTGTTTTGGATGGACAGCATCCTGCAGCCAGGGCCATTTTAGGAAAATCTTACAGTGGGTGCTGAGCAGCATCTATTCTCTGAGGCCAGCTTGTCCCTTGTCAAACCACCTCTTTATGGGATTTTCCCTTTAAAAAAAATTTTATTGATACATAATAGTTGTACATATGCATGAGGTACATGTGACATTTTGATACAAGCATAAAATGTATAATGATCAAATCTGGGGAACTGGTATATCCATCACCTCAAATATTTGTGATTTCTTTGTGTTGGGCACATTCTGAATCTTCTAGCTATTTTGAAATATACAATAAGTTATTAACTATAGTCGCCCTATCTAACTGTATTTTTGCACCCATTAACCAATCCCTCTTCATCCTTCATCCCCGCTATCCTCCCCAACTTGTGGTAACCACCATTCTATTCACTACCTCCGTAAGACCAAATTTTTTAGTTCCCACATGAGTGAGAACATGCGATGTTTGTCTTTCTGTGCCAGTTTATTTCACTTAACATAATGACCTCCAGTTCCATCCATGTTGCTGCAAATGACAGGATTTCATTCTGAAATAGCTGAATAGTATTTCACTGGGTATATATAGCACATTTTCTTCTTCTTTTAAAAAAATTTTTTTTTTGAGACAGAGTCTTGCTCTGGATTGCAGTGGTGACATCACAGTTCACTGCAGCCTGGACCTCCCTGGGTCAGGTGATCCTCCCACCTCAACCTCCTGGGTAGCTGGGACTACAGGCATTTACCACCATCCTCAGCTAATTTGTTTTTTTTTTTTTTTTTTTTTGTAGAGATGGGGGTTCACCATGTTGCCCAGGCTGGTCTTGAACTCCTGGCTCAATCTGCCTGCCTCAGCCTTCCAAAGTGCTGGGATTACAGGCATGAGCCACCATGTCCAGCCCCTCTGCTTCCTGGGTTCAAGCAGTTCTCCTGCTTCAGCTTCCCAAGTAGCTGGGGATTACAGGCATGTACCACCACGCCCAGCTAATTTTTTTATTTAGTAGAGATGGGGATTCATCACGTTGGTCAGGCCAGTCTTGAACTCCTGACCTCAGGTAATCCACCCACCTCGGCCTCCCAAAGTGCTGGGATTAGAGGCATGAGCCACTGCACCTGGCCAACACATTTTCTTTATCATCCATCCATTGATGACACTTAGATTGAGTCCATCCATACTTCAGCTATTGTGAATAGTGCTGCAATAGTCATGGGAGTGCAGGTATCTGTTTGATATACTGATTTCATTTCTTTTGGATATATACCCAGATTGCTGGATCATATGGAAGTTGCAGTTTTAGTTTTTTGAGGGGTCTCCATACTGTTTTCCATAGTGACTGTGCTAGGGATTTTCCCTTTTGAAGAGGCCACATCCAAAGAACACTTGGTCAGATTAAGAATTCTGTTCTGTCCCCTGAAAGTGTTTTCTGACCTGTTCCAAGGGTTCCACATTCTTCTCTGGCTTTAGTACAGAAGTTCTACTGTTTGGATTGTATTAGTCAGGGTTCTATATTAGTCAGGGTTCTCCAGAGAAACAGAACCAATGGAAGAATATATATAAAGAGATTTATGAGGAGGAATTTGCTCATGTGTTTATGCAGGCAGAGAAGTCCCATGATCTTGCCATCTGCAAGCTGGAGACTCAGGAAAGCTGGTGGTATAAATTCCAGTTCGAGCCCAAAGGCCTGAGAATCAGGAGAGCCAAGGGTCTAAGTCCCAGTCTAAGGGCAGAATACCAAGGTCTCAGCAGAGACACCCATTGGCACCCACAGCCTCTTCTGAGCCTGGGACTGGTTTGGGCCCCCTAGATAATTTCTTGCCCTTTGTATGGAGTGGTGTGGGACAACATCCTATAATAGAGAGAAAATCATAGGCTTTGGGGTTAGTCAGCACTGGGTTAAAGTCTCAGCCAAAATCACTTACCAGCTGCACTACCTTAGCAAAGTCACTTACGTTTCTGAGGCTTGGTTTCCATATCTGAAAAATGGGGATAATTATGCCTACTCCAAAGGATGAGTATGGGGATTACCTAGCTGGCTGCCAGCACCATAGCAGGTGCTCAGTAAATGGTATTTGTTTTATTCATATTTGTGGAGTCAAATACTGGCTGTTGTTCTGCCTAAGAAGCCTGAAGCTGTGCTTGGAGCAAGCTGTTGCTAGGTATCATAAATTAGGGGAATGAAGACTCTACCTAGTTTATCTTCACAGGTCATCTCAGAGTGCCCAAACCCAAGCCTTTCAGGTGAAAATTCTTCGTCTCCCCAGCCAACTTCAGCTCTCTGCCTTCTGCACACCTCTTCCCAGCAGCAGTGGTCACATTTGGTAGGCAGGCAGAGGCCCAGCCCTGACTGAGAACACTGTTGCAAAGACTGAGGAACCGGAAAACACTGTGGCAATCTGCCCTGCCCTGAAGAATCAGTGGCCCACCCCTAAACTTTCCAGCTGTGTGTTTGAGGTGAGAGCCCCATTTCAGAACCTAGAGTGATCTTAGAATCTAGAGTGATGGGAAAACTGTTAGAGCATGCAAGCATGCCCTGCTATTTTTTTTTTTTTTTTTTTTTTGAGACAGGGTCTCACTATGCTGCCCAGGCTAGTCTCGAACTCCTGGCCTCAAGCAGTCCTCCCACCTCAACCACATTGGTGCTGGGATTACAGGCATGAGTCACTGCACCTGGCCCCTTGTGCTATTTTGGAGCTGAGGTTAGAGTTTTCCGTCAAAACCAAGAAACTCAGTTATGGATCTATCTCAAAGCTGCACTGGGCTGCTGCTGTAGGTTCAGGGAGTAAGTAAACCCAGCCATCCCTTTGGGCTGAAAGTTCCAGCCCTCTAATTCCCTAATCATTTGGTCTTTCCCATGACTGGCTCCTTCCTGAGGCTAAGACTCCTCATTCATTAACATTAAGTCAGGGAAAAAGGCTCTTTATAAATAACAAAAGACACTCCTATCAGAAAATTCAGGAAATTTTGGCATACTCAAGGGCTTACCAAATATATTTCATAATATACCCCACAGTGGGGAAGTATTGGTACAAATTAAAGAAGAGATGGAGGAGGGCGGGTTAGGCAATGGAATCAGCAAGAATACAGGCCCAGAGGTAAGTATGATAAGAAAACAAAAAATTGAGCTGGGCACGGTGGCTCACGCCTGTAATCCCAGCTCTTTGGGGGGCCGAGGCGGCCAGATCACTTGAGGCCAGGAGTTTGAGATCAGCCTGACCAACATGGTGAAACCCCGTCTCTACTAAAAATTACAAAAATTAGCCGGGCGTGGTGGCGCTTGGCTGTAATCCCAGCTTCTCAGGAGGCTGAGGCAGGAGATTCGCTTGAACCCGGGAGGCAGAGGTTGCAGTGAGCCGAGATCAGCCCACTGCACTCCAGCCTGGGCGACAGAGCGACTCCGTTTCAAAAAAAAAAAATTAATAATTAAAAAAAAATCGCAGGGCAAGTGGGCGCGCTTGTAGTCCCAGTCACTTCGGGGAGCCGAGGTGGGAAGATCGCTTGAGCCAGAAGGTCGAGGCTGCAGGAAGCCATGATCACGCCACTGCCCTCCAGCCTGGGTGACAGACTGAGACCCTGTCTCGAAAAATACCAAAAAACAAATAAACAAACAAAAAACCAAAACCAAAAAAACGAGCCACTGACAGTTCTTGGGTATGGCTGAGACTCGAGATGAGATGCCAGTGGGGTGGGCAGTAGGAAGTGCAGAATAAAATGTAAATTTGAACTGAGTCACCCTGCAAGGCCTGAGAGGCCAAGGCTTCACTGTGAGTGGGAGCTGGTAGGCTTAGCAGCAGAGGGAAAAGCAGCGTCGAGTTTTGGAGGTCACTCGACTTAGGTAAGAACAGACTGACTGACTGCTAGGCATTTTCTTCCTTTCGTTCAACAAATATTTGCGGAGTGCCTATTACGTGCCAGAAGCTGTTCTGGACACTGAGAAACAGGGATGAAGAAGAAACAGATCCAAGCCTTCCTGAGAGTAACGTCCCCAGGTTTCATGGATGAGGAAACTGAAGGTCGTCCTGACTCAGGCTCATGGCTCCGACCCCGGCTTCTGTGGTTGGAGGGCAGCACCTTACTTAGATTCCCAGCGCACGTGGAGCAGTCTGCCGGTCGGTTGTCTGGCTGCGCGCGCCACCCGGGCCTCTCCAGTGCCCCGCCTGGCTCGGCATCCACCCCCAGCCCGACTCACACGTGGGTTCCCGCACGTCCGCCGGCCCACCCCCGCTGACGTCAGCATAGCTGTTCCACTTAAGGCCCCTCCCTCGCCCAGCTCAGAGTGCTGCAGCCGCTGCCGCCGATTCCGGATCTCATTGCCACGCGCCCCCGACGACCGCCCGACGTGCATTCCCGGTACGGTAGGGCCCTGCGCGCACGGCGCCAGAGGGATGGGCAGGTAGAGCCAACTGCTTCTGGTTCTGCTGGCCTCCGCTGCTCGCGAAGGGGTTCCTGCTCCCGGGAGGTGTAGGAGCCGCTTTCCAGAAGCACAGCCCGGAGACGTCTGGGCGGCGGCCCACACAACGCATGTGTTCGGAGCTCGCCGCGCTCTGCTTTTGCTCTAAGCGGGAACCACGGCTTCTGGCCATGCTGGGGAACCGAGGAGTTGGCCGCACCCAAGCAGGGGTCGAAAGCCCGGGTGGATGCGGAACAAGGATCTGATAGGCCTTAAGGGTGGGGGATACCTCTGGGCTCGAAATCGGCGGGCGGTGCAAAACTCGAGGTCGAGTTCTCGGAGCCCGTAGAGCCAAAAAAGCCTCAGCTTGTCCGGGGCGGGTTCTTGAAAGCCGGAAAGCGGCTGAGTACCACGTGGCTTGCATTTTTCTCTTGGGACGCTCGAGAGGTGGGCTCCGTGAGGGCAGCTGCTGCCTGCAGATTATAGGGAGCTCTTTGCGCATTTATTAAGAAGCTACTGGTGTATCTCGCGCTGTGCTAGGCATGGCGCATGCAAAGATGAAGCAGGCAGCATCCCAACCCTTCCGCACCTCAGACGGTCAGTTGAGTAGGATCCGCCGGTACCAACTCCTCCTTTTAACAAATGGGGAGACCGAAAGCTAGGAGACAGTCAGGGATCTCTAAGTTCCCAGTGAGTAGGCGGCAGAGGTGAGGTGTAGAACTCGTTTTTGCATGTCTCTCGCCTCTAGACGCACCCTTCCCTCATCCCATGCTCTCCCACCTCCGCCCCTACATTAAAGGTAGCATTGGATCCCGGGGCCGTTCAGTGAAGCTAGCAGGTGTCCGCAGGAACTCCCTTCCCCCTGCCAGGCTAGAAACCTTACAAGGCTGTCTAGAAATAGCAGTGATTTGTAAGGAGAGACCCGGCTCCAGCTTGGTGACTCTGGGCTGACTGCCTGCCTAGAGGTCCTCTCGGATTTTTGCCCTTTGGAGTGGTGTCAAAACTAGACGTGATACTTTGGGGATGCAGCCTGTGATATTTCCTCCAGCGAATGCAGTGCAGGGTTGGATTAACAAGGTGGAAAGAATTCGAGGGTTCCACCAAGTAGCTATTAACTCTAGGGCTGCAGGCCTCAGGCCTTCTGCAGCTATTTCTACACTCCCTGTACTGAAACTATTTCTTCATACTGGGCCTCACAGGCCTTTGCAACAAGGATCACGGCAGAAGCCACACCGTGTGCCTCCCTCCCGGTTGGTTAACAGGCCCTGGTTTCTAGTATTGCGATTTAAAGTCTGGCGCTGGCTGCACGCCAGACCTGGGAGGCTGCCAGCTAGGCTTCACGTTGCTGGCGTCTGCTTCGGGGCATTCATTAGGTCTGAAGTCTGAATCCCAGCTCCCTCTCACCCGCTGAGCTGCATAGCTCCAGATTGCCTCTGCTTACGGGCGGGGCTTCTCAGCCTTCTGCCTTCTGGCCGGATGCCCGCTTCCCAACGGCCGGAGGCCGCTAGGCTAATCGGCTTCGCCCTGCGCGCTGTAATGCGCATGCGCACGCGCACAAGTTCCTGGGCCCGCCCATCTTCCGGACTTGGGCGGGGCGTAAAAGCCGGTTGTTCGGAGGACCCAGCAATTAGTCTGATTTCCGCCCACCTTTCCGAGCGGGAAGGAGAGCCACAAAGCGCGCATGCGCGCGGATCACTGCAGGCTCCTGTGCCTTGGACTTGAGCTTTGTGGCAGTTAATGGCTTTTCTGCACGTTATCTCTGGTTTTTACTTGAGAAGCCTGGCTGTGTCCTTGCTGTAGGAGCCGGAGTAGCTCAGAGTGATCTTGTCTGAGGAAAGGCCAGCCCCACTTGGGGTTAATAAACCGCGATGGGTGAACCCTCAGGAGGCTATACTTACACCCAAACGTCGATATTCCTTTTCCGCGCTAAGGTATGGGCCTTCACTCTTCACAGACCCTGTCATTAGGCCTTTCAACTCTCTTTTGGCAACCATTAGGTTTTTTCCCCTCCCTTTTAAGTCATCTCTAGTGATTTATAGTGGCAAATACCCCCAAAGGAAGTAAAATAGCTTAAAAAAATCTCTTGGTTAATAAACATTAAAGAAGCTGTAGTGACACTAAATGTTTTTCCTCCTATAGATTCCTTTTGGTTCCAAGTCCAATATGGCAACTCTAAAGGATCAGCTGATTCATAATCTTCTAAAGGAAGAACAGACCCCCCAGAATAAGATTACAGTTGTTGGGGTTGGTGCTGTTGGCATGGCCTGTGCCATCAGTATCTTAATGAAGGTAAGTGAGAGTCTACCACACTGGAAGCCCATACCTTGACCCCACCCATCCTCTACCCCCACTCCTACACCTAGAATTGTATTATTACATTTCATGTAACAGTATTTAGATTCATGCACTCATTCGGATAACTTTCTGTGAAACAAACTTTTGAAATATGATAATACACCAGAAGTGTATCTGAAATTAAAAAGAATCAAAGGTTGTCAGGCTGGAGACCCAGTTCCTAAAATTCATTATTCTGTATTAACATGCATGGATTGACTACCAATGAAAAGGAAGGGTGCATGATTTTAAATGAGCCAAAATTCTTTTAAAGTGATTTTTGAATTGAAAATGACAATTCAAAAATTGTCATTTATTGGTAAAATTATATGGGAAATCATAAGTTCTCCCACCCAAATCTCATTGCCCCTGTGCCTTGGATAGCAATTTTGTTATCAATTATGGAGCTAAAATTTAATTAGAAAAAAGAAATTGTGAGTAAAGCACTCCTTATTACACTATTGAAAGCTGATTTATATTTAAAAGAAATTGAGGCAGCTTACAACATTAAAATGTCTGAGGCGGGGCACAGTGGCTCATGCTTGTAATGCCAGCACTTTAGGAGGCTGAGGTGGGCGAGGTCAGGAGATGGAGACCATCCTGGCTAACACGATGAAACCCCATCTTTACTAGAAATACAAAAAATTAGCCGGGTGTGGTGGCATACGCCTATAGTCCCAGCTACTTGGGAGGCTGAGGCAGGAGAATTGCTTGAACCCAGGAGGTGGAGGTGGCAGTGACCCGAGATAGCACCACTCCACTCCAGCCTGGGCGACAGCGAGACTCCATCTCAAAAAAAAAATCTGAAGTTAAGATGTGGAGTTTCTAATAAAAGTAAAATGATGAATTCTGGGTTCTAAATAGACATGGATTCAAGTGAGAAGGGACTAAAGACAGAAATGAGCCATGAAAAGGCCTTGTAACAACACAGGTGACTCTATATATGTTCTTAGGAAACGCCACATAATACACCAACTTTTATTCCTTACCCACTAGATGAGAAATTGATGCTGTTTTCCCCACACCTACAAACCACCTATGGTTTTTCTCTGTGATGGCCTCTGGCTCAGGTGTGGGTAAGAAGAGTAACTGATACTCATTATATTGTGGATGATTTAGGGATAGATCTGCAGCTTGAATAACTTTTGGTAACGATAGACCACATCCAGTTGTATTAAAGCTGTTATTGGTGCTCCTGGCCTGAAATGGACCTATGAACTTTGAGTTGCAACTATAAGGATATTTTTTGCCAGTATTATACACTGCACAAACCTATTTATCCATAACTGTTAGTATTGGTTCATATATGGTTCATATATGGAATCAACCAGGGAATAGTTCAGATTCCATCTCTGAAAGATGGGCGGAAATCAGACTTTTTAACTTTTTAACTTTTTTTTTTGAGACGGAATCCCGCTTTGTTGCCCTGGCTGGAGTGCAGTGGCACGATCTTGGCTCACTTGACCTCCTGGGTTCAAGTGATTCTCCTCTCTCAGCCTCCCGAGTAGCTGGGACTACAGGCACCCACTGCCACGCCTGGCTAATTTTTGTATTTTTAGTAGAGACAGGCCTTCACCATATTGGCCAGGCTGGTGTTTTTTTTTTTTTTTCTGAGAAGGAGTCTCGCCGTGTCGCCCAGGCTAGAGTGCAGTGGCGTGAACTCCGCTCACTGCTAGCTCCGCCTCCCGGGTTCATGCCATTCTCCTGTCTCAGCCTCCCAAGTAGCTGGGACTACAGGCACCCACCACCACGCCTGGCTAAATGTTTGTATTTTTTAGTAGAGACGCGGTTTCACCGTGTTAGCCAGGATGGTCTCGATCTCCTGACCTTGTGATCTGCCTGCCTCGGCCTCCCAAAGTGCTGGGATTACAAGCGTGAGCCACCGTGCCTGGCCTGGCCAGGCTGTCTTGAACTCCTGACCTCAAGTGATCTGCCCGCCTCGGCCTCCCAAAGTGTTGGGATTACAGATGTGAGTCACTATGCCCGGCCAGAACATTTCTTACTAATTTCAAGTCTTGACGCTGGTCTATATCACCTAGTTAAATGAATAACAACCTAAAATTGGTGTGTAGGATGGAATTTGAGAGAGTAGACAGAGCAGTTTTATATAATTGGAAGTTATTCTAGCAACTGCCAGTCCAGTGTTCTGCTTCCACATCTGCAGTGGTGGAATTCCTATAGAGCTCGCTTCAGTGGGGAGACAGGGCTGGAGAGAGGGTCAGTGCTATCTATGTATGGAGTAATCTGTAAGTCAGCTTTTGAAATGGGGTGCCCTCTACTTTGAATATCTCGATACTGTACTAATAAAGTAACAGAACTCCCCTATGCCGGAAATATAGAAATTTTTCATGCTCTTCTAAAAATCTGGAAGTGGCAATTTTCCATTTAACTAAAGATTTGATGTCTTTTAGGACTTGGCAGATGAACTTGCTCTTGTTGATGTCATCGAAGACAAATTGAAGGGAGAGATGATGGATCTCCAACATGGCAGCCTTTTCCTTAGAACACCAAAGATTGTCTCTGGCAAAGGTTGATTTCAACAAGTTTATATTATAATCCATGCTTGACTTAAATTCTTTTTCCAGATGGTCTCCATTTGTTGCTTAGGGTAGAGTGCAGTTGCACAATTATGGCTCACCACAGCCTCGAACCCTGGGCTCAAGCAATCCTCCTTCCACTTCATTACCCCCTCCCCCTCACAAAGAAACTGGGACTATAGGGTATGCTACCATGCCCGGCTAATTTTTTTACTTTTTGTAGAGATGGGGACCCACTGTGTTGCCCAGGCCTGTCTTGAACCACTGGGCTCAAGTGATCCTCCCTCCTTAGCCTTCCGAAGTACTGGGATTGCAGGTGTGAACCACTGTGCCCGGCTTTAGACTTAAATGCTTTATCAGGCTTGAAATCCTAGCTCTTTAAAGATTTTGTTTTAAATGCCGGGTGCAAGAGCCTGGGAACAATTTCACTTAGGTGCCTGTGAATATCAAAGTTTCAATTTCTGGCAAATGGTTTAAATTAGAAATCCAATTTGTCCATGCTATGCAAACCATCTGAATTAGAATGTAATGAGTAAAGCTTAAACCTTAGGTCTGTATTTAACCACATTGTGTTACTTACTTGCCCCCACATCCTTTCACACACGAAGTTGAGAATAGGGTAAATAAATGAGCCTGTTCAGCTAATACTCTTGGCTTGACCCTTTCACACTTAACAGCACCAGCCAAGAAACCTGAATGTGAGCCCAAATAGTGTCTGTTTTGATACCTGAAAATCACTGGCCACCTTGCTGATGGGCAACTCCCTTCATCACTGGTTTAACTCTCTTGTGCCATAGGGTATCTAGAAGCAAAATATGTTTGTTAAGTGTAAAGCTGTCTCTGCTTAAAAACAAGTCCCCCTACCACCACCACCACCACCACCACCACAACCACACACACACACACACACACACACACACACGAAATTGCCTGTTCCTGGGCTGATAGGACACCAGTTAAGTAGAAACCAGGAGTATGGAAGAGTGTGAATGTTGAGCTTGGGGATCAAAAAATTTGAGGATATGTAAGAAATTAATAGGAGAATCAAATAATAAACTTGATTTCCTCCAGCTCTCCCTAATTGTAGTTACGTAAAGTTACAACTTGACTAAAACTAGAATACAAGGAAGATGTTGACATGCTCTTCCTCCATTTAAGAAGCCATAATGATAAAACTCTAAGAACAAGAAAGGTTTGTGGAGCATTTATGGAACAAATTTTTGCTGCCTAGGTAAAATTTATTCTAAAGGCCTTAATCTGGTCATTATTCCCCTTTTCTCTAGACTATAATGTAACTGCAAACTCCAAGCTGGTCATTATCACGGCTGGGGCACGTCAGCAAGAGGGAGAAAGCCGTCTTAATTTGGTCCAGCGTAACGTGAACATCTTTAAATTCATCATTCCTAATGTTGTAAAATACAGCCCGAACTGCAAGTTGCTTATTGTTTCAAATCCAGGTGAGGCTTTTGACTGCATAAAAATTGACAAGCTATAGTAAAACTGATAGTATATGATATATATATTATATATATTTTAAATATTTTGAAATATTTTAAATACATTTTTAAAAATATTTTCGAATATTATTTTAAAATATATATATATATTTTGAGGCAGAGTTTTGCTCTTGTCGCCCAGGTTGGAGTGCAGTGGCGCAATCTGGGCTCACTGCAACCTCTGCCTCATGGGTTCAAGCGATTCTTTTGCCTCAGCCTCTCAAGTAGCTGGGATTACAAGTGCCTGCCACCACACATGGCTAATTTTTTATATTTTTAGTAGAGACAGGGTTTCACCATGTTGGCCAGGCTGGTTTTGAACTCCTGGCCTCAAGCAGTCCATCTGCCTCCCAAAGTGCTAGGATTACAGGCGTGAGCCACCGTGCCCAGCCACGCATATTTATTGATTCATTTATTTTTCTTTTTTTTTTTTTTTTTTTTTTTTTTTTTGAGACAGAGTCTCGCTCTGTCGCCCTGGCTGGAGTACAGTGGCTTGATCTTGGCTCACTGCAAGCTCCGCCTCCCGGGTTCATGCCATTCTCCTGCCTCAGCCTCCTGAGTAGCTGGGACTACAGGTGCCCACCACGACGCCTGGCTAATTTTTTGTATTTTTAGTAGAGACGGGGTTTCATCAGGTTAGCCAGGATGGTCTCGATCTCCTGACCTCGTGATCTGCCCGCCTTGGCCTCCCAAAGTGCTGGGATTACAGGCGTGAGCCACCGTGCCTGGCGATTCATTTATTTTTCATGTTTCATTTCCCTTCTAAGGAGATTTGTGTGTGTGTGTGTTTTGTTTTTTAATAATTTTAAAACATTAAAGGGAATACAATGCCTTTAAATGTAGTTGGAGCTTAAAATTACCTGCCCAAGATCTTGGATAAGGGATAAGTTTGTGAATAATTGTTATTCTCTTTTTTTTTTTTTTTTTTGAGACAGTCTCACTTCGTAGCTCAGGCTGGAGTGCAGTGGTTCGATCTTGGCTCACTGCAACCTCTGCCTCCTGGGTTCAAGCAATTCTCCTGCCTCAGCCTCCCAAGTAGCTGGGATTACAGGCACGTGCCACCATGCTCGGCTAATTTTTGAAGTTTTAGTAGAAAGGGGTTTCACCATGTTGCCCAGGCTGGTCTCAACTTCCTGAGCTCAGGTGATCCATCTGCCTCAGCCTCCCAAAGTATTAGGATTACAGGCGTGAGCCACCGTGCCCGGGCCCATAATTGTCTCTTAGTTGATAAACAGTTTATTTTCATAAAACTGTTACTATACTTTTTTTTTGAGAGCATGTCTCACTCTGTCGCCCAAGCTGGAGGGCAATGGGATGATCATGGCAGCTTTGACCTACTAGGCTCAGGTGATCCTTCTTCCTCAGCCTCTTAAGTAGCTAGGACTACAGGCGTGCACCAATATGCCTGGCTAGTTTGTTAAAAGTTTTTTGTAGAGATGGGGTTTTGCTATGTTGCCCAGGCTGGTCTTGAACTGCTGGCCTCAGGCAGTCCTCCCACCTCAGCCTCCCAAAGTGTTGGGATTACAGGTGTGAGTTGTCATGCCCAGCCAAAACTACTTTTTGAATAATTAATGGACTTGATATACATAGTGTAGAGGCTTAAAAATATTAACAAAATTATTGGTTAGCCATGATCAATATCAAGATCCTGAAAAGCCATATATCTGGAGTAGCCTATCATTATCTAATGATCACCTAGTATCTGCTTAAGTGTTTTCTTCATAGTAGGGATATCTTTTTTGTGTGTAGGGAGAGGATAATGGGTGATTTTTGTTTTCTCCTTTTTCATAGTGGATATCTTGACCTACGTGGCTTGGAAGATAAGTGGTTTTCCCAAAAACCGTGTTATTGGAAGTGGTTGCAATCTGGATTCAGCCCGATTCCGTTACCTGATGGGGGAAAGGCTGGGAGTTCACCCATTAAGCTGTCATGGGTGGGTCCTTGGGGAACATGGAGATTCCAGTGGTAAGCATAAGTTATTTTCTTTTTGTTTTTGAAAAGATTATATAAAAAGTCGATGGGCATTGTATTATTCAATTAGAGCCTAATCAAATATCCATTCAGTAGGATGGAATGGTTTCCCGAAATCTAGCATTTTGTATAATTATATGTTAAGAATTGTTAAGATTGTTGCCATTTTATATGGCATTTTATGGCGAGGGGGACGGGAAATGAAATTTCTCTTCTTACCATGGATATCTTAAGACTGTAGTTCTTAGGATGTCTTCAGTCATTTAATATCACAGCTGTTTATACCTGACTTGTACTGCCTGGCCCTGAAAAGATGAGCAAATCCAAATGCACAAAAGTTATATTATCACAGTTGAAAAATGTTATGATTAGGTTCTGTATGCTAAGAAAACCCCCCTTATGTTCTCATACTATCTTTATATTTCAAATATACATGGGTTAAACATTTCAATTGGCTAGAGAAACAGGTTAGAATACAGTTAAAATTCTTAGTTTTACATAATGTAAGTAAATGAAAATCTAATCTAAAAGTGAGTAATGACTACATTAGTAGTCTTGACCATCTACCAAAATTGAGTATTCTTCCTCCGAAGATAAGAGAGTTAGGAAAGTGAATCACAATTACTAATCTGTTGGTACATGAAAATAAATGTAGTCTGTACTATTTCTTTTAGTGCCTGTATGGAGTGGAATGAATGTTGCTGGTGTCTCTCTGAAGACTCTGCACCCAGATTTAGGGACTGATAAAGATAAGGAACAGTGGAAAGAGGTTCACAAGCAGGTGGTTGAGAGGTAATAAATCTTTTAATTTGGCAACACAGAATATTAACATTTACTATTTTTATTTAAAAGGTTAAAATTGTAATAGTATTTGCATTTGAGAACTTTTTGTTAGAAAACTTGTGTGGTTTTTTTGTTTTGTTTTGTTTGAGACAGAATCTTGCCCTTTCGCACAGGCTGCAGTGCAGTGGCGCAATCTTGGCTCACTGCAACCTCTGCCTCCCGGGTTCAGGCGATTCTCCTGCCTCAGCCTCCTGGGTACCTGGGACTACAGGCATATGCCATGACGCCCGGCTAATTTTTTGTATTTTTAGTAGAGATGGAGTTTCACCATGTTAGCCAAAAAAAAAAAGAATGTGCCTCACCTTGCAAGGCCCAGGCCCTAGGATCACTTGAGCTCAGGAGTTCAAGGCCAGCCTGGGCAACAGGGCAAAACCCTGTCTCTACAATAAATACACAAATTAGCCAGGCATGGTGGTGAGCACCTGTGGTCCTAGCTACTTGAGAGGCTGAGGCAGGAGGATCGCATGAGCCTGGGAGGTCAAGGTTGCAGTGAAGCGAGATCCTGCCACTGCACTCCAGAGCCTGCTAGCCTGGGTGACAGAGTAAGAGCCTGTCTCAAAGGAAAAAAAAATTATTGAAATAGGGAAGCTTTCAACTTGGTGGCATTATTTACCTTTGTGGTCCTGTGTGGACCTCAGGTCTATAGAATTAAAAAATGAATCATAGCCGGGCATGGTGGCTCATGCCTGTAATCCCAGCACTTTGGGAGGCCGAGGCAGGCAGATCACGAGGTCAGGAGATCGAGACCATCCTGGCTAACACGGTGAAACCCCATCTCTACTAAAAATACAAAAAATTAGCCGGGCGTGGTGGCAGGCGCCTGTAGTCCCAGCTACTCGGGAGGCTGAGGCAGGAGAATGGCATGAACCCGGTAGTTGGAGCTTGCAGTGAGCCGAGATCGCGCCACTGCACTCCAGCCTGGGCGACAGAGCGAGACTCCATCTCAAAAAAAAAAAAAAGAAAAAAAGAATCATAATCTTTAGTTCATAACATATTCTTGTGATTGGTCAAGCAAGGCCCTCTTGTTTGTATTTGTTTAATTAAATAAAACCTGTGAACCCACCACCCAGCTCAAGAAAGAAACACAACATCTGTCAAATAACATTGTTGAATCAGAATTTAGTATTCTGCTGGTGTTTGGAAATAAGTGGATTCTGTGCTCTTTCCCGCAGCTATCCCTCTGTCCCCCTCACGCTCCCACTTGAGATAATCCTGAGTTAAGGATGCTATGTTATCTTGGATTTCTTTTTAAAATTCAATATTATATTTTTAAGAATTATCCAATTTTTTTTACAAGTAGCTATAGTTTATTTTTTGATAGCTGTGTAATATTCCATTGTATCAGTATACCATGATTTATCCATTCTTCTGTTGGAGGACATTGGAAAGATTGTCATGTTTTTGCTGTTACTAACAGTACTGTTAATGACTATCCCTGTACATAATATCCTAGCATACATGTGCAAGGGTTATTGGTATAATGCAACATTGTGGCATTATTTACTGTAAAATGTGTATTAATGAAAACTTTGTTTTTCTTTCTTTCTCCCACCCTGCTTTTTCTGCCTTTACCTATGGTTTCCTATCATACAGTGCTTATGAGGTGATCAAACTCAAAGGCTACACATCCTGGGCTATTGGACTCTCTGTAGCAGATTTGGCAGAGAGTATAATGAAGAATCTTAGGCGGGTGCACCCAGTTTCCACCATGATTAAGGTAGGTCTATGTAGTGATACGCTGTATTTGAATGCTTTTTGCTGGCTTTTTAAAAAAGATTCTTCTGAGAAAGATTAATACAAGTCTTCCATTACTGACTTAAGTGAAATAAATTAATGTACCCACAGCTTTCCTTTTTTGAAAGAAATGGTTGAGCTTTAGGATTAATGTCCATTAGGCCTGTTCAACACATAGATACTTGATAATTTGACTACAAAAAAGTCTTGTTCAATTATGCTGAGGTAGGTGGAAGACTATAAAAGAAATAAACTATTTCTCCATTGGGGAAAATAGAAATTATATTCAAGTTAGCGTTATGTTACTATTTTTAATGACTTTCTTTTATACTATTAATTAAATCATAACTGAACACCTGGAAAGGAATTTCTACTTATCAAAGTTTTTTATTTTTTTGAGACAGTCTCCCTCTGTCACCCAGGCTGCAGTGCAGTGGCCAATCTCGGCTCACCGCAACCTCTGCCTCCCAGGTTTAAGCGATTCTTCTGCCTCAGCCTCCTAAGTAGCTGGGACTACAGGTGCGTGCCACCACGCCCGGCTACTTTTTGTATTTTTAGTAGAGACGGAGTTTCACCATATTGGCCAGGCTAGTCTCGACCTCCTGATCTTGTGATCCACCCGCCTCG
Organism: Pan paniscus; assembly: GCF_029289425.2. Lineage (NCBI taxonomy): Eukaryota > Metazoa > Chordata > Mammalia > Primates > Hominidae > Pan > Pan paniscus. The sequence continues at coordinate 20,723,071 of NC_073258.2, forward strand.
GCCTCCCCGAATGCTGGAATTGCAGGTGTGAGCCACCGCACCCGGCCTCAAGTTGTATTTTAAAATCTTCATAATTAGGCCACACACAGTGACTGACAGCTGTAATGCCAGCACTTTGGAAGGCCAAGGGCAGGAGAATTGCTTGAGCCCAGGTGTTTGAGACCACCCTAGGCAGTATAGTGAGATCTTGCCTCTGTTAAAAAAAAAAAAAAGGGCCATGTGCGGCAGCTGATGCCTGTAATCCCAGCACTTTGGGAGGCCAAGGGGTGGATCACCTGAGGTCAGTAGTTCAAGACCAGTCTGACCAACATGGTGAAACCCTGTCTCTACTAAAAATACAAAATTAGCCAGGTGTGGTGGCAGGCGCCTGTAATCCCAGCTACTTGGGAGACTGAGGCAGAAGAATCACTTGAACCCAGGAGGTGGAGGTTGCAGTGAGCCGAGATCGCACCATTGCACTCCAGCCTGGGCAACAAGAGTGAAACTCCATCTCAAAAGAAAAAAAGCGGCTGGGCTCTGTGGCTCATGCTTGTAACCCCAGCACTTTGGGAGGCCAAGAGGTGGATCACCTGAGGTCAAGAATTTGAGACCAACCTGGCCAACATGGTGAAACCCCATCTGTACTAACCATACAAAAATTAGCCAAGTGTGGTGGCGCACGCCTGTAGTCCCAGAAGGCTGAAGCAGGAGAATCACTTGAACCCTGGAGGTGGAGGTTGCGGTGAGCTGAGATCGTGCCACTGCACTCCAGCCTGGGCGACAGAGCGAGACTCTGCCTCAAAAAAAAAAAAAAAAAAAAAAAAGCTTTATAATTATAGAGACTGTAAGTCTTGGGAAACCTGGGAATGCATAGACAAAATGTGAGATTTTTTTTTTTTCATTTCATCTTCAGGGTCTTTACGGAATAAAGGATGATGTCTTCCTTAGTGTTCCTTGCATTTTGGGACAGAATGGAATCTCAGACCTTGTGAAGGTGACTCTGACTTCTGAGGAAGAGGCCCGTTTGAAGAAGAGTGCAGATACACTTTGGGGGATCCAAAAGGAGCTGCAATTTTAAAGTCTTCTGATGTCATATCATTTCACTGTCTAGGCTACAACAGGATTCTAGGTGGAGGTTGTGCATGTTGTCCTTTTTATCTGATCTGTGATTAAAGCAGTAATATTTTAAGATGGACTGGGAAAAACATCAACTCCTGAAGTTAGAAATAAGAATGGTTTGTAAAATCCACAGCTATATCCTGATGCTGGATGGTATTAATCTTGTGTAGTCTTCAACTGGTTAGTGTGAAATAGTTCTGCCACCTCTGACGCACCACTGCCAATGCTGTACGTACTGCATTTGCCCCTTGAGTCAGGTGGATGTTTACCGTGTGTTATATAACTTCCTGGCTCCTTCACTGAACATGCCTAGTCCAACATTTTTTCCCAATGAGTCACATCCTGGGATCCAGTGTATAAATCCAATATCATATGTCTTGTGCATAATTCTTCCAAAGGATCTTATTTTGTGAACTATGTCAGTAGTGTACATTACCATATAATGTAAAAAGATCTACATACAAACAATGCAACCAACTATCCAAGTGTTATACCAACTAAAACCCCCAATAAACCTTGAACAGTGACTACTTTGGTTAATTCATTATATTAAGATATAAAGTCATAAAGCTGCTAGTTATTATATTAATTTGGAAATATTAGGCTATTCTTGGGCAACCCTGCAACGATTTTTTCTAAAAGGGATATTATTGACTAATAGCAGAGGATGTAATAGTCAACTGAGTTGTATTGGTACCACTTCCATTGTAAGTCCCAAAGTATTATATATTTGATAATAATGCTAATCATAATTGGAAAGTAACATTCTATATGTAAATGTAAAATTTATTTGCCAACTGAATATAGGCAATGATAGTGTGTCACTATAGGGAACACAGATTTTTGAGATCTTGTCCTCTGGAAGCTGGTAACAATTAAAAACAATCTTAAGGCAGAGTGCAGTGGCTCATGCCTATAATACCAGCACTTTGGGAAGCCCAGGTGGGCTGATCACTTGAGGCCAGGAATTGGGGACCAGCCTGGCCAACACAACAAAACCCCATCTGTTAAAAAAACAAAACAAACAAAAAAAAAAAACAAGTAACCTTGGTGGATGTCTACTCAAGTTTTCTGTACATTTTTCTGAAAATACAACTGTGACCCTTATCCAGGCCTGAAAATCATACTTGTAAAGGTTAACTGAACAACATTATTGTCATTCCCAACTCCAGGATCTTTTTCCAAAGATTCTTTCCTGAGAGCTAGTTAAGGGAAGGAATTATCTTAAAGCCTGGTTGTCCAATCTTTTGCTTTCCCTGAGCCACATTGGAAGAAGAATTGTCTTGGGCCACACATTAAATACACTAACACGTGCCAGCTGTGGTGGCTGACACCTATAATCCCAGCACTTGGGGAGGCTGAGGCGGGTGGATCAGGAGTTCAAGACTAGCATGGCCAACATGGTGAAACCCCATCTGTACTAAAAATCGAAAGATTTGCCAGGTATGGTGGTCTATGCTTGTAATCCCAGCTACTTGGGAAGCTGAGGCACAAGAGGCTGAGGTGAGAGGATCGCTTGAACCGGGGAGGCAGAGATTGAAGTGAGTCAAGATGGCACCACTGCTCTCGAGCCTGGGCAACACAGTGAGACTGTCTCAATAAAAATTAAAGAAATTAACACTAATGATAGCTGATGAGCTACAGAAAAGTTCATGATCTGGATACCTGCTGCCACCTAAAGAGTCCTCACATTCAAAGGGTCGGACACAGCTATAAAGCGTATCGTTCTGTGGATTTTTAGTGTATTCACATAGTTGGCAACCATCACCAGTATCTAATCTTAGAATATAGCTGGGTGCAGTGGCTTCAAATTCCCAGCACTTTAGGAGGCCAAGGTGGGTAGATTGCTTGAGCCCAGGAGTTCCAGACCAGTCTGGGCAACATGGCAAAAGCCTGTCTCTACAAAAAAGAAATTAGCCAGGCGTGGTGGCAGGTGCCTGTAGTCCTAGCTGCACAGGAGGCTCAGGTGGGAGGATCCCTTGAACCCGGGAGATAAAGGTTGCAGTGAGCCAAGATCCCACCACTGTACTCCAGCCTGGGTGACAGAGTGAGACCCTGTTTCAAAAAAAAAAAAAGAATATTTTAATTAGCACAAAAAGAGGCCTGTACTTAATCCTGTAGCCTTTTGTAAACTTTGAGTCACCTTCAGTCTTTAAAATTTTTAAATTTACATTAATTTTATATTATTTGATACAATAAATTAGTCAATACCAACATGACTGAAAAATAATATTTAAGTGAAATAGACTGATTCTATTAATCTTTCATGAATTTTCAAATGCAATCTTGTAAAGTTTCCTTACTTATGGGCAAAATAAATGTTCCAGGTTCAGTTTGTACCTTCCTGCCCCAGGCAAGGAATAGGCCAACTCTGCAAAGAAACTTGATTTTTTTTTTTTCATAGTAACCTTGGGAACTAAATTAAGCAGGCCTTATCCCCATCTTACAGAAGTTGCCAGTTAGTGTAGAAGCAAATGTGATGCTCAGAACATGGTTCTACTTCCTTTTTTCCCCCCACTAAAGCCCATGTTGCCAAAATAAAACTCAGTACTTCAAAGCCATGTTCTTTAAAAATTCTTTAAATTTTTTTTTATTTTGGCCAGGTGCGGTGGCTCACGCCTGTAATCCCAGCACTTTGGGAGACTGAGGCGGGTGGATCACAAGGTCAGGAGATTGAAAACATCCTGGCTAACATGGTGAAACTCCATCTCTACTAAAAATACAAAAAATTAGCTGGGCATGGTGGCGGGCGCCTGTAGTCCCAGCTACTCGGGAGGCTGAGGCAGGAGAATGACGTGAACCCGGGAGGTGGAGCTTGCAGTGAGCCGAGATCAGACCACTGCACTACAGCCTGGGCGAGACTGCGAGACTCTGTCTCAAAAAAAATTATTTTATTTTATTTTATTTTATTTTTATTTTTGGGGGTAGAGATGGGGGTCTCCCTATGTTGCCAGACTGGTCTTGAACTCCTGGGCTGAAGCCTCGGCCTCCCAAAGTGCTGGGATTGCAGGTGTGAGCCACCATGTCTGGCCCCAAAATTCTTTAGTGAGTACCTACTATGCTTTGGTAAATGTTGCAATGTACAAGAATAAATAAAGACAAATTTTGGTTCTAAAGTTACTGCAATCAAGTAAGCAAAATGTTAAGTAAGTTTGGAGTATTTGGGCAGGCATGGATGAAGAGCCAGTTCTAGTCATCTGGCATCAGTTTGGCCACTACCAAGCTGATACCTTCCTTGGCCGCCAGGGGCCTGAGGCAGGTGTAGAGCTTAAATTTCCAGTCCATCCAGGCCAGCAATCTCCCTCTCAGCCCGGGGATAAATGAGGTTGCTGTGGAGGTATAGGACCAAGTGGTTGCTGCTCCTGTCTGCTATAGGAGGCCTCTAGCTTCAGGCTAGTTGCTGGTTGAGAAAAGTGCCATAAGAGAGAGATATACAGGAAATGATGGTAGTTGACATTTGTCAAGGAAAGCCAGAGTATGTATGTGCAAAGCTGAAAATGAGGAATTAACCTTGAGAAGGGCTGGGGAAAGAGCTTTCTTGGTTTAAAGAACAGCAAAAAGTCCTGATCCAAAAAAGCTGTCCAAAGCGTAGTTGGAAGGAAGTGTATTGAGTGTCCTGAGATGATATGGGAAGTGGGGGTAGGAGGCCAAATCTTGAAGATCTAGGTTGTGGTAAAAGTGGGTTACTCTACCTGTAATGGAAAGCCACGGAAGAGTTTAAAGCAGGGTTATTGCATAATCTGAACCATATTGAAAACAAATACTGACTGGGTGCGGTGGTTCACGCCTGTAATCCCAGCACTTTGGGAGGCCGAGGTGGGTGGATCACTTGAGGTCAAGAGTTCGAGACCAGCCTGGCCAGCAAGGTGAAATACAAAAAAATACAAAAAAATTTGCCCGGCGGCTGGGCACGGTGGCTCAGCACGGTGGCTCACGCCTGTAATCCCAACACTTTGGGAGGGCGGATCACGAGGTCAGGAGTTGGAGACCATCCTGGCCAACATGGTGAAACCCCATCTCTACTAAAAATACAAAAATTAGCCGGGTGTGCTGACGCACGCCTGTAGTCCCAGTTACTTGGGAGGCTGAGGCAGGAGAATTGCTTGAACCCAGGCGGCGGAGGTTGCAGTGAACTGAGATTGCGCCATTGCACTCCAGCCTGGGCGACAGAGTGAGACTCTGTCTCAAAAACACCAACAATAACAACACTACAGGCTATTATAAGAAAAATAAATTATATTTTGGATTTTGAAAAAGGTTCAAATGCAAATACTCTACAAAAGATGGAGTAGGTTGTGTCCCCTTCTGTGAGATATATATCTCTCTCACACACAAAAAAATATATATGTAAATTTTTTTTGAGATGGAGTTTCTCTCTTGTTGCCCAGTCTGGAGTGCAGTGGCGCGATCTTGGCTCACTGCAACCTCCGCCTCCTGGGTTCAAGCGATTCTCCTGCCTCAGCCTCCCAAGTAGCTGGGACTACAGGCATGCGCCACCATGCCCGACTAATTTTATATTTTTAGTAGAGACGGGGTTTCGCCATGTTGGCCAGGCTGTTCTCAAACTCCTGACCTCAGGTGATCCACCTGCCTCGGCCTCCCAAAGTGCTGGGATTACAGGTGTGAGCCACTGCGTCCGGCCATGAGTTATAAATATTAACAATTTCTTGCTGTAAATTGAAAGCATCCTTCGCGTCTTTGCGTTTCATTACCACCCTCTGTTCTCTCAAGAGAAATTCTAACTTTATTTCAGCACTCAGTCCTGAAGTTACAGAAGTTAATAATTATTTAAAATCCTGCAAACAATATATGGATATCCCGATATCCCCGTCTTGCACACTCTTTGGGCCAGTCTGGAATTCTTCGCATCAGCGTTTCGGTGATCTGGACCGCCGCCACCCACACAGCGCTCCAGGGCAGAAAAGACGCCCCATGCCCGCGCCTGGGCCGGCGCGGGGCGGAGCTTGCGTGCTGACGCATAAGAGCCGAGCGGGGGAACGTGCGTGTCTCGAGTCGCACGGAGGGCAACCGTCGCCGGGCTTAGCGCCTCAACTGTCGTTGGTGTATTTTTCTGGTGTCACTTCTGTGCCTTCCTTCAAAGGTGGTGCTTTGTCCTTGTGGGTCATCTGTACTGATTGCGCCAAGCAAAGCATTTGTGAGCGTGTGGTGCTGGGGTGAAAGTGGTGGCTGGGGGCAGGGAGAAATCCAAAAGCCCGCTGGTGCCCCAGCCCTCCCATTGCCTGGTAGACTGGGCCTTGCTTTACCCTCCCCGCATCCTTTGACCAGGAAATTCTTTCTTTGGCTTCCCCCCATCCCCGGCTCCAACATTCTGCAAACTGAAGAGGTAGTTTCTTAGATGTTCAGTGTGGTTAATCCAATGAAATTGCATTATCCCTATCAGGTTCTCCAAATGTCAACTGTCAAGGAGCAGCTAATTGAGAAGCTAATTGAGGATGATGAAAACTCCCAGTGTAAAATTACTATTGTTGGAACTGGTGCCGTAGGCATGGCTTGTGCTATTAGTATCTTACTGAAGGTGAGTGAGAAGCCCATCCTGTGGCTGAAAATCAAGTGAGCACTTCAGAGTGTTGTATATGTCGATGTATTCAGGGTTGCAAGGTTAATCCCTTGAAAGCAATTATGTATCCTCTGACCTTTCCTCCCTCCCTCCCTCCCTCCCTTCCTTTCTTTCTTTCTCTTTCTTTCTCTCTTTCTTTTCCTTTTTTTAAAAACTTCTTCTTTCTTTTCTTTTTTTTTCTGACTTTCCCTTTCTTTTTCTTTTTTTGAGACAGGATTTGTCTGTTACCCAGGTTGGAGTACAGTGGCGCGATCTTGGCCCACTGCAACCTCCACCTCCCGGGATCAAGCGATTCTCCTGCCTCAGCCTCTTGAATAACTGGGGCCACAGGCATGCACCACCAGGCCTGGCTAATTTTTTATATTTTTAGTAGAGATGGGGTTTCTCCATGTTGGCGAGGCTGGTTTCGAACTGCTGACCTCAAGTGATCCGCCTGCCTCGGCCTCCCAGAGTACTGGGATTACAGGCATGAGCCACCACACCTGGCTGCCAATAGGTATTGTTTTTAACCCTTGTGCCCTCCTCCCTCTCTGCTTTTGGAGTCCCCAGTGTTTATTGTTCTCTCTTTTTTTTTTTTTTTTTGAGACGGAGTCTTGCTCTGTTGCCAGGCTGGAGTGCAGCGACAGGATCTCGGCTCCCGGCAACCTCTGCCTCCCGGGTTCAAGCGATTCTCCTGCCTCAGCCTCCTGAGTAGCTGGGACTACAGGCATGTGCCACCACGCCCAGCTAATTTTTATATTTTTAGTAGAGACGGGGTTTCATCATGTTGGCCAGGATGGCCTTGATTTCTTGACCTCGTGATCTGCCTGCCTCAGCCTCCCAAAGTGCTGGGATTCCAGGCATGAGCCACCACGCCTGGCCTTAAGTAGGGACTTTTACTTCTTTCCCTTACTGTTCGCTTTTGGAATCTGGCTATTGAAATCTGAATGAATACACTCCTTGTATATAGTTCCGTACTCTGTCACATGTGACAAAAACCCAATTTAAATTAGGGTAAGCAGAAAAAGACGATATATTGTTCATGTAACTGGAAATAGGGCAAAACTGCTTCAGGTACTACCGGATTCTGAAGTTCACACATATCAAGACATAGTCTTTGTATATCTTGGTTTAGATTTTCTCTGTTGGCTTAATTCGTAGAGTCTTTCTATGTGGTGGTAAAGATGGCTGTACAGTTTGTTCTTAGATTCTTGTTTTTTCTCCAACTCTACAGTCCTTACTAATGTTCTTAGATTTGCATGTTATTCTTAGAGCTTATGATTCCAAAGAAAAGTGAGATGTAATCTTCCGTCTTCCATTTTCAAACTTCATAGACATGCTTGTTTCTTATACCTGGGCCATATGTCCACTTATGAACTGATTTCAGTGACCAGAAGGAAAGGATGGAACAATTGGCTAGGTCTGGTTTTATGCCCATCTACCCTAAGCTTGGAAGACCAATGTTAATTGTACTGCACTGAAACATATGGAATGGGTTCCCATGGAAAAGAGAAATTCTATTACCAGAAAAAGGGACACTAGACAGATGAAAACAATAAGTGTTCATCAGAGGTGGTTACCTTCCTGTTTGGGCCATAACGACGCATACTAAAAGCAGCTTTAGCCAACTCAGAAATTAGGGTTAAGGTTAAATATAATAAAATCCTGGCCGGGCGCAGTGGCTCAGGCCTGTAATCCCAGGACTTTGCGAGGCTGAGGTGGGTAGATCACTTGAGGTTAGGAGTTTGAGACCAGCCTGACCAATATGGTAAAACCCCGTCTGTACTAAAAATACAAAAATTAGCCGGACATGGTGGCGGGCGCCTGTAATCCCAGCTACTCGGGAGGCTGAAGCACGAAAATTGCTTGAACCTGGGAGACGGAGGTTGCAGTGCCCGAGATTGTGCCACTGCACTCCAGCCTGGGTGACAGAGTGAGACTTCATCTCAAACAAAACAAAAAACACAAAAATAAAGGCTAAATATAATAAAAGCCTTTGAAATCATTTTATTTTCCTTGGTTTCAAACTGTTATCTGAATGGCAAAAAAAAACAAAAACAAAAAACACCCAGCTCTAAAAAGTTCTAACCATTATATGAAATCAAACAATTTTTGCTACATCTTAATATTTACTTACCTTGACTTTCGGTCACCCAGGCTCATTGAGAAACTATTTTTATATCATTTTTCCCTATTAAAATATGAGATTTCTTTAATTATCAAGTAGCCACATGAAAATTCTTCTTATTCTCCTAAAACTTAAGTAGGAACATTTTATTCAGAACTTTCGTATATTTTAGGATTTGGCTGATGAACTTGCCCTTGTTGATGTTGCATTGGACAAACTGAAGGGAGAAATGATGGATCTTCAGCATGGCAGTCTTTTCTTTAGTACTTCAAAGATTACTTCTGGAAAAGGTTAATTTTAGTTTTATAAAGTTATTTTCAAAGCTTTTTAAAAAAGTAATAAATTTTACCAAACTGATGTCAATAAATATAAAATTAAAAATAGCACCATGCCATTGGGCCATATAATTTAATTTAGTTAATCAATTTTTTTTGTTTTTTGAGAGAGTCTCACTCTGTCACCCAGATTAGAGTGCAGTGGCGTGATCTTGGCTCACTGCAACCTCCACCTCCCAGCTTCAAGTGATTCTCCTGCCTCGGTCTCCTGTGTAACTGGGATTACAGGCATGCGCCACCACGCCTGGCTAATTTTTGTATTTTTAATAGAGACGTAGTTTTGCCATGTTGGCCAGGCTGGTCTCGAACTCCTGACCTCAGGTGATTGGGCCATATAGTTTATTTTTATTTATTTATTTATTTTGAGATGGAGTCTCGCTCTGTTGCCCAGGCTGGAGTGCAGTGGCACAATCTCAGCTCACTGCTACCTCCGCCACCTGGGTTCAAGCAATTTTCTTGCCTCAGTCTCCCGAATAGCTGGGATTACAGGCATGCGCTACCACACCCCGCTGATTTTTGTACTTTTAGTAGAGATGGGGTTTCACTATATGTTGGCCAGGCTGGTCTCGAACTCCTGACTTCAGGTGATCCACCTGCCTCGGCCTTCCAAAGTGCTGGAATTACAGGTGTGAGCTGCGGTGCCCAGCCGGGCCATATAATTTAAAAAGTTAATTTTTTTAAAAAGAACACTTCGATATAATTGGAGCATATTTGGAAAACAGAAAGTATAAAGAAAAATTGAATCTCTTCTATTAATGACTTTATGTAGGTTTTCTAAGCTTTTGTTTTCTTTACATAACTGATGTATAAATGCTTTTAAGCTTGTCATTTTGTCTCATATATTTTCCCAAGAATATACAATCTTGAAGAGTTTCTGTAATATTATTAATACATTTATCCATATTCTTTAGTTTTCTTTCTATGTTTATAGTGAACCAGGTTTCAAGGCATAGCATGAGGCCATAGAACATAAGAAATTTAGAACTTGGCCTCATTGGCGTTAGCATCATCTGTTGACCAACTAAGAAGCCTCAGATAATTAGGAAACATAATTATTTTATCATACACTAAAGTATATGGTGCACTGTTTGGTAATGTGATTCAACAGATATACTTTCTACTAGAAGCCCTCTTATCTAACATGATTGAGATTGAAGGCAGTTACCTAATTTAAACATGCTTCTTAGAAAGAGCCATGATAAACATTTTATATCGACCTAAAACATACACATGTAGATAAAAGTTCATTTGCTGATTTTCTGGTTGTAGGGCAAGGCCTTTGAGTACGGCTCAGCTGATTAGAGTTTTGCAGTGCCTTCCCATCCCTTCCCCCTTCCCTTCCATCTTCCCCTTCCCTTCCTTTTCCCTTTCCCCTTCCTTCCCCCTTTCCCTTCTCCGTTCATTTCATTCCTCCTTTCCTCCTCTTCCTCTTTCCCCCTCTGATCCTCTCCCCTCTACTCACCTCCCCTCCCCTCCCCAGCCCTCCATCCTTTCCTTTCCTCTCCTCTCCATGTTGCCCAGATTGGAGTGGCTATTTATTTACTTATTTATTTTTGAGACAGAGTCTTGATCTGTTGCCCAGGCTGGAGTGTGGTGGTACAATCTCAGCTCACCACAACCTCCACCTCCGAGGTTCAAACGATTCTCCTGCCTCAGCCTCCCAAGTAGCTGGGACTATAGGTGTGTGCCACCATGCCTGGCTAGTTTTTGTGTTTTTAGCAGACACAGGGTTTCACCACGTTAGCCAGGCTGGTCTTGAACTCCTGACCTCAGGTGACCCACCTGCCTTGGCCTCCCAAAGTGCTGGGATTACAGGCGTGAGCCACCGCACCCGGCCTGGAGTGGCAATTTATAGGCATGGTCTTAGCACACTACAATCTTGAACTCCTGGGCTGAAGGGGTCCTCCTGCTTCAGCCTGGCAAGTACCTGGAACAACAGGTGGTGTCTTTCTGAAAGCACGTCAATAATGATCATTTAGATTGCTTTAAAGTACTACAAGATATTTAAAAGTGTTCATGAAGCAGTCTGGTTATAAAACCTTACTAAATTTTATGACTTTATTTATTTTATTTTTGGAGACAGTTTCACCAGGCTGGAGTGCAGTGGCATAATCATGGTTCACTGCAGCCTCGAATTCCCAGGCTCAGGTGATCCTCCCACCTCACCCTTCTGTGTAGCTGGGACTATAGGTGCACAGCACCACACCCAGCTAATTTTTAAGAAATTATTATTTGTAGAGATGCGGTGTCACTCTGTTGCTCAGGCTGGTCTCAAACTCCTAGGCTCAAGCAGTTGCAGGTGTGAGCCACCACGCCCAGCCCATTTTTATCCCTTTCTCAAACCTAGAAGGACAATTTTTAAACAATTTGCTTTTAATGTCTTCCCAGGGATTAACTTACTTTTCATAGAAACAATTATTTTTAATATTAATTATGGAATACTTGATAGAGAAAAAGAGATTAACAATAATGTAACATTGGGAGGCTGATGTAGGAGGGTCGCATGAGGCCAGGAGTTTGAAATCAGCCAGAGGCAACATAGTGAGACCCTGTCTCCATTGTGCCTGTAGCCCTAGCTTTGCGAGGCTGATGCAGGAGGATTGCTTGAGTTCAAGGTTGCAGTGAGCTATGATTGTATCACTGCACTCCAGCCTGGGCACAAAGGAAGATCCTATTGCTAAAATATATATAATAATATAACAAACATCAGTGCATCTACCACTCAGCAAAAGAAATAAAACATTACCAAGTCAGTTGATACATTCTGTATATTCATATCTTCCTGTCCCTAAATCTCAATGTTGAATGTGGTGTTTACCTTTACCAAACATTTCTTTCACACTGGTATTTAGTGACTTATATTATCTTTAATTATATATATAATAATAAATACATAAATATATTTGGGTACAAATATGACTAATTCTTGATATGTAGCAACTAATGAGCAGAAGTACATAGACATACTAGATAGTAGTTTACTAGTTGAGAGTGTTTAGTATGTCTGGGGTATCAGTATGTTTTGTATCAGTTAATTTGGTGGATTGGTTAAATGGAGTCAAATTAAAAGAGTATTACTATTTTATTTTATTTTATTTTGTTTTTTGAGATGGAGTCTTGCTCTGTCACCCAGGCTGGAGTGCAGTGGTGTGATCTCTGCTCACTGCAACCTCCACCTCCCAGGTTCAAGAGATTCTCCTGCCTCAGCCTCCCAAGTAGCTGGGATTACAGGTGCATACCACCACGCCCAGCTAATTGTATTTTTAGTAGAGACGGGGTTTCACCATGTTGGCCAGGCTAGTCTCGAATGCCTGACCTCAAGCGATCCACCTGCCTCGGCCTCCCAAAGTGCTGGGATTATAGGTGTGAGCCACCGCACCTGGCCATATTTTAAAATACTTGAAAACATATTCAACCTTCAATTTCTAATAATATGGCAGGATAAATACCTGGATTAATCTTTTGCTGTAAATGAGAAAACTCCTGCATAAAATATGAAATAAAAAAATAAATCCTTGAGAAAGAATATGTTCTTAACAAAAAAGTAAGGCATTTTCACAACAGGTACTGAATGAAGTGAGAAAACCAGAGAGTTAAGCAGAGCACTGCAGCTCTGATTGCTCTTTTTACCCTGATAGCATTTGCCAAACATGGTGGACATCAATTTTGGTTTTCACTGACTCATAAAATTTAGGAGACCAGAGACAGAGCTTGGGGATTTGGGGAGATCACCCCACAAACCTGGTACCCTAGTGGACTAAGCCAGGGGTTACTAAACTTTTTCTGGGAAGACTCAGATAGTAGATATTTTAGGCTTTTCCAGCTATGTAGTTCCTATTATACCTACTCAACTCTGCTCTTACAGTGCAAAAGGAAGCCACAGACAATAATACATAAGCAAGTGGGTGTGGCTCCAGTGAGACTCTATTTACCAAACACAGGTGGTAGACCAGATATCGCTTGTCTGCCAACAGTAGTTTACCATTGCCAGAACTATACCGTTAATGTAATGATGAGCTACAAATAATTATTCTCTCCCTGCCTTTGGGGACTACAAGTAACATTGAATGTCTTAGACACTTTAGTGGGGGAATATACCTGCTAAGGATTTGGAACCACAAGCTGGCTCTTATTTGAATTCCAGAAAACCTTAAGCAATCAGATGGTAGCTGGAGGAAACTCACTTTATTTCAGGCCTCAAAGAACTTCCACAAATAAACTTCCAGAGAAAATGAACATCTCACAATAGAAATAATTAAATCTGCAAGAAAAGGCATGAGCAAGAACCAGCATAAGAGAAACATGCCACTATAGATTTAAAAATTATCAAACACAAATTATAAGATTAATATGATTATTCTACATAAAAAATAAAGAACAGACTTGAAAATATCAGCATGAGACAGGGGACTATAAAAACATTAAAAAAGTAACAAAATATAACTTATAAATGTGAAAAACTCAATGGAGCCAGGCATAGTGGCTCAGTCCTATAATCCCAGCACTTTGGGAAGGTGAGGCAGGTGGATTGGTTGAGGTCAGGAGTTGGAGATCAGCTTGGCCAACATGGTGAAAACCTGTCTCTACTAAAAATACAAAAATTAGCTGGGTGTGGTGGTGCATGCCTGTAGTCTCAGCTACTCAGGAGGCTGAGGCAAGAGAATCACTTGAACCAGGAGGCAGAGGTTGCAGTGAACTGAGATGGCACCACTCCACACTCCAGCCTGGGCGACAAAGTGAGACTCCGTCTTAAAACAACAACAACAACAACAACAACAACAACAACAACCTCTATGGATATAATGATAGATTAGACACATTTGAAGAGAGAAGTGGCAAATCTAAGGCAATTACCCAGAAGACAAGAAGTAGAAAATATAACAGGTTAAGAGTCATGGAGGATAGAATAATCACATTTGAAGAGATTATGATTCAGCATTTTTGAAGACCACTGAAAAATATCAACCCACAGATTTAAGAAGCCAAATAATCTCAAGAAGAATAAATATAATATCCCTACCTGGACATATTCTTGTGAAATTAGAGAACACTAAAGGCAAAAAGAAGTTCTTAAAAATTGTCAGAGAGAAGATAAATTACCTACAGAAAAGGGAGAGGGTGACAATAGCAGCAGTGAAACCAGAAGACAATGGAATATTTTTAATGTGCTGAGGGAGGAGTAAGTGTCAATCTGGAATCTACCCAGCAAAAACATCTTTCAAGAACAAGGACAAAGCTGGGCCTGGTAGCAGGCTGAGGCAGAAGGATCACTTTGAGACCAGCCTGGGCAGCATAGTGAAACCTTGTCTCTTAACAAAAAAAAAAAAAAAAAAAAAAGGAGAGTGAATGAAGGTGTTTTCAGAAACAGACTGAGACAATTACTGTCAGACCCTCCCTAAAGGAAACACAAAAGTATATATATCAGGCAAAAGAAAAGTGATCTCACATACAAGATCTGTGATGCAAGACAAAAAATGAAGGACAGAGAAAATGGTAAATATGAAGGCAAATCTAAATAAATATCAATTGTATAAAACTGTAGTCTTGGGGGATTAAAAAATTTTTGAATATAGCATATAAATATACGGGCGAGGGGTGATAGTGATGAATGAAGTAGTGTTCTAACTTTCCTGTGTCATTAGGGAAGCAGGAAGTGTGGTGATTAACTTTGAACTTTGATAAGTTAAAAATGCACGTTGTAATTTCTTTTTCTTTTTCAAATTTTTATATTTTATTTTTATTTTGAGACAAAGTCTCACACTGTCACCCAGGCTGGGTGCAGTGGTGTGATCTCAGCTCTCTGCACCCTCCACCTCCCAGGTTCAAGTGATTGTCCTGCCTCAGCCTCTCGAGTAGCTGAAATTACAGGCACGCACCACTGAGCCTGGCTAATTTTTTGTATTTTTAGAAGACATGGGGTTTCACCATGTTGGCCAGGCTGGTCTCTAACTCCTTACCTCAGGTGGTCTGCCCGCTTCGGCTTCCCAAAGTGCTGGGATTACAGGAGTGAGCCACCATGGCTGGCCTCAAATTTTTAAATAATTTTTAAAGAGGCGAGGTGTAGGTCGGATGTGGTGGCTCACGCCAGTAATCCTAGAACTTTGGGAGGCTAGACAGGCAGATCACTTGAGGTCAGGAGTTTGAGACCAGCGTGGCCAACCTGGTGAAACCCCATCTCTACTAAAAATACAAAAATTAGTTGGGCGTGCTGATGCATGCCTATAATCCCAGCTACTCAGGAACCTGAGGCAGGAGAATCGCTTTAACCTGGGAGACGGAGGTGGCAGTGAGCAGAGATCATGCCATTACACTCCAGCCTGGGTGACAAGAGCAAAACTCCATCTCAAAACAAACAAAAAACACAGAGATGGGATCTTGCTATGTTGCCCAGGCTGGTCTCAAACTCCTGGGCCCAAATGATCCTCCTGCCTCACTCAGCTGGGATTACAGATGACATGATCTAAGTTCTGTGACAGCTAACAAAAGAACAGAAACCTTTAAATTCTTAAAGGTGTCTGGGCATGATGGCTCATGCCTGTAGTCTCAGCACTTTGGGAGGCCAACGCGGGTGAATCATTTGAGGTCAGGAGTTCAAGACTAGCCTGGCCAACATGGTGAAACCCTGTCTCTACTAAAACTACAGAAATTAGCTGCATGTGGTGGTGCACACCTGTAGTCCCAGCTACTCAGGAGGCTGAGGCAGGAGAATCACTTCAACCCGGGAGGTGGAGGTTGCAGTGAGCCAAGATCGCTGCCACTATACTCCAGCCTAAGCGATGGAGCAAGACTGATCCAAAAAAACAAAAAAATTAGTAAAGAGGAAGAAGTAATATTAGATAAACATACCTAATGAATTAAAAAGAAGATAGAAATATAAGAAGAGGACAGCATATAAAACTAAAAGTTTAGCAAGGATGACAGACAAAGTTAGTAATCAGAAATCAAGGCCGGGCACGATGGCCCATGCCTGTAATCCCAGCACTCTGGGAGGCTGAGGTGGTGGATCACTTAAGGCCAGGAGTTCGAGATCAGCCTGGGCAACATGGTGAGACCCCTGTCTCTACTAAAAATACAAAAATTAGCCGGGCATAATGGTGCACACCTGTAATCCAGCTACTTGGTACGCTGAGGTAGGAGAATCACTTGAACCCGGAGGTGGAAGTTGCAGTGAGCCGAGATTGTGGCAGTGCACTCCAGCCTGGGCAACAGAGCAAGACTCCATCTCAAAAAAAAAAAAAAAAAATCCATTGTATTTCTGCATGCCAAAACCAGGCAAAAGAAATCTAAAGCTATTATTTACAATATCATAAAAATAGGAAATACCTGGGATAAGAGCTTTTGTGCAGAAAACATACCACCTCATTAGAAGATGTTAAATGTCAGGCTGGGTGTGGTGCCTGTAATCCTAGCACTTTGGGAAGCCGAGGTGGGAGTATCGCTTGAGTGGAGGAGTTTAAGACCAGCCTGGGAAACACGGTGAAACCATGTCTTTACCAAAAATACAAAAATTAGCTGGGCGTGTTGATGGGTGCCTGAGTCCCAGCTACTCAAGAGGCTGAGGTGGAAGGATGGCTTGAGCCTGGGAGGTAGAAGTCACAGTGAGCTGAGGTTGCGCCATTGCACTCCAGCCTGGGTGACATGTCTCAAAAAAACCAAAACCAAAAAAAAGAAAACAACAACAACAACAACAAAAAACTCAAAGAATATATTATCTAAATAAATGAGGGGAGGCTGGGCGCAGTAGCTCATGCCTGTAATCCCAGCACTTTGTGAGGCCGAGTCAAGTGGATCCCTTGAGGTCAGGAGTTCGAGACCAGCCTGGCCAACATGGTGAAACCCTGTCTCTGCTAAAAATACAAAAAATTAGCCGGGCGTGGTGGCACACACCTGTAGTCCCAGCTACTCAAGAGTAAAATAAATAAATGAAGTGATATTCCTTGTTCATAGAAGTCTCAATATTGTAAGCTATCCATTCTTCCCATATTGATTATATGCAATCCTAGTCAAAACCCCGCAGGTTTTGTTATTATTGGACATTCCAAGCTAATTCAAGACTTATTATAAAGCACTAATTATGTGCAGAGACTTAATTAGGAGACAATATAAAAGATTGTTATATAACACTGATAATTTTCTAGATAAATAGGAAATTTATGGACCTTTAGAATTGTTCTTATGGCAGTAGTTATCATTATGGAAAAAATAAATTGATACCACACACACACCCTACCTGATACCACACACAAAAATCAAAGCCAGGTTGGTTGAAGACTAAAATGTGAAAAGCAAAACTTCAAAATTTCCTTTAGAAGATAACGTAGAATATCCTTATGACCTGAAGGTAGGGACTGATTTAAACACAAAGACACAAAAAGCATAATCAATAAAGAATACAAAGTTAAGAGTGTTCACAAAAATATAATATAAAAGAGCAAAGAGACAAGCCATAAACTGAGAGAAGATATTTGCAGTGTTAACATCTAACAAAGGAATAGTGTTCAGAATAAAAATACTTGTATTAATACAATACCTAAAAAAATGCACAGCTCAATAGAAAAATGAGAAAAGCCTTCAATAATTTACAAAAGAAGACACTCAAGTGGCTTATAAATAGGGGGAGAAAACTCAATAACCAAGCACAGGAAAATAAAAACCATATCAATATACCATTACACACCCGCTAGATTGGTAGAAGTGTGATAGTGTTTGTGAGGATGTGGAACAATAAGTGCTCTCACACACAGCATATAGGAGTGTAGTAAAACCAGTTAAAAAAACAAGTTTGGCCGGGTGCGGTGGCTCACACCTGTAATCCAGCACTTTGGGAGGCTGAGGTGGGCAGATCACAAGGTCAGGAGTTTGAGACCAGCCTGACCAACATGGTGAAACCCTGTCTCTACTAAAAATACAAAAATTAGCCGGGCATGGTGGTGCGCGCCTGTAATCCCAGCTACTCAGGAGTCTGAGGCAGGAGAATCGCTTGAACCCAGGAGGTGGAGGTTGCAGTGAGCCTAGATCGCGCCACTGCACTCCAGCCTGGGCCATGGAATGAAACTCTGTCTCAAAAAAAAAAAAACAAAAAAACCCCACGAGTTTGTCATTACCTGGTGAAGTTGAACATGAACATATTGCACAACCTGGAAATTACACTTCTAAGTATATTCCCAAGAAAACTTTTGCACATGCGCACTAGGATACATGTACAAGAACGTATTGTAGTAGCCCCAAACTGTAAACAAGTCAATGAATCCCAGTACTAAATTGTAAAATTATGCAGTGTAATATTGCACAGCAGTGAAAATGAAGAAACTACAGGAACACACATTAACATGGATAAATATCAGATACATAATATTTAGTTAAGGGAATACATGCCTTATGATTCAAAAACAGATAAAATGTACTATGTAATGCTGGGCATGGTGGCTCACGCCTGTAATCCTAGCACTTTGGGAGGCCGAGGTGGGCGGATCACTTGAGGTCAGGAGTTCCAGACCAGCCTGGCCACCATGGCGAAACCCTGTCTCTACTAAAAATAGAAAAATTAGCTGGGTGTGGTGGCACGTGCCTGTAATTCCAGCTACTCGGGAGGCTGAGGCAGGAGAATCGCTTGAACCTGGGAGGCGTAAGTTGCAGTCAGCTGAGATCGTGCCACTGTACTCCAGCCTGGGTGATAGAGCCATCTCAAAACAAAACAAAACAAATAAAAAAACAATTAATATGTAATTTAAACATGCATAGGTAGTAAAGCTTTTTTAAAAGTAATGTGATTTTTTGCCAGCCACAAGAGTGGTTGATAGATATAATCTGTTAGAGGCATGCAGGGGCTTCCAAGGTGTTGACAATGTTCTATAAATTTGGGGATTTTTTTTTTGTTTTGAAAAAGGGTCTTGCTTTGTTGCCCAGGCTAGAGTTCAGGGGTGTGATCATAGCTCACCACAACCTCAAACTCTTGAATTCCTGGGTTCAAGCAGTCCTCCCACCTCAGCCTCCAGAGGACAAATGTGAACTAGATGTTTATTGTGCGGTTTTGGCAGAGTTAATATTTTTAATTTTTTTCATTAAAAAATTATTATATTTTAGAGACTAGGTCTTGCCCTGTTAACCCAGGCTGGAGTGCAGTGGCACGATCTCAGCTCACTGCAATCTCTGCCTCCCAGGTTCAAGTGATTCTCGTGCCTCAGCCTCCCCAGTAGCTGGGATTACAGGTGTGAGCCACTGTGCTTGGCCTTTTGTGTGGTTTTAACAGAGTTGTTTAATGTTTTATAAATTGAGTGTATATTTCTTATATGTTATTGTATATGAAATATTTCACAATAGAACATTTTAAAAATACATTTTGTGCCAGGCGTGGTGGCTCACGCCTGTAATCCCAGTACTTTGGGAGGCTGAGGTGGGTGGATCACAAGGTCAGGAGATCAAGACCATCCTGGCTAACGCGGTGAAACTCCTTCTCTACTAAAAATAAAAAAAAATTAGCCAGGCGTGTTGGCAGGCGCCTGTAGTCCCAGCTACTCAGGAGGGCTGAGGCAGGAGAATGGCGTGAACCCAGGAGGCGGAGCTTGCAGTGAGCCGAGATCGCGCCACTGCACTCCAGCCTGGGCAACAGAGCGAGACTCTGTCTCAGAAAAAAAAAAGAAAAAAGAAAATACATATTGTGAGGTCTAATGGGGAAGAGCAATGATGGAACATCGTTGATTAGCCACAATTTTTTTTTTTTTTTACTTCTTAGTTTAGAGATGGCTGTTCATGGGCACAATCACAGTGCACTGCAGCCTCTAACTCCTGGGTTCAAGTGACCTTCTTGCTTCAGCTTCCTAAGTAGCTGGGACTACTATGCCCAGCTCCACAGATATTTTAAATTATCTCTTATGTACAGTGAGTCCAGGTGCATGGAACATAGAGGCTGCTAAGATATTTATGGACCAGGTGTGGTGGCTCACGCCTATAATCCCAGCACTTTGGGAGCCCGAGGCAGGTGGATCACCTGAGGTCAGGAGTTCAAGACCAACCTGGCCAACATGGCAAAAGCCCGTTTCTACTAAAGATACAAAAATTAGCTGGGCATGGTGGCGGGTCCCTGTAATCCCAGATACTTGGGAGGCTGAAGCAGGAGAATCACTTGAACCAGGGAGGCATAGGTTGCAGTGAGCCAAGATCACGCCACTCCACTCCAGCCTGGGCAACAGAGCAAGACTCCATCTCAAAAAAAAAAAAAAAAAAAGATATTTGTGGAAAGAAGGGAGTAATGTGAAATCAGTGAAATCAGAACCTATTATTAATATTATGGTGCTTATGATTAAGTTAGGGATTTAAATAAGACATAACCATGAGAAGATAACATATGCTCTTATAAGGACTTTTTCATAATTATAGGCAGTAAGTGCTATAAAAAAATTCTGTGAAGAAAGTGGTATTTATGAATGATATGATAAATAATGAATGATATGATGGCTTTATGTCTTATTTTTATGTCAGATTTTCCAGGTGCCCTGATCCTGTTAATGCCATCATTTCCTTACCTGTTGTTTATTTTTCTTTCAAAATACAACCACATATCATTTATGAATGATATGATAAATACTTGGGGATATCTAGCAGAGGAATTGGTATTCGAAGAAGTACTCGACTAATATAATAATAATGTTAATTGCTAACATTTCTTGAACATTTAATACACACTGTTGAGTACTTAATGTATATTAACTCACTGAGTTATCTTCTTAAGAACCATATTTTTTAAAAGGCTATTAGCGGCTGGGCGTGGTAGCTGATGCCTATAATCCCAGCACTGTGGGAGGCTGAGGCGGGTAGATCATGAGGTCAGGAGTACAAGACCAGCTTGGTCAAGATGGTGAAACCCCATCTCTACTAAAAATACAAAAATTAGCCGGGCATGGTGGTGGGCTCCTGTAATCCCAGCTACTTGGGAGGCTGAGGCAAGGTATTGCTTGAACCTGGGAGGCGGAGGTTGCAGTGAGCTGAGATTGCACCACTGCACTCCAGCTTGGGCGACAGAGCAAGATTGTGCCTCAAAAAAAAAAAAAAACAAACAAAAACAAAATAACAACAAAAAAACGCTATTAGCTTGATCTTGTAGATGAGGAAGTGAGAGTTAGAGGGGTAGGCAAAGTAATTGTCCATGGTTACACAGCTAGTAAGTGGCAAAGTTGGGAATACTGGCAGTTAGACCTCAGAGCTTTTGCTCCAGACCACTGTAGTTTATGGTCTCTTTGTGGTTATATTTACAAAGAAAAATAAATAACAGGTAAGGAAATGATGGCATTAACAGGATCAGGGCACCTGGAAAATCTGACATAAAAATAAGACATAAAGCTAGTAAAGATGATTTGGAGCCAGATTTTTTTTTTTTTTTTTTGAGATGGAGTCTCGCTCTGTCACTCAGGCTGGAGTGCAGTGGCATAGTCTCGACTCACTGCAACCTCCACCTCCTAGGTTCAAGTGATTTTCCTGCTTTACCCTCCTGAGTAACTGGGATTACAGCACGTGCCATCATGCCCAGCTAATTTTTGTATTTTTAGTAGAGATGGGGTTTCATCATGTTGGCTAGGCTGGTCTTGAACTCCTGACCTCAAGTGTTCCACCCATCTCTACCTCCTAAAGTGCTGGGATTACAGGTGTGAGCCACTGTGCCTGGCCAGAAATGTCATCTAATTCCTAAGTTTGCCTTTCTAGTTAAAATCTTTACTGGGGCAGGAAAAACAACAGTGTTCATATTTCATAAGTTATCTTCTCTTTTGGATTAGAAAGATACAAGAATCACCATAAATGAAGATGTGATATTTTAAAAATTAAGTAGATTTCATTTTCTTTTCTTTCTTTCTCTCTCTCTTTTTTTTTTTTTTTTTTTTTTTGAGACAGAGTCTCACTCTGTCACACAGGCTGGAGTGCAGTGGCATGATCTGGGCTCACTGCAACCTCCGCCTCCTGGGT
The DNA here is from genome assembly GCF_029289425.2 of Pan paniscus. Lineage (NCBI taxonomy): Eukaryota > Metazoa > Chordata > Mammalia > Primates > Hominidae > Pan > Pan paniscus. The sequence goes on from NC_073258.2 coordinate 20,745,143, forward strand.
TCAAGCCATTCTCCTGCCTCAGCCTCCTGAGTAGCTGGGATTACAGATGCACGGCACCATGGCTGGCTAATTTTTGTATTTTTAGTAGAGACATGTTGGTCAGGCTGGTCTTGAACTCCTGACCTCAAGTGATCCGCCAGCCTCAGCTTCCAAAGTGTTAGAATTACAGGTGTGAGCCACCACGCCCAGCTATTAGATTTCATTTTCTAAAAGAACATGAAAAGTCGAGATGAGATAGATATAGAGCATATTTTAACTAATTTTTTACATCCACATGGTAGATAATCTTCAGCTATATAGTGCTTTTTAAAAAAGTCCAGTATGAGGCCACATGTGGTAGCTCACGCCTGTAATCCCAACACTTTAGGAGGCCGAGGTAGGTGGATCAGTTGAGGTCAGGAGTTTGAAACCAGACTGGCCAACATGGTGAAACCCCGTCTCTACCAAAAAATAAAAATTTAGCTGTGTGTCATGGTGCATGCCTGTAGTCCCAGCTACTCAGGAGGCTGATGTGGGAGAATCTCTTGAACCTGAGAGGCAGACGTTGCAGTGAGCTGAGATGGCACCACCATACTCCAGCCTGGGCAACAGAGTGAGACACTATCTCAGAAAAAAAAAAAAAAGAAGTCCAGTATGAGTTAGTAAGTGCTTCATAGTAGTGACATTGTATTCAACAGGTGAAACAACTGGTCATTTAGTACGTAGTTTATTTTCTTGGGTGGGTCAAGAACTTGTTTGTGATTTCAAACCCAGTCCCTTACAATATTAGAAGTAAATACATTCTCACTCTTAGACTCCTGAAGCAGACACATAAATTCTCAGAGTTCTAAGTCTTTATTCATTTTGGTCTTTTTTTTTTTTTTTTTGAGACAGAGTCTTGCCAGGCTGGAGTGCAGTGGCGCGATCTTTGCTCACTTCAACCTCCGCCTCCCAGGTTCAAGCGATTCTCCTGCCTCAGCCTCCCAAGTAGCTGGGACTACAGGCATGTGCTGCCACTCCCAGCTAATTTTTGTATTTTTAGTAGAGACAGGATTTTACCATGTTGGCCAAGATGGTCTTGATTTCTTGACCTCGTGATCCGCCTGCCTTGGCCTTCCAAAGTTCTGGGATTACAGGCGTGAGCCACTGCGCCTGGCCTCATTTTGATGTTTCTAAGAAGGCAGAGAGCTGACTTTCATTGCCTTGGGCCTTCATAACACATGGGAATTTGGGCAAAAGGGGATGTTAGTTTCTATTGTTATAAAAATTTTTGAGGTAGCTATGTGAAATTTGGCAAGTCATAGTGACAAGGCTTCCTTCAGATTATAAAGGTTAGAAAAGTCCGTTCATCTCCAAAATGCCAGACATAAAGGTACATGGATACTTTAATATAATACTAAGAACATACAATAGAGTTTTAAGGAGTTAAGGCACAGTGGTTATGGTAATGTTGATCCAAATATAGTATTTTGTTTCCTTTTTAGATTACAGTGTATCTGCAAACTCCAGAATAGTTATTGTCACAGCAGGTGCAAGGCAGCAGGAGGGAGAAACTCGCCTTGCCCTGGTCCAACGTAATGTGGCTATAATGAAATCAATCATTCCTGCCATAGTCCATTATAGTCCTGATTGTAAAATTCTTGTTGTTTCAAATCCAGGTGAGTCTTCTCTCTTCCATTCTATTGCATAAGGATGATCTTTCCATACCATTCCTTTAAAAGAATCAACTTCATTGAGTTAACATTTATATACAATAAATTGCACTCGTTTAAAGTATATAACGCGATGAGTTTTGATAAATGTAATCACTCATGAAACTACCGCCATGATCAAGATACAAAACATTTCAGCTACCTCTGAAAGTTTTCTTGTGCCTCCTTGCAGTTCATCTGTCATTCCACCCCTGGCCCCATTTTCTGGAATTTTATATGAATGAAATCATGCTGAATGTAATTTTTTCTGCCTGACTTCTTTCACCCAGCATAATTATTTTGGGATTCATCCATATTAGTGAGTGTATCATATTGTTCCTTTTTTAGTGCCAAAGTATTCTTTTGTTTATACATTTTTTTGTTTGTGTGTTTGAGATGGGGTCTCACTCTGAGATGGGGTGTCACTCAACCTCTGTCTCACTCGAGGTTGGAGTGCAGGGCGTAATCTTGACTCACTGTAACCTCTGCCTCACATTGATCCTCCCACCTCAGGCTCCCCAGTAGCTGGGACCACAGGCATGTCCCACCACACCCAGCTAATTTTCATATTTTTGGTAGAAGTGGGGTTTCACTATTTTGTCCAGTCTGGTCTGGAACTCCTAAGCTCAGGCAGTCTACTTGCCTTGGCCTCCTAAAGTGCTGGGATTAGAGATGTGAGCCACTGCACCCAGCCATTGTTTATACATTTAAAATGCTATTCTGTTTATTCATCTGTTGAAACATATTGAGGTTATTTCCAGTTTGGGGCTATTATGAGTGAAACTAACATCATAATTTGTATGTAAGTATTTGTGTGGTCATATGTCTTTATTTCTCTTGGATAAATACCTGGGAGTAACATACGTGGGTTATATGGTAGGTATATGTTTAACTCTGTCAGAAATTACCAAACAGGTTGGGCATTGTGGCTCATGCCTGTAATCCTAGCACTTTGGGAGGCTGAGGCAGAAGGATCGCTTGAGCCTAGGAGTTTGAGACCAGTGTGGGCAACATAGGGAGACCTTGTCTGTACATAAAGTAAAAAAGCTGGGTATGAAGATTGCATAAGCCTGGGAGATCTGGGCTACAGTGAGCTGTGGTTGTGCCACTGCACTCCAGCCTGAGTGGCAGAGTGAAACCTTGTCTCAAAAAAAAAACCAAAGCAAACAAAAAAAAACCAGTTTTAAATTGTAGCTAATCCAGGCCAGGCATGGTGGCTCACACCTGTAATCCCCGCAACACTTTGGGAGCCTAAGGCAGGTGGATCACCTGAGGTCAGGAGTTCAAGACTAGCCTGGCCAACGTAGTGAAACCCCATCTCTACTAAAAATACAAAATTAGCTGAGTGTGTGGTGGTGCATGCCTGTAATCCCAGCTACTCAAGAGGCTGAGGCAGGAGAATCACTTGAACCTGGGAGGTGGAGGTTGTGGTGAGTTGAGATCGCACCATTGCATTCCAGCCTGGGCAACAAGAGTGAAACTCTGTCTCAAAAAATAAAAATAAAAATAAATAAATAAAATAAAATAAATTTTAGCCAATCCAATATCATTGTGTGTGTTTTTGTTTTGTTTTGTTTTGTTTTGTTTTTTTGTTTTTGAGATGGAGTCTTGCTCTGTCCCAGGCTGGAGTGCAGTGGCATGACCTTGGCTCACCACAATCTCCTTGTCGCAGGTTCAAGCGATTCTCCTGTTCAGCCTCCCATGTTGCTGGGACTGCAGGTGCACACCACCACGCCTGGCTAATTTTTGTATTTGTATTTTTAGTAAAGACGAGGTTACACCATGTTGGCCAGGCTGGTCTCAAACTCCTGACCTCAGGTGATCCACCTGCCTCGCCTCCCAAAGTGCTGGGATTACAGGTGTGAGCCACTGCACCCGGCCTGCTCTCTTCTTTTCTTGGTTAATCTTGCTAATAGTCTATCAATTTTATTTATCTTTTCAAAGAACCAGCTTTTTGTTTCATTTATCTTTTGTATTTTTTTGTTTCAATTTCATTTAGTTCTGCTCTGATCTTAGTTATTTCCTTTCTTCTGCTGGGTTTGGGTTTGGTTTGTTCTTATTTCTCTAGTTCCTTGAGGTGTGACCTTAGATTGTCTTTTGTGGTCTTTCAGACTTTTTGATGTAGGCATTTAGGGCTATGAACTTTCCTCTTGGCATCGCCTTAGCTGTATCCCAGTGGTTTTGATAGGTTGTGTCATTACTGTCATTCGGTTAGAAGAATTTTTAATTTCTATCTTGATTTCATTTTTGACTCAATGCTCATTCAGGAGCAGGTTATTTAATTTCCATGTATTTGCATGGTTTTGAAGGTTCCTTTTGGAGTTGATGTCCAGTTTTATTCCACTGTGGTCTGAGAGTGCTTGATATAATTTCAATTTTCTTAAATTTATTGAGGCTCATTTTATGGCCTATCATATGGTCTGTCTTGGAGAAAGTTCCATGTGCTGTTGAATAGGATGTGTATTCTGTGGTTGTTAGATGAAATGTTGTGTATATATCTGTTAAATCCATTTGTTCCAAGGTATAGTTTAAATCCACTGTTTCTTTGTTGACTTTCTGTCTTGATGACCTGTCTATTGCTGTCAGCGGAGTATTGAAGTCCCCCACTATTATTGTGTTGCTGTCTGTCTTATTTCTTAGGTTTATTAGTAAATGTTTTATAAATTTGGGAGCTCCATTGTTAGGTGCATATATGTTTAGGACTGTGATATTTTCCTGTTGGACAAGGCCTTTTACCATTATATAATGTCCCTCTTTGTCTCTTTTAACTGCTGTTGCTTTAAAGTTTGTTTCGTCTGATATAAGAGTATCCACCCCAGCTCGCTTTTGGTGTCCATTTGCATGAAATGCCTTTTTCCACCCCTTTATGTGAGTCCTTGTATGTTAGGTGAGTCTCCTGAAGACAGCAGATAGTTGGTTGATTAGTTCTTATCCATTCTGCAGTTCTTTATCTTTTAAGTGGAGCATTTAGGCCATTTACATTCAGTGTTAGTATTGAAATGCAAGGTACTGTTGTATTCATCATGCTTTTTGTTGCCTGTGTACTTTGGGTTTTTGTTTGTATGTTTGTTTTTGCTTTTTAACTTGTGTTTTTGTTTTATAGGTCCTGTGTGATTTATGCTTTAAGGAAGTTCTGGGCCAGGCACAGTGGCTCACACCTGTAATCCCAGCATTTTGGGAGGCCAAGGTGGGCGGATCACCTGAGGTCAGGAGTTGAAGACCAGCCTGCCCAACATAGTGAAACCCTGTCTCTACTAAAAACACAAAAATTAGCTGGGCATGGTGGTGGGCACCTGTAGTCCCAGCTACTCGGTAGGCTGAGGCATGAGAATTGCTTGAACCTGGGAGGCAGAGGTTGCAGTGAGCTGAGATCATGCCACTGCACTCCAGCCTGGGCAACAGAGCAAGACTCCATCTCAAAAAAAGGAAATTAAAAAAAAAAAAAGGTTCTGTTTTGATGTGTTTCCAGGATTTGTTTCAAGATTTAGAGCTCCATTTAGCAGTTCTTATAGTGGTGGCTTGGTAATGGCAAATTCTCTCAGCATTTGTTTGTCTGAAAATGACTGTATCTTTCCTTCATATATGATTCTTAGTTTCACTGGATACAACATTCTTGGCTGATAATTGTTTTGTTTGAGGAGGCTGAAGATAGGGCCACAATCCCTTCTAGGTTGTAGGGTTTCTGCTGAGAAATCTGCTATTAATTTGATAGGTTTTTCTTTATAGGTTACCTGGTGCTTCTGTCTCACAGCTCTTAAGATTCTTTCCTTTGTCTCAACTTTGGGTAACCTGATGACAGTGTGCTAGGCAAAGGTCTTTTTGCGATGAATTTCCCAGGTGTCCTTTGTGCTTCTTGTATTTGCATGTCTAGGTCTCTAGCAAGGCCGGGGAGGTTTTCCTTGATTATCTCCCCAAATACCAAATATGTTTTCTAAGCTTTTAGAATTGTCTTCTTCCTCAGGAACACCGATTATTCTTAGGTTTGGTTGTTTATTGTAATCCCAGACATCCTGGAGGCTTTGTTCATATCTTCTTATTCTTTTTCTTTGTCTTTGTTGGATTGGGTTAATTTGAAGACCTTGTCCTCGAGCTCTGAATTTCTTCTACTTGTTCGATTCTATTGCTGAGACTTTCCAGAGCATTTCACATATCTAAAAGTGTGTCCAAAATTTCCTGAATTTTTTATTGTTTTTTCTTTAAGCTATTTATTTATGTGAATATTTCTCCCTTCACTTCTTGTATCATTTTTTTTTTTTATTTCCTTGCATTGGGCTTCGCCTTTCTCTGGTCCCTCCCTGATTAGCTTAATAGCTAACCTCCTGAATTCTTTTTCAGGTAAACCAGGGATTTCTTCTTGGTTTGGATCCATTGCTGGTGAACTTATGTGATTTTTGGGGGGTGTTGACGAGCCTTATTTTGTTATATTACCAAGGTTGGTTTTCTGATTCCTTCTTAGCCTCCCAAGTAGCTGGGAATGCAGGTGTGTGCCACCACATCTGGCTAATTTTTGTATTTGTTGGTAGAGACAGTTTCACCATATTGGCCAGGCTGGTTTCAAAGTCCTGGCCTCAAGTGATCCACCTACCTAAGCCTCCCAAAGTGCCGGGGGATTACAGGCATGAGCCACCGCACCCAGCCAGTGATTTGCTTCACTTTGTAGTAAATCTGTATTTGACTCTAAAACAATTCATCTATGTATTCAGGAAAAAAAAATTTTTTTTAAGTTATGATGAATCTTTTTCTAACACAAAATTTTTCTTCTTAGTGGATATTTTGACATATATAGTCTGGAAGATAAGTGGCTTACCTGTAACTCGTGTAATTGGAAGTGGTTGTAATCTAGACTCTGCCCGTTTCCGTTACCTAATTGGAGAAAAGTTGGGTGTCCACCCCACAAGCTGCCATGGTTGGATTATTGGAGAACATGGTGATTCTAGTGGTAAGTATAAATCTATTATTATTACGTGACTACCCTTCTTATCTCTACTAATGCTTATTTCCTTTAAAGTTTTTTTCCTGATATTAATATAGTTGTATAAGTTTAATTTTTTTGGTATTTCCCTGGTGTAACTTTTACTATTCCTTTAGTTTCAATCTTTTGCATCATTGATTTAGCTATCTTTCATAAAATAGTCCACAAAGCATATAGCTGTTTTAATAGTCAATATGAGTGTTTCTCTTATCTGTAATACTTTTTTATTTATTGTGATTTTTTTAAACAGCTTTATTAAGACATAATTCATGATATGGTTTGGATCTGTGTCCCTGCCCAAATCTCATGTTGAATTGTAATCCCCAGTGTGGGAGCTGGGGCCTGGTGGGAGGTGGTTGGATCATGGAGGCAGGTTGTCATGGTTTAACACCATCCGCCTTAGTACTGTTTTCACAATAGTGAGTTCTTGTGAGATCTGGTTGTTTAAAAGTGTGTGGCACCCCCCCCGCTGTAGCCATATAAGACTCTCCTGCTTCCCCTTCGCCTTCTTCTATGATTGAAAGTTTCCTGAGGCCTCTCAGGAAGCCAAGCAGATGCCAGCATTGTGCTTCCTGTACAGCTTGCAGAATTGTGAGCCAGTTGAACCTCTTTTCTTTGTAAGTTGCCCAGTCTCAGGTATTTCTTTATAGCAATGTGAGAATGGACTAATACAATTCATGTACCATAAAATTCAACCAGCAAATTACAGAATTCATGAGTTTCTGGTATATTCACAGGGTTGTGCTAACATCACCACAATCTAAATACAGAATCTTTTCATCAGCCCAAAATGAAATCCGCATCTTTTTCCCCTACCCTAGCCCCAGGCAACCACTAATCTACTTTCTCACTCTGTAGATTTATTTATTCCAGATTTTTCATATAAATGAAATAATATGTGATTTTAACTATTGAGGCCACACCAACCTCTCTCTTTACTGAATTTAAACATTTAGTCTCTGCTACATGGTTAGAACTTTATACTTTTTACAGTGTTCTTTAATTGTGTCATGTATGTAAATCTTCTTTCCATAATGGCAATAAACCAATTGAGAATAAAGACCATTTGTTCAAACATTCATTTATTTATTCAAAATATTTAGAGTGCCCTTTTCTTTATAATCCAAGAGCCATAATATAACAAATACTTTATTTGATTTGGACAAATATTTCTTCAACCAGAGCCTTACTTTGACCCTGTTGGCTTGTGTTATTTTTCCTGAAGTTCATTAAAACTAATTTTCTCTGGTATATTTTAATTTCTCACATTTAATATTCTATAACTTTATTTTTAGAAAACAGTATATTCTGATTAGTATTAATTTGAACATGTTTAGTATTCTATTTAGCATGATTTTTCGGTTTCCTTCCTCTTTTTCTGTTTTCCATTGGATCTACTTTCTTTAATTTCCTCTAATACTTTGAATTATACACTTACCCTATAAATGGTTATCTATAAATTTTTTTTTTTTTTTTTTTTTTTTTTGAGACGGAGTCTTGCTCTGTCGCCCAGGCTGGAGTGCAGTGGCGCGATCTCGGCTCACTGCAAGCTCCACCTCCCGGGTTCACGCCATTCTCCTGCCTCAGCCTCCCGAGTAGCTGGGACTACAGGCGCCCGCTACCACGCCCGGCTAATTTTTTGTATTTTTAGTAGAGACGGGGTTTCACCGTGTTAGCCAGGATGGTCTCGATCTCCTGACCTCGTGATCCGCCCGCCTCGGCCTCCCAAAGTGCTGGGATTACAGGCGTGAGCCACCGCGCCCGGCCTATCTATAAATTTTTAACATTCATACTTGACCTCAGATGGTAAATTTATTTACTCTCCTTTGGGATAATACAAAGATTTTTTTTTTTTTTTGAGACAGAGTTTCGCTCTTGTTGCCCAGGCTGGAGTGCAATGGTGTGATCTCGGCTCACCGCAACCTCCGCCTCCTGGGTTCAAGCGATTCTCCTGCCTCAGCCTCCTGAGTAGCTGGGATTACAGGCATGCACCACCACACCCGACTAATTTTGTATTTTTAGTAGAGACAGGGTTTCGCCATGTTGGTCAGGCTGGTCTCGAACTCTTGACGTCAGGTGATCCACCCGCCACAGCCTTCCAAAGTGCTGGGATTATAGGCATGAGCCACTGCACCCGGCAGGGATAATACAAAGATCTTAGAATGCTTTTAGTTTGATCATCCTCTTTTTTATGATGTTGACACCATCCTCTTTCTGTCATACATGTAATTATTAATTCCTTTTCTGTATCCATACTGTTCTTATATCCCCCAAACTAGTTATAATTATTATTATTTGAATAGTTAATACTTGTTCAGATTTATTTACAGGTTGGCCAGTTGTGTTGCTTATCTTTATTTTCTCCATCTAATTTCTTCCCCTGGATTCAATTTATTTCTTCCTGAACTCTATCCTGTTGGTGTTGTTTATATGACTGTTTTAGTCTCATCTTATTCTGGAATGACAGGTTAATTGGATGTGAGATTCTAGATTGACAGTTATTCCTCCTTGGCTCTTGTTTACTATTGAGAAGTATGGTATTAATTTGACATTCTTTTGCCTCTCATTGCTTATATTTTATCTTTCTTATCAGTCTTTTTCTTTGTTTATACTGCATTTTGCATATTGCTTAAAAAATATGTATGTTGCTTAAAAATGCCTCCTATACCACACAATTATAAATAAATTCTACTACATATTTTCTAACAACCTTATAATTTTATTTCTTACATTTCCCTCTTTTATACATTTGAAACCTATTTTTATGTATGGTGTAAGGTGGTGTTTTAGGCCATTTTTGTGTTGCTGTAAAGAAATACCTGGCCAGGGCCGGGCACGGTGGCTCACGCCTATAATCCCAGCACTTTGGGAGGCTGAGGTGGACGGATCACGAGGTCAGGAGATTGAGACCATCCTGGCTAACACGGTGAAAACCCGTCTCTACTAAAAATACAAAAAATTAGCCAGGCGTGGTGGTGGGCACCTGTAGTCCCAGTGACTCAGGAGGCTGAGGCGGGAGAATGGCGTGAACCCGGGAGGTGGAGCTTGCAGTGAGCCGAGATCGCGCCACTGCACTCTAGCCTGGGCGACAGAGCAAGACTCCCTCTCAAAAAAAAAAAAAATAAATAAATAAATACCTAGCCAGGAGTAGTGGCTCATGCCTGTAATCCCAGCACTTTTGGAGGCCAACGCGTGTGGATCACTTGAGGCCAGGAGTTTAAGACCAGCCTGGCTAACATAGCGAAACCCCATCTCTACTAAAAATACAAAAAAAAGCTGGGTGTGGTGGCACACACCTGTAATCCCAGCTGCTCAGGAGGCTGAAACAGAAGAATCCCTTGAACTTGGGAGGTGGAGTTTGCAGTGAGCTGAGATCAAGCCACTATGCTACAGCCTGAGTGAAAAAGAAAAAAAAAAAAAAACAAAAGAAATACCTGAGGCTGAGTAATTTATAAAGAAAAGGGGTTTAATTTAGCTTGTGCTTCTGCAGGTTGTACAGGCATGGCTCCAAGATATGCTCTTGATGAGGGCCTCAGGAAGCTTGCAATCATGGCAGAAGGCAAAGGAGGAGTAGATGTGTCACATAGTGAGGGCAGAAACAAGAGAGAGGAGGTGCCATACACTTTTAAACAACCAGATCTCACATGAACTTAGAGTGAAAACTCACTCATCAACAGGGGATGATGCTAAGCTATTCATGAGGGATCTGCACCCATGATCAGACACTTCCCACCCCCAACTCTAGGGGTTACATTTCAACATGAGATTTGGAGGAGACAAACATCTGAACCATATCAGGTGGCAACTTAACTTAAAAAAACAACACTGAACTCAAACTCCTGATGCAATATTGGGAAGAAGAGTTTATTTTGAGATCTGTATTTTTTAGTGCCCTTATGGAGTGGGGTGAATGTTGCTGGTGTTGCTCTGAAGACTCTGGACCCTAAATTAGGAACGGATTCAGATAAGGAACACTGGAAAAATATCCATAAACAAGTTATTCAAAGGTAATAGTACCTATTAAGTTTCTTAATGCCTTAATAGTCAGTCTTAAGAATAAATATCACGGACAAAAATCAAGTAGTTGATCCTTGCTTTTTGTGAGATAAATAACTCTAGGCTTCTGAAAATCACTAAATTCAGACTTATACATAGCTTTCTTTTTGGGGGCATTTTTCAAAAAGAAAAAGTACTTATTATTTCACAACTCATATATTTGAGAGTAATAAAAGCATAGTGATTATGAGCATGGACTTTGGACCCAGGTTGTCCAGGTTTGAAACCTGCTTCATCATTTATTAGTGATATGATATTGGGAAATTACTTAAAATATCAGAAGTTGTTTACTTATCTTCGAAATGGGGATAATTATAGAACCTACTTTACAGGGCTATTATGGAGAGTAAATAAGTTAATACTACATGTAAAATGCTAGAACCATGCCAAGAACTTATTAAATGTTCATCATTTGAGTAGATGAAACATTAAGCTAATGCAGATGATCAGAAATCAATATGGTTTTCTTATAAATGAAGCATCTGACTCCATATATATTAGCCTTAACAGCACACAGGATTATTCTTCATGGTTTAGTCAAGAGTCAAGTTACATATTAGTAGAAGTTATAGAACTTAAAAATTGGCTGGGCAGGGTGGCTCACGCCTGTAATTCCAGCGCTTTGGGAGGCCAAGGCGGGTGGATCACCTGAGGTCAGCAGTTCGAGACCAGCCTGAACAACATGGTAAAACCCCATCTCTTCTAAAAATACAAAAATTAGCTCGGTGTGGTGATGGGCACCTGTAATCCCAGGTACTTGGGAGGCTGAGGCAGGAGAATCACTGGAACCCAGGAGGCAGAGGTTGCAGTGAGCCAAGACAGCGCCATTGCACTCCAGCCTGGGCAACAAGAGTGAAACTCCATCTCAAAAAAAAAAAAAAAAAAAGAACTTAAAAATCACTTTTGGATATTCACAGCTTGGAATATTGAACTTAACAAAAACCACAAGTCTACTGTATGTATACTTACAACAACCCTACAAAAATGTGTAACAGGCCAGGCATGGTGGCTCACGCCTATAATCCCAATACTTTGGGAGACCAAGGTGGGCAGATCACCTGAGGTCAGGAGTTCGAGACCAGCCTGGCCAACATGGCGAAAACCGTCTCTACTAAAAAAACAAAACAAAACAAAACAAAAATTAGCCAGCTGTGGTTGTGCATGCCTGTAATCCCAGCTACTTGGGAGGCTGAGGCACAAGAATTGCTTGAACCTAGGAGGCAGAGGTTGCAGTGAGCCAATATTGTGCCAGTGCAATCCAGCCTGGGCAACAGAGCAAGACTCTGTCTCAGAAAAAAGATAAATAAATAAAATAATAGGCTGGGCACAGTGGCTTATGCCTGTAATCCCAGCATTTTGGAAGTCCTAGGTGGGCCGATCATGAGGTCAGGAGATCAAGACCATCCTGGCCAATATGGTGAAACTCCGTCTCTACTAAAATACAAAAAAAAAAAAAAAAAAATTAGCCGGGTGTGGTGGTGTGCCCCTGTAATCCCAGCTACTCAGGAGGCTGCGGCAGGAGAATCGCTTGAACCCGGGAGGCGGAGGTTGCAGTGAGCCAAGATCACACCAGTGCACTCCAGCCTGGCAACAGAGCAAGACTCTGTTTCAAAGAAAACAAACAAATAAATAAATAAAATAAAATAATAAAACAAAAATGTGTAAGAATTAGGGCAGAGACTAAAAAGTCGTAATATAACAAGTGATCATGGGTGAGTTTTTATTCTCTTAAATGCCTTTTAGTTTTAAAAGTTTATATTATTTTATTTTTGGTTATAAAAAGTAACATGGCAACGTGTATGAGTACAGAGCCACAGTTTGGGAAGATGAAAACATTTGAGAGAGGATAGTGGTAATGACTGCACAGCAGTGTTAATGCACTTAATGCCACTGAACTATAATTGTTAGGATGATAAATTTTACCGTAGTTAAAAAAGCAGTTAAGGCTGGGTGCAGTGGCTCACATCTGTAATCCCAACCCTTTGGGAGGCTGAGGTAGGAGGATTGTTTGAGGCCAGGAGTTTCAGATCAGCTGGGGCAACAGAGTGAGATCATGTCTCCACAAAAAATTTTAAAAAATTAGCCAGGCATGGTGGTATGTCTGTAGTCCCAGCTACTGGGGTGGTTAAGGCAGGAAGATCACTTGAGCCCAGGAGTTTTAGGCTCAACTCAAACTCGCAGAGGTATGATCACACCACTGCACACTAGCCTGGACAGCAGAGAAAGATCCTGTCTCTAAAAAAATAAATAAATAAAATAAAATAAATTAAAAAATTAACTAGTTGTAGTGTTGCATACCTGTAGTCTTAGCTACCTGGGAGATTGAGATGGGAGGGTTACTTGAGCCCAGGAATGCAAGATTGCAATGAACAACGATAGTCCACTGCATTCCAACCTGGGCAACAGAGTGAGACCTCATCTCTTAAAAAAAAACAAAAAACAACAACAACATTAAAAGTATATAGCCACGAATTGTTGTCTGAAATTCAGACTGTCCGACTCACAGGACATAATAGGTTTTCACCTAGCATTAAGTTTATCTAGCATGGTGAAAGGATACCAGGAAGAAAACACAGTATAGCATATCAGTATCTTCTTTAGAAGGTATTTCTTTTCTTTTTTTTTTTTTGAGATGGGGTCTTGCTCTGTCGCCAGGCTGGAGTGCAGTGGTGTGGTCTCTGCACTCCGCCTCCCGGGTTCAAGCAATTCTCCTGCCTCAGCCTCCTGAGTAGCTGGGACTACAAGCACGCGCCACCATGCTCAGCTAATTTTTGTATTTTTAGTAGAAACGGGGTTTCACCATGTTGGCCAGCAGTCTTAATCTCTTGACCTCATGATCTGCCCACCTTGGCCTCCCAAAGTGCTGGGATTACAGGCACGAGCCACCACACCCGGCCCTTTAGAAGATATTTCAATGCGGCTGGGCGTGGTGGCTCATGCCTGTAATCCCAGCACTTTGGGAGGCTGAGGCGGGTAGATCACTTCTTAAGGTCAGGAGTTCAAGACCAGCCTGGCCCAACATGGTGACACCCTGTCTCTACTAAAAATACAAAAATTATCTGGGCTTGGTGGCGGGCGCCTGTAATCCCAGCTATTTGGGAGGCTGAGGCATCACTTGAACCCAGGAGGTGGAGGTTGCTGTGAGTTGAGGTTACGCCACTGCACTCCAGCATGGGCGACAGAGGGAGACTCCGTCTAAAAACAAAACAAAACAAAACAACAGTATTGCAATGCTTAGGTGTAGCTTCTAGGCCCTATCACTGCATGGGGCACACTCAGTTACACAGAAGGAAGCTGACATGGGGGCAGACTTCCCTAGCACAGGAAAGCGGCTGCCTTTAGTTCTCAACAGTTTTTTGTTTTTTTTTGTTTTTTTAACTGCAAAAGTGGGAAATTCTCAACAGTTCTTAATGCACTTCTTGTCACATAGCCCTCAGGGTCTGCATACTTGATCCCAGTACTGCTAGTCCTGATACAATGCACAAATCAATGGTTTCATAAAATCCAGTGCTGATAACCTAGTTCTATTATAATTAATAGTCCACATTTATCTTAACTAATTTTTATATCTAGAAAACTATGTTGCCTGAACTCAAACTCAAGGTTATCTTCCCAGTTACTTCTGGCTTTTTCGAAAGGGCTCAAATCCACTGTTAACCCTTTACCCTTGGTACCTTTCCATGACCTCAGATTATTATCTTTGTATCATATATTCTTCAGAGTTCATTTGACAAACATTTCTTCAATATTTTATAAATAGAAAAGACAAGTTAGTACATCTACAACCACTAGACTCTATAAGACACAGTAGGTAAACAGAATCCTTCACAATGTTTTGGTAATTCTTAACCAACTAGACTGTTTTTTTCCCCCCCTGTCATTTACTGTCACTTGCGTCTTATTAAAGGTATTGATACACGCATTCAATCGCATGTTTTATCTCTTTCTCTCTCTTTTTTTTTTTTTTTGAGACAGAGTCTTGCTCTGTTGCCCAGGCTGGAGTGCAGTGGGGCAATTTTGGCTCACTGCAACCTCCATCTCCTGGGTTCAAGCGATTCTCATGCCTCAGCCTCTTGAGTGGCTGGGACTACAGGAGCGTACCACCACACCTGGCTAGTTTTTATATTTTTAGTACAGATGGGGTTTCACCATGTTGGTCAAACTGGTCTCCAACTCCTGACCTCAGGTGATCTGCCCGCCTCAGCCTCCCGAAGCCACCACGCAGTTTTTATATTTCTAAAGCAAATGTATTTCTTTTTTTGGCCAAACTGTTTCCATAAGTATCACATCAATTGAAAGTTTTAGGTCAATTTACCAAAATATCTTTTACTTTGAAAATCATTATTGGTATGTTTTATTTTCTTAAATTCTCTTAAGGGAACCTACAAATGCTTTGTTTCACCAAAAAGCTTTGAATGAGAGGTTAAATTAATCCCTAGAAAACACAATATGTATTAATATTACAGTATCTTTTCCTATCCTTCTCAACAAAACTGTCCCTTATGCCCATATATTTTCAGCTATAGGGGCCAGGAGACCAGTCTCCAATAAATGCAGGGATCTAACTGGTCTGGAGGCACATCCATACCCCCCACCCACTAAGGAACCTGTTTTAACCGATAGCGGTTTCCAAGTGTTATGGAGCAGCCCATCTACCTCCCATAGGGCTGTCACAGTGTTGGTCTTTATCTACCCAGTCACTAATAATTGTACCACAGAGAATGGTAGTTCTTTTTTTTCTTTCTTTTTTTTTTTTTTTTTTTTGAGACACAGTCTGGCTCTGTCATCCAGGCTGGAGTGTAGTGGCATGATCTTGGCTTACTGCAACCTCTGACTCCCAGGCTCAAGCCATCCTCACACCTCAGCCTCCTGAGTAGCTAGGAATACAGGTGCATGCCACCATGCCTGGCCACTTTTTGTATTTTTGGTAGTGATGGGGTTTCACCATGTTGCCCAGGCTGGTCTCAAACTCCTGAGCTAAAGCAATCTGCCCACCTTGGCCTCCCAAAGTGTTGGGATTACAGGCGTGAGCCACTGTGCTCGGGCAGTTCCTTTTTAATTTGAGACACTTGCTTTAAGGGAACAAGGATTAAGATCACATTTCCCATTGAAGTCCTGTGTGATTTGAATACCAAATATTCCAATGTGTTTCAGATCAGTACTTATCACTATTGGTCCTCTCAACTCTGCAGTATCTAAAATTAAATTATTTGCCTCTTGATCATTTAGCAGAGGATCTATAATTATAAACAATCCTCAGGGTGCTGCTAATATTTATCTAAAAACTACTCAGCTCTTTTTACACAACAGCTTCTGATTTGCTGTTGTCTAACCACCAATTGCAGAGGAATGACATCATGATTTAATAGGATGTCCTTACTTGTTCCCAAGAGGGCATTTGGTTTACAATGTGTATCAGTTTTTGTCTTAAAGTACCATCCTTGAAACTATTTCTTCTATTTGCTCCCTTTACCCTTTCTTTTACACCAGCAATTTTATTTTCATCAGGATGGTTAATAACAACTAAAGGATTATGTTTTTAGCCATTCTCAACTTTCTTCTGTTTCTCAATCTATTTTATTAATACCTGAGAGGATAAATCTGTCATCCAGATTCAACTGGTGAGATTTGTCCCCAGTTATCTACTGTAGAGCTTTCTTTTCTTCAACTCATAGACAGTATGCTGTCAATCAGGTGCCAGGCAGACCCTCTTTCCCTTTCCTTTTACTTACCCCCGGAGTCTTGGCCGTACAGAATTGAGGGTCTAAAAGTACTTTTGTCATCAAAAGTATTGCATGGCCTCTGATAGTGGCCCTGATTTTGGACTGATAGTCAAATCATAGGACACTACTGTAGGAACAGTCCAGGCCCAACCTGCTGTGTTCAGGTGGTATATATATATATATGCCTTATCTTGGCAACCAAGTGTGTTATGTGCATTCTTGGGGCTTTAAAACGGGGTAGTTGTAAGACCTCCTGATATGAATGATATATGCTGGACAGTCTTTGCTTCTTGTCCTGTATCCTTTCTAAAAGTTAAATAAACTTAGTGCTAAATTAAACCCTCTTTGTCCAGTGAAGTTGACTGTCAATCCAAACCTGAGACCACTATTTGTAGCAATGCAAATATATAATAAATATTAATTGTAGGAAATAAGGAAATTCAGACAGGCATAAAGAAGACTCACCTGTAAGCCTGTCTTGTGAAAATAATCACTATTAATAACTTGGTAGGTTGATGCAGCTCTAAAGTTTGTATAAAAATTTATATTTTTTACAAGCCAGAGATAAGAAAATGCATAATGTTTAGTATTGTGCTATTTTCCTTTGAAAATGTATCATGAATATTTTCCATATTCATTTATTATTGATTTAGTGATATATTCTTAGGAAAGATATATACACATAGCTTACAACTGTATAAATTTACATTGGCAAGCTAGTAACAATTTTTTTTTTTTTTGAGACGGAGTCTCACTCTGTCACCCAGGCTGGAGTGCAATGGTGTAGTCTAGGCTCACTGCAACCTCTGCCCGCCAGGTTCAAGTGATTCTCCTACCTCAGCCTCTCGAGTAGCTGGGACTACAGGCATATACCACCACACCTGGCTAAGTTTTGTATTTTTAGTAGAGATGGGGTTTCGCTGTGTTGGCCAGTGTTGGCCAGGCTGGTCTCGAACTTCTGACCTCGTGATCCACCCACCTCGGCCTCCCAAAGTGCTGGGATTACAGATGTGAGCCATTGCCCCTGGCCACTAGTAACAATTTTAAATGGTCCAAGAGATTTATATGGTAACTTTCAAGGTGATTAGTTTCTATGTTGCATATTTAAGCAACAATACAAAAAATATTAAAAGCTAGTTTCATCTTGAGTGGCACATTTGTCCTAGTATTCTGCCTTTATGATTTAAAAAAAGGGTAAATTAATTTTTACTTAAAGTAAGTAGGCTGGGCACGGTGGCTCACACCTATAATACCAGCACTCCAGGAAACCGAGGCGAGCAGATCGCTTGAGCTCAGAAGTTTGAAACCAGCCTGGGCAACATGGCGAAACCCTGTATCTACAAAGAACACAAAAATTAGCCAGGCATGGTGGCTCATGCCTGTACTCTCAAGTAGCTACTTGGGAAGCTGAGGAGGGAGGATCGCATAAGCCCAGGAGGTGGAGGTTGCAGTGAGCCATGATCACACACAACTGCCCTCCGGCCTGGGCAAGGAAGCAAGACCCTGTCTCAAAAAAAAAAAAAAATCAATAAAAAAGTAATAAAGTATGTAGTGAAGTTTTATTAGACCAGTATAGAAAGTTTTGTTGCCTGTTTATAAATTCTGTAAGAAATCTATGGGAAAATTCTAATACAATTGCATTGACATGTAGATAACTTTAAAATGGATGCTTGAAGAATATTATGTTTTCTCTGGGTTGACTTATTATGAATTTGATTTTCTTACTTTCTACAACTGTAGTGCCTATGAAATTATCAAGCTGAAGGGGTATACCTCTTGGGCTATTGGACTGTCTGTGATGGATCTGGTAGGATCCATTTTGAAAAATCTTAGGAGAGTGCACCCAGTTTCCACCATGGTTAAGGTAGGCTTAAATTAAATCTTCATTTATCATTCTTTCCTTTAATATTTATTGAGTCACTACTATATGCCAGGCAGTGTACAAGATGTTGAGGATATAATAGTGAATAAAAAATACAAAGACCTTGACCTCAGGTCAGGTCAAAAAAATACAGATACCTTGACCTAAGGAAGGGAATCCTGAAAGAGAACCAGGTTTGAAGATCACATTTACAGTTTTGGACACAGTTTTGAGCCCTGGCATATAAACAGTGTGAAGCCAACTCAAACTAGCTTATGCAAAAAGAAAATTTATTGGCTTATGTAACTGAAATGCCAAGGAGGCCTGATTCTGGTACTCAGACAATATTATAAGAGCTGTCTTTTCTCTCCATTCTCTTGGCTCATCTTTTTCCTCTATTAGCTTCGAACTCATGCAGACTTTTTCCATGGGGAAACAAAGATGGGTCACAGTAGCTGCAGGCTTAGATCCTATAATACCTCTGGCTGAGAACCACTGGCGTAGACTGAGGAAATTAAGACAAGTGTAATAGCTATTTTTAGGAATTTGGTTGTGAAGGTAAGGAAAATCAGGGCAAGAAGTTTGTTTGTTTGTTACACAGATAAGATGCTTATAGTAAAGATCAAGTACCAAGGGAGAGGATGAAGACAGAAGTGGTAAGCAGAGGGGGATGGAGTCCAGAGCATAGTTGTAGGCATTACCCCTAAAAGGAGGAGGGGCAGGAGTTAACAAAGAGAGAATGTGTACTGATGCATGTAGATTTGTATATTTGACATTGGAAGCATCTGATGACTTCTCTATTTTTTTTTTTTTTTTTTTTTTTGAGACGGAGTCTCACTCTGTCACCCAGGCTGGAGTGCAGTCATGCGATCTTGGCTCACTGCAAGCTCCACCTCCCGGGTTCACACTATTCTCCTGCCTCAGCCTCCCAAGAAGCTGGGACTATAGGCACCCACCACCACACCCGGCTAATTTTTTTTGTATTTTTAGTAGAGACAGGGTTTCACTGTGTTAACCAGGATGGTCTTGATCTCCTGACCTCGTGATCTGCCTGCCTCAGCCTCCCAAATTGCTGGGATTACAGGCATGAGCCACCACGGCCTGTTGATTTCTCTATTTTTAGTGAAAGGAGATAGTGAAAGGAGTAGGATAACGGGAGTGGGAGCAGAAGGTTTCATAAGTGAAAAAAGTCTAGAAAGTGGAAAGAAAGGGAATTTTGGTTGGATTATTCATATGTATATTGAAGTTAACAAGGATAATGGCAGAAATTGAGATAGACAGGGAAGACTGTGAGCCATGTGTCAGTCTGTGAATGAGATTGAATAACTAGGAGGTTAGTCCTTACAAAGGGAAGAGCTGAATTAGATGATCTTCAAAAAATAGGGAGAATATGTTTTGTTTTTATAAGAGCAGGGGATTAATGATTTGGAAGAACGGGGCAGGTGCAGTGGCTCACGCCTGTAATGCCAGCACTTTGGGAGGCTGAGGCCAGTGGATCACTTGACGTCAGGAGTTTGAGACCAGCTGGTCAACATGGTGAAACCCCGCCTCTACTAAAAATACAAAAATTAGCTGAGTATGGTGGTGCACGCCTGTAGTCCTAGCTACTTGGGCAGCTGAGACAAGAGAATTGCTTGAACCCAGGAGGTACAAGCTGCAGTGAGCCAAGATTGTGTCACTGCACTCCAGCCTGGGCAACAGAATGAGACTCTGTCTCAAAAAAAAAAAAAAAAAAAAAAAGATTTGGAAGAGGCAATAAAGAGTACACAATGGATACCACACACCCCTTCTTTTCTGAGGCTGCAGAACCTATGGGAGAATAAGCAACTGTCTCTCTAGGACTCTGGAGAAAGAGTCAGGGAAGTGTCAAATGAGTAATCAGTGAAGAAACTGAGTAATATGGGAATTTAATAGCCTTTACCGAACAAGTCAATGGACATTATATTTTAATTTAATTTTAATGTTTTGGGGAGGGATGAAGTCTTACTCTGTTGCCCAGGCTGGAGTGCAGTGGCGCAATCTCAGCTCACTGCAACCTCTGCCTCCTGGGTTCAAGCGATTCTTGTGCCTCAGCCTCCTAAGTAGCTGGGATTACAGGCACACGCCACCACGCCTGGCTATTTTTTGTATTTTTAGTAGAGAAGGGGTTTTGTGCTGCTGCCAGGCTGGTCTTGAACTCGTGACCTGAAGCGATCCAACCACCTCGGCTTCCCAAAGTGCTGGGATTACAGGCGTGAGCCACCGAGCCCTGCTGAGTTATATTTTATAAGGAACATTTAAACATTTGACGTTACAAGCAGAGTCATTTGTATATACTTATTTTTTCTTTCTTTCCCACTTACTTCACTTTTACTACTTCACATTTTCACCAAATCAAGGTGTGCAGAGTTTATTTCACATTAATGTATTAATTGGATTTTTTTTTTGTCAAATAGGGAAGTCTCTTTAAACAATCTCTGTATCTCACAGCTGGTCCAAGAGCAAATGAGAACAAATTCTAATATATCCAGGGGAAATTATCACTAACCAGGCATAAAGCTTAAAGGGAAGAGGGTAGGCTGAGGAGGCTAGCAGCAGGTCACAGTTAGCACACAGGGCCAGGCTTGGTCCCAGGATTCAGGCAGGAGCCCTTGTTCCCAGCCCACCCAGCAGTCCTCAGATGGCATGATGGGTGGACATGAATTCTCGAATTCCAGTCTGAGGTGCCTCTTCTAGAGAGAAGAGGTAAAGGGAAACAAATTCTGGAAATAACCAGTAGGGAAGCAGAGGGACTTCTTCCCCTGCCACCATCAGAGGCCTTGCCTCTGATTACACCCATGGAAGCTCATGTTAAAGCTTCAAATGTCACAGAGGTGGCAACAGAATGATCAAGGATCAGAGAGGGAGTTGGAGACCAACCTGGGCAACATAACAAGACTCCATCTCTATAAAAAATGAAAAGAAAAATAGCCAGGCATGGTGGTGTGTGCTACTTGGGAGGCTGCAGTGGGAGGATTGCTTAAGCCCAGGAGGTCCAGGCAACATTGAGCTATGACTGCACCACTGCACTCCAGCCTGGGTGACACAGCGAGACACTGTCTCCTAAAAAAAAAAAAAAAAAAGAGGATAGGGAAGTGAATTGCGAATTTCAGTATGACTGTGGCTGGAGCCTGGCTGAATAGAATGTGGGTTGACAGTCTGAAAAGACAGTGGCTTTCCATAGCTAGGCAGATGCCAAAGTGGAAGGAATGTAAGTAGTTCTTGGCGGGCCACCCTCAGGGATGACACTTGGCTGATCTGATGGTGCTTATGAGGTTGAGTGTAAAGTGGCTACCAAAATGAGGGAGCTGGACTATGGTAGAGGAGGTAACCAGAGAATCCCTCTGTGGGGAGAAGTTACTAGAGCAAAACAGGAACAAGGGGCACACCTTGTGCTCCTGAGTAGAGCCCCAGAGATGGTGAGAGGGAAGCATGGCTGAATAGCGCCCGTGGGCTCTGCAGCATGGAAAGCTGTGAGGCACTGCTCCAGAGTCAAGGAGCCTCCCCTCTTCCTGCAACGCCATTGCTGGTAACTGTTTATAATCAGTCCTGGAGAAGAACAATGCCCTCCCTTCTCCCACAACCCCAGACTCAGCCCCAAAGAGAGGGGTAAAGAGTGATGAGTGGTAGGAGGCAGGGAAGTGTGAGGGATCTACTGGGTGTCTTTTTTTTTTTTTTTTTTTAACTGGGTGTCTTTTAACATTTTTTAAATTTTAATTTTTTGGGGGTATATTGAGTTTTCCTATCTTCCAAGACCAGGAAGGATAGTATGGAGGTGGTGGAGGCTGGTACCTATGCATGTAGATGTTATGTGAGTTGCCCAGGTTGTAATAGGCTCTGGCAGCTGCTTCTCGGCCTTGGCTGCAGGAATGGAGGGAATTTTGGGGCTTCTGATGGGAGATTCCAGGGGCCCAGGATAGGGCAGTGCCATGGGGCTGCACCTGTTTCATGGCCCTATCCATGATGGGAGGTCCCAGATAGAACTCAGGCGGAGGTAGTGGATAGGAGTACAGAAGGGCAGGAGTGCATTCCATTGCAGCTGGTGATGGGAGGCACAGGCCCCACCGGGCATGTAAGAGCATCTATAGGCTCCACTGGGGGTTTACCTCTGGAGGCTTAAAATGCCACCCGTAGCACCCATTGTTCAAACTCAGTGGTGCTCCCTGCTGTAAAGGTATGAAGCAGAGCCTTCCCAGTCACCTCCTGCTTCACTGTTGCCTCGATGTAGTTTGGACTACACACAAGTTACTTGATTCTCATAGTCCTCCTTTTGATAAAATGGCATCATGAAAGACTGCATGGCATCCTTTCCTGTGGACCAAAAGATGACCTGGTAAGGGATAAGGTAAATTGTATGTTTCTGGGTCCTTCTAAAGGCCTCTGGCATCTTCTTCATGTCACTGAATGTAAGTTCCACATGGTTATAGGACATAAGGATGCTCTTGCTTTTGCTGACCATCACTCTGCCACCCTCTGAGCGATTCTTGTTGAATGCTTTAGTCTCTCCTGTATACTCTCATTTTGATGCCCTTTTGCATAGCTGCTTTTCCATATCAGGTTATTTGAACAATATCTTATCTTGCCTTTCAGGGATTATATGGAATAAAAGAAGAACTCTTTCTCAGTATCCCTTGTGTCTTGGGGCGGAATGGTGTCTCAGATGTTGTGAAAATTAACTTGAATTCTGAGGAGGAGGCCCTTTTCAAGAAGAGTGCAGAAACACTTTGGAATATTCAAAAGGATCTAATATTTTAAATTAAAGCCTTCTAATGTTCCACTGTTTGGAGAACAGAAGATAGCAGGCTGTGTATTTTAAATTTTGAAAGTATATTCATTTGATCTTTAAAAAATAAAAACAAATTGGAGACCTGTGACATAACTCTAGTCTCTCAAGATTAGAACGAGCAAATGGTAAAGAGATTTTCCTCTTTAAGAATCATTTATAGCTCTATTCTAATGATACCCAATCTGTACAGGTGTAAGTTATACTTCTGAGGTATGTCACATATGTTAGAGTGCCTTCAGATGTAGTAGAATATGTATAATCACTATAATACAGAGCTTTGATTCTTTTCACAAACCAAGCCCTTTTTCTAGTATTACAATTTTATCTTGTACTTTCATCCGTTAGAGTACCAGCATATTCACTTCATTACATTAGCGTCATATGTTTATGTATAATCATTATAAATGTGGCCGGGCACTGCAGCCTGGGTGACAGAGTGAGGCTCTGTCTCAAAAAAAATCATTATAAATGCTTATCTTTAAGACCATATATATCAAAAAGAAATAAAAAGCTGAGTGCTGTGGCTCATGGCTGTAATCCCAGTGCTTTGGGAGGGTGAGGCAAGAGGATCACATGAGTCCAGGAGTTTGAGACCAGCCTTGGCAACATAGCAAAACCCCATCTCTACAAAAATAAAGAAATTAGATGTGGTGGCCTGCATCTGTAGTCCAGCTACTTGGGAGACTGAGACCAGTAGATAACTTGAGCCCAGGAGTTCAAGGCTATGATTGTGCCACTGCACTCCAGCCTGGGCCACAGAGGAAGACTCAGACTCAAAAGAAGAAGAAGAACAGAAGAAAAGCAGAAACAAGAAGAAGAAGATACAGATGTAACTTTACGATGTAAAAAATTTAAATAAGATTGTATTCAACTCTGCAAGTATTATACTAGTCATATAAACTCAAATAGTTGATTTGGTGTCTCAATTGAAATATCACCTGGGGAGCTTATGCCATCCTCAGTTATTTGTGCAGCAGACTATTACTATGCTTGCTATGGTATAGTTATGAAATCAGTATGACATTATCTCTGCCCTCAAGTATCCACAGTGAGTATTTAGGGTACCTCAACGAATTGATTTTTGACGAATTTTTTTTTCCTTTTTGAGATGGAGTCTCACTCTGTCACCTAGGCTAGAGTGCAGTGACACGATCTGTGCTCACTACAACCTCCACCTCCTGGGTTCAAGTGATTCTTCTGCCTCAGCCTCCCAAGTAGCTGGGATTACAGGCACCTGCCACCACGCCTGGCTAATTTTTTAATTTTTAGTAGAGACAGGGTTTCACCATGTTGGCCAGGCTGGTCTTGAACTCCTGACCTCAAGTGAGCTGCCCACCTCAGCCTCCTAAAGTACTGGGATTACAGGTGTGAGCAACTGCGCCCGGCTGATTATTGACTAATGTTTGATAACAGTCATTAATAGCTCCCTGTTGGTGTCTAAAGGTGAAAATGCTTCTACTGATTTATATAGTATATAGATACATATGAAGTATTTCCTTGATTCCACAAGAAATTTAAGGCAGCTATAGGAACTATACAATAAAACAAAAACTAAGAAATCAGTATCAAGGTAATTTACAATTTTTTTTCTTTTTTTAGACAAGGTCTTGTTCTGTCACCCAGGCTGGAGCTGGAGTGCAGCGGGTAATTGTGGCTCGCTGCAGCCTTGAACTCCAGGGCTCATCAGATCCTCCCACCTCAGCCTCCTGAGTAGCTGAGACTACAGGCACATGCCACCACGCCCTGCAGATTTTCGTATTTTTTGGAGACAGGGTTTCACCATGTTGCCCAGGCTGGTCCTCAACTCCTGGGCTCAAGCAGTCCTCCTGCCTCGGCCCCCCAAAGTGCTGGGATTATAGGCATGAGCCACCACTCCTGGTCAATTTACAAATTAAGACTAGAACTGGACCAATGGGAAAGATCAGAAGGTAGATATGCAGCCCCTGAGGACTCGCATGACTAGTGAAGGCTGACTCATTTGGTCAGAGAGTCATGGCTTACCCTCTGAGTCTGTTATTCTTGCTCTCTTGATAGCTTTCATTCTGGTCATCTACTCCTGATCATGATTAGTGTCCCATTATTTTATTATTTCCCCTTTTTCTTCAGCATCTTCCCTTGAATGTATACAATTATTATCAGTTGAGTTAGGATGAGGGCAAGGGGAGTCTTCTGTGGGTTTTGGCTTTTTTAAAACCTCGTTTGTACATCAAAACTTCATTTTAGGAAATTCTTGCAGAGACTAAAAGGCTGAAAAATTGATACAGTTTCTACAGGGAACATTCTAGTAAGTAAAACTGCTCTACATGTCCCCAAGTGGCTGAAAATTGGTTCTGGGTATGGGGGAGGGAGGAAAAGGTAAAAAAAAACTTAGATATTACAAGAGTTTGGCTCTCCAAAGCTCAACCTTGCCTGACAAATAAACGTATGTGTATATGTGTATATATATATATATATATATATATATATATATATATATATATATTTTTTTTTTTTTAAAGAGATGGAGTCTTGCTCTGTCACCCAGGCTGCAGTGCGGTGGCGCAAGCTCCACTCACTGCAACCTCCACCTCCCAGGTTCAAGCAATTCTCCTGCCTCAGCCTCCCGAGTAGCTGGGACTACAGGTGCCTGCTACCACGCCCGGCTAATTTCTTTCCTTTTTTTTTTTTTTTTTTTTTTTTGAGACGGAGTCTCGCTCTGTGGCCCAGGCTGGAGTGCAGTGGCACGATCTCGGCTCACTGCAAGCTCCGCCTCCCGGGTTCGCGCCATTCTCCTGCCTCAGCCTCCCGAGTAGCTGACGCCTGGCTAATTTCTTTTTATATTAGTAGAGACGGGCTTTCACCGTTTTGCCCAGGCTGGTCTCGAACTCCTAAGGTCAGGCAATCCGCCCGCCTCGGCCTCCCAAAGTGCTAGGGTTACAGCCGTGAGCCACCGCGCCCGGCCAACTCCTTAATATTTAATTTCATGATGGGGGTGCAAAACAATTAGGGGGAACATATCTACAAAGACTCTTGAGGGAGTGATAATGAAAAAAGATTGAGAAACACTGCTCTACATTTTATAAAAATTTGTCAATATGTATTACTGTATTAGGGTTCTCTAGAGGGACAGAACGAATAGGATAGCTATATATATAAAGGGGAGTTTATTGAGGAGTATTGACTCACACGATCACAAGGTGAGGTCCCACAATAGGCCGTCTGCAAGCTGAGAAGCAAGAAAGTCAGTCGGAGTTCCAAAGCTGAAGAACTAGGAGTCCAATGTTTGAGGGCAGGAAGCATCCAGCACAGGAGAAAGATGAAGGCTGGAAGACTTAGCCAGTCTAGTCCCTCCACGTTCCTCTGCCTGCTTTTATCCTAGACGTGCTGGCAGCTGACTAGATGGTGCTCACCCGGACAGAGGGTGGGTTTGCCTCTTCTAGCCTACTGACTCAAATGTTAATTTCCTGTGGCAACACCCTCACAGACACACCCAGGTTCAACACTTTGCATCCTTCAATCCAATCAAGTTGACACTCAGTATTAACCATCAAAATTACGTATTATGATTCACAAATGAGAAAACAATTAGGTAAAACGTGGTGGGAGAAGTAGAAACCTTGGTTTATTCCAGACTGATTTTCAATTCTACATTTTTGTTTTTTATTTTTGAGACGGAGTCTCACTCTGTCACCCAGGCTGGAGGGCAGTGGCATGATCTCGGCTCACCAAAACCTCCGCCTCCCGGGTTCAAACGATTCTCCTGCCCCAGCCTCCTGAGTAGCTGGGATTACAGGTGCGTGCCACCACACCCGGCTAATTTTTGTATTTTTAGTACAGACGGGGTTTCGCCATGTTGGCCAGGCTGGTCTCGAACTCCTGACCTCAGGTAATCCACCCGCCTCGGCCTCCCAAAGTGTGGATTCTACATTTAACCACTTAATAATGAATTGAGCTTTCCCTTCATCTTGTAAAAATGGTTATCAATTGGCACTGCACTCATCAAATTCTTCAGGTTTCATATCTTATTTCAAAATTCCTTTTGCATAAAGAGTTTTGTTGTTGTTGTTTTGAGACAGGGTCTCACTCTGTCACCCAGGCTGGAGTGCAGTGGCACAATTTCGGCTTACTGCAACCTCCGCCTCCCAGGTTCACAAACAATTCTTGTGCTTCAGCCTCCCAGGTAGCTGGGATTACAGGGGTGCACCACCACGTCCAGCTAATTTTTGTATTTTTAGTAGAAACGTGGTTTCACGATGTTGGCCAGGCTGATTTCGAACCCCTGACCTCAGGTGATCCGCCCGCCTTGGCCTTCCAGAGTGCTGGGATTACAGGCGTGAGCCACCACGCTCGGCCCAGAGTTTTAAAATTTTACTTTTTCTACTTTAGCTCACATTTGAGGTGGTAAAAGTTAATCTTGAGGTCCCTTTCTCCTACAGGGCTGGGGGAAAATTTTCACGTGAGAGTCAAAAAGTCCTTTTCAGATACATCCAGACAAGGTTTGGTTAGAAATAAAATTACTTGGGCTCTCTGGTGGATGGGTTCTAGGCAAACAACTCCGCCCAACAGCAGAGGCCCTGCACTGCGTTGTGCCTGCAGCACCTCGTGCGCCTTCTGCAGCCGGCCAACCACCTACACCGCAGCCCGCCCACCCGCACGCGGGGGCGGGGCGGGCAGGCAGAGGCGCAGGCGCGGTGCTTCACAGCCCGCTTCTGGCCTCACACCTGCCAAGCATCACACCTGCCAAGCATCACACCTGCCAAGCATCACACCTGCCAAGCATCACACCTGCCAAGCATCACACCTGCGATGCCTGCACGAGCTGGGTGCGGTCCGCGCAGCTGCAGTAAGGGGGTGACCCGGCGTCTGTTAGTCGGCGGTTCATCTCCTTCGTGCCTCGATGAGCTTTAACGCCACTTTCCTCCATTCTCTTTCTTCACCTCTTGAGTGAGTGGCCATGAGCTGGGCTGCAAGAGTCCTGGGGAGCAGCCAGAGAGCGGGCGCCGCGGGAGCGAATTGTTTTTGCCCAAGGATGGTTCTGTGTCTCCGCCAGGCGGCATGTGACCTGCTCGGGCGCGGGTGGCCCTTCACCCCTGTGAGTGTGGCCAGAAGTACCTCTCACCTGGACCTGCGGACCCCGGGCGCAGTCCTGGAGCTGAGAACTGGAGGTTGGGGGAAAAGCAGGGTAAAGGGGAGAGAAAAGGGGGTCAGCTGCGGGACGGAGTGCCGTCCCAGCTGTAGTTTCATGTTTGGTGGAGCAACCCCTGTTCCTTTCCTCTCTCTCTCTTAATTCCTCTTAACTGTACTCACGCTTCCTTCTCCTTCCCCTGGTCCGCTTCATGGATGCTGAGCTGCCTGGCCAGAACCTACCCAGCTTCTTTGCTGGTCAGATTTGTCGGTCTTTTGTGTGTCTGCAGCACCTCCTTCCACACAGGGGCCCAGGAGTTCTCTATACGCGCTCTCACCGCAGGTCTTGGAATTCCAAGCCATTTCCAATTCCAGGTCTTGGAAATGGCTGTGCAATTTGTCTTCACTGTTAGGTTTCCAAGATGGCAACTATCAAGAGTGAACTTATTAAGAATTTCGCGGAAGAGGAGGCCATTCATCACAATAAGATCTCCATTGTAGGAACTGGATCGGTTGGTGTGGCTTGTGCTATCAGCATCTTATTAAAAGTAAGTTGTGTGCTCTGCACCACAGGGTTCACCTCAGTTGGAGGCGAGGCCACAGCATATGGTTGTGCAGGTTGTGTCCAGTTCAAGGTGGTGAGTGGGGAGCCAGTGTGAGGGGCATCAGAGGAAAAGGTGCCCTTTTTTAAGTTGTTCACCCAGAGGGCGCTCCTTTTTAAAAATTGTATGATGATATCATGTGGGTTAGAAGCATCTCTGTGAAAGTATGTTGACATTTCACTTTCACGTAATGACAATATGAGGTACCCCTTTGCTTGATTTGGAAACTCAGCTCACAAAACAAACTGGAGAAATAGGTGGCAGAAAAGAGTATACAAGCGTGTCAGTGATGGTAGGCAGCCTACGAGTACCAAATACAATAATCTTTTTTCATTTAAATATCTCTCTCCCATTTCCTAGTCTGTATATCTTTATTTCCCTTCGTTCCTTATTCATGTTAGGTTAGTTTTAGTGTTTAGCTGTTCTTAGTATTGATACAGCTGATAAAGTTTTATGGCTATAGACAGAGGCCAAAAAAAGATTCTGACCCCTTTCTAAGAATATTACCCTGATATGAACTTTATTACCATAAAGTTTTAATAAATCATAAGACACTTTGAGCTATACTTTTATTAATGAAATATCTGTAAAATGTTTTAAGCCATCTTTTATATAACCTTGAATCCTGGCATGAGTCATTGGATTTAAAGGATTGCCTCTGGGTTTCATATCTAGATGACATAGTGACCTTATGGCACTAAGGACAGCAGCCGCAGCCAACTGCTGCTCCTGCCAGCCATACAAATTCCCCATGATTCATTTTGTCCTACCTATTGTAATGCCTTTATCAGCAGTGTCCTCATTGCTAATGAAGAATACACACACGTGAAAACCAACACATCTGTGACTCATTGATTGTTTGATGGGGCCTCCACGTATTGCCCAGACTGCTCTCAAACTCCTGGCCTCAAGCAGGAGGTCTCGGCTTCCTAAAGTGCTGAGATAACAGATGTGAGCCACTTTGCTTTGCCCAACACATTTTTTTTAACATCAGTAATAATGATAACAGTATGTTTGTATGCATTATCCAATATTACAACCCTGGAAAGTAAATATTAGACCTACTTTTTAGAGGAGAAAAAAGGAATAGACTATCTCTAATTGCATGAATAGATAAGTATACAGGTAATATATATAGAAAAGCTTGAAATAAAAGATTTATTTATCACCTCTGCTTTGAAGGGCCATTCAGGGAGGGACTGAGCCATATCCCTGGAACTCCTACCTCTGCCAGCTGCTGCTTGGCTTTGGTTGCAGGAGTGGAGGGAATTTTGGGGCTTCTGATGGGAGGTTCCAGGGCCCAGGATAGGGCAGTGCCATGGGGCTGCACCTGTTTCATGGCCCTATCCATGATGGGAGGTCCTAGATAGATCTCAGGTGGAGGTGGTGGATAGGAGTACAGAAGGGCAGGAGTGCATTCCATTGCAACTGGTGATGGGAGGCACAGGCCCCACCGGGCATGTAAGAGCATCTATAGGCTCCACTGGTGGCTTACCTCTGGAGGCTTAAAATGCCACCTGTAGCACCCATTGTTCAAACTCAGTGGTGCTCCCTGCTGTAAAGGTATGAAGCAGAGCCTTCCCAGTCAACTCCTGCTTCTAGAACTTGAATTCTAGTATGTTGCTAACGATGGCATTTGTATATCTTAGGAAATAGGGTACACAATCCCCCTATAAAGCCTCAGGTTAAGGCTCACTTTAATCTTTCCCTGTCCTGGCCCTAGACACTGCAACTTCTGTCATTCAAGGAGGTGGTGATAGCCTAAAAACTCCTTGCTGATAAGGAATTCTCAATATGAATTGTTCAGGAATTTATTGTCAGGAATTTGTGGTATGAACCTTGTAGAGAAACAGTAATGTCTTTAAAAATTACTGAGTTTTACCATAATACATAAACTTTAATTAGTGTAATGCGAGATCCACTTTGTTTCTTTTAGTGTTGTATCTGGAATCTAGAAGAGTGCCTCCTGTAATTGATATTTAGTAGTTGGATGAAAGAATTGCTAAAAGATGCCCATTAAAATGGAATGCACTGGATTGTGAATATAAAGATGGGATATTCTGTTTACTTTCATTTTTATAAATAAGGAAAGAGAGTCCAGAGAGATTGTTAGGATATATTTTTATAGACTTTATTTTTTAGAATAGTTTTAGATTTACAGAAAAATTGAAAGGATAACAGTTTATACCCCACATTACACCTTAGTATGGTGTGGTGGTTAATATTGTCAACTTGATTGGATTGAAGGATGCAGGGTATTGTTCCTGGGTGTGTCTGTGAGGGTGTTGCGAAAGGAGATTAACATTTGAGTCCGAGGACTGAGAGGCAAACCCACCCTCAATCTGGGTGAGCACCATCTAATCAGCTGCCAGCACGTCTAGGATAAAAGCAGGCAGAGGAACGTGGAAGGACTAGACTGGCTAAGTCTTCCAGCCTTCATCTTTCTTTCGTGCTGGATGCTTCCTGCCCTCAAACATCAGACTCCAAGTTATTCAGCTTTTGAACTCTGAGACCTACACCAGTGGTTTGCCAGGGGCTCTCGGGCCTTTGGCTACAGACTGAAGGCTGCACTGTTGACTTCCCTACTTTTGAGGTTTTGGGACTTGGACTGGCTTCCTTGCGCCTCGGCTTGCAAATGGCCTGTTGTGGGACTTCACATTGTTATCATGTGGGTCAGTACTCCTTAGTAAACTCCCTTTCATATCGACATCTATCCTATTAGTCCTGTCCCTCTAGAGAACTCTAATACATATTGTATACCTTAGTGTGGTACATTTGTCACGATGAAAGAATGGATATTGACATATCACCTTTAACTAAAGTCCACACTTTACTCAGATTTCTTTAGTTTTTACCTATGTCCTTTTTCTGTTCCATGATCCCATCCAGGATGATACCACATGACGTTTAGTCACTGTATCTCCTTGGGCTCCTCTAGGCTATGACAGTTTCTTTAGATTTTTCTTGTTTTTGATGACTGAGCATTCTGAGGAGTACTAGTCAAGTATTTTGTAGAACACCTTTCTCTTGGAATTTGGTGGGTTTTTTTTAATGGCGAGACCGAGGTTTTGGGTTTTGGGGAGGAAGACATAGGAATAAAGTGCCACTTTTCATCACATCATATCCCGGCTACATACTGTCATGATTTATCAGTGTTGATGTTGACCTCAGTTACCTGGCTGCTTGTAATGCAGCTTAGACTTCTAGGTTGATCAGTTGTACAGTCTAGTTTAAAATGTAAAGCGCTTGGCTTTGAATTTCCAGTAATTCAAATAGAGTAAAAAGATCCAGGCTGGATCCAGGCAGTGGCTCATGCCTGTAATCCTGCACTTTGGGAGACCAAGGCAGTAGTATCACTTGAGCCTAGGAGTTTGAGACCAGCCTAGGCAACAAAGCAAGACCCTGTCTCTAAAATATAAATAAATGAATAAAAATTAAAAATTGGCTAGGTGGCCGGGCACGGTGGCTCACACCTGTAATCCCAGCACTTTGGGAGGCCAAGGCGGGTGGATCACCTGAGGTCAGGAGTTTGAGACCAGCCTGGCTAACATAGTGAAACCCCATCTCTACTAAAAATATAAAAAATTAGCTGGGCACGGTGGCATGCATCTGTAATCCCAGCTACTTGGGAGGCTAAGGCAGGAGAATCGCTTGAACCCGGGAGGCAGAGGTTGCAGTCAGCCAAGATCGCACCATTGCACTCCACCCTGGGCAACAAGAGCAGAAACTCCGTCTCAAAAAAAAAAAAAAAAAAAAAAAATGCCAGGTGCGGTGGTACATGCTAGTAGTACTAGCTACTTGTGAGGCTGAGGCAGGAAGCTTGCCTGAGACCAAGAGATTAATGCTGCAGTGAGCCATGAATGTGCCACTGTACTCCAGCTTGGGTGACAAAGTGAGACCCTGTCTCAAAAAAGAAAAAAGGTAAAAAGCACTAACAATGTGAATTGGATATGTGCTTAAATTATGGATGCTTGGTTATTTCTTTCCTTTTCTTTTTTTTTCTGAGAGGGAGTCTCACTCTGTTGCACAGGCTGCAGTGCAATGGTCAATCTGATAGCTCACAGCAACCTCCGCCTCCCAGGTTCAAGTGATTCTCCTGCCTCAGCCTCCCAAGTAGCTGGGATTACAGGCATGTGCCCCCATGCCCAGCTAATTTTTGTATTTTTAGTAGAGACAGGGTTTCACCATATTGGCCAGGTTGGTCTCGAACTCCTGAGCCTCATGATCCGCCCACCTTGGCCTCCCAAAGTGCTGGGATTATAGGCGTGAGCCACCATGTCCCACCTTGATCATTTACTTCTAAGCACTAACACAAAGGCGTTATTTTTCCTCCAAGGAAAAATTTATTATGTAATAAAGATAAAAAGAATATGTAGTTAAAAGGTAATACATTTACAAGATTTGAAAGTAAGGCTGGGTGCGGTGGCTCAAGCCTGTAATCCCAGCACTTTGGGAGGCCATGGCAGGCAAATCATGAGGTTAGGAGTTTGAGACCAGCCTGGCCAACATGGTGAAACCCCGTCTCTACTAAAAACACACAAAAAATTAGCCGGGCATGGTGGCAGGCGCCTGTAATCCCAGCTACTAAGGAGGCTGAGGCAGGAAAATCGCTTGAACCCGGGAAGGTGTGGGTTGCAGTGAGCTGAGATAGTGCCACTGCACTCCAGCCTGGGCAACGAGCAAGATTCCGTCTCAAAAACAAAAACAAAAACAAAAACAAAAAAAAACTAGGCTGGGCATGGGCTCACGCTTGTAACTTTGGTAGGCTGAGGCAGGCGGATCACTTGAGTCCTGGACTTTGAGACCAGCCCGGGCAACATGGTGAAACCCCATGTCTACAAAAAATACAAAAATTAGCCAGATGTGGTGGCAGGCACCTGTGATGTGGTGGCAGGCGCCTGTTGTCCCAGCTACCCAGAAGGCTGAGGTGGGAGGATCATCTGAGCCTGAGAAAGTTGAGGCTGCAATGAGTCATGATCATGCTACTGTACTCCTACCTGGGGGACAGAGCAAGCCCCTGTCTCAGAAACAAAAAGTAAAAGTAAAATTCAGGAAGATACATACAAGGCCGGGCGCGGATTAAGGCTTGTGCCTGTAATCCCAGCACTTTGAGAGACCAGGGCAGATGGATCACTTGAAGTCAGGAGTTTGAGACCAGCCTGGCCAACATGGTGAAACCCTGTCTCTACTAAAAATACAAAAAAATTGGCCGGGTGCGGTGTCTCATGCCTGTAATCCCAGCACTTTGGGAGGCAGAGGCGGGCGGATCACTAGGTCAGGAGATCAAGACCATCCTGGCTAACACGGTGAAACCCTGTCTCTACTAAAAATACAAAAAATTAGCCAGGTGTGGTGGCGGGCGCCTGTAGTCCCAGCTACTCGGGAGGCTGAGGCAGGAGAATGGCATGAACCTGGGAGGTGGAGCTTGCAGTGAGCCGTGATCACGCCACTGCACTCCAGCCTGGGCAACAGAGCGAGACTCTGTCTCAAAAAAAAAAAAAAAAAAACCCCAAAATTAGCTGGGCATGGTGGTGCATGCCTGT
Organism: Pan paniscus; assembly: GCF_029289425.2. Lineage (NCBI taxonomy): Eukaryota > Metazoa > Chordata > Mammalia > Primates > Hominidae > Pan > Pan paniscus. The sequence goes on from NC_073258.2 coordinate 20,779,477, forward strand.
AATCCCAGCTACTCAGGAAGCTGAGGCAGGAGAATCACTAGAACCCAGGAAGCGGAGGTGGCAGTGAGCCAAGATTGCACCACTGCACTCCAGCCTGGGTAACAGAGCAAGAGACTCCATCTCAAAAAAAAAAAAAAAAAAAATACATGGAGAAGTCATACTGGTTTCCATCCAATCTTTCCTTAGCATCCACTTTAGGCAATTATTTGAATCAGTTTCTTGTATTTCTAGTGTTTTTTTTTTTTCCAAATAGAAGTATATTTTCTCTCCTTTCTTACATATAAAGTAGCATCATAGAAATTATAGTATGAATTGATTTCTGTAGGTAATAACTGTCTGATTATAGAACTAAAATATTTTTGAGTTGGAAGGAGCCCTATATTTTAATCCATTTGCTGTGGTTTGAATGTTTGTCCCCTCTGGAACTCGTTTAAATTTAATCCTCAATGTGGCAGTATTGAGAGGTGGGGCCTTTAAGAGTTGACTGGGTCATGAGGGCTCTGCCATGGATTAATCTATGGATGAATGGGTTATCAGGGGAGTGGGAATGGTAGCTTTATAAGAAGAGGAAGACAGACCTGAATTTAGCAATCGCAGCCTCCTCGCCACGTGATGCCCTGTGCTGCCTTGGGACTCCGCAGAGTCTCCTCCAGCAAGAAAGCCCTCACCATATGGCAGCCCCCTGACCTTGGACTTCTCAGCCTCCATAACTGTAAGAAATAAATTCCTTTTCTTTATAAAGTACTCAGTTTCATGTATTCTGTTATAAGGAACAGAAAATGGACTAAGATACCATTTATTCAAAAAACTTTTATTGAGCTCCTCTGTGCCAGGTGGATGATAAGTAAGCACCAGATGGCTGGGGATGAATGACTTCCTAGTCTCAAGAAGCTCAAGGTCTGGTGAGAAGTTCCTTCAGCAGAAGCACTACTTTATCACTGTGCAGCCTCAGCTGAAATTGAAAATTGGGGTGTTCACTACTTTCAGAGATTGTTCTATTTACTAAGCAGTTTCTATTTTTGTTTTCCTCATGATGAGCTGAAATGCTCCTCTTTGTAACTTGTATTTTTTCTGGTTTAGACTTTTATATCATGACAAAATGATGAGATCATTTATTATGTTTCCTTTGATTTTGATAATTCACAAGCTAGACATAGATCACCAATATAAGAATTTTCTTTCATTCTCCAGTTAATCAAGAGATACACTCACACCCATTGGACTAACAATGTTTTTCAGGGTTTGAGTGATGAACTTGTCCTTGTGGATGTTGATGAAGGCAAACTGAAGGGTGAGACAATGGATCTTCAACATGGCAGCCCTTTTATGAAAATGCCAAATATTGTCTCCAGCAAAGGTTAATGTCATAGTTAAATACTATAAATATTCTAATATACATGAACAAGTATCTAAGAAAATCATCTTTATTTCTTTTGACCTCCCCAGTATTTATAGATAAGGCTGGTTGCTCCCTACTCTGTACTCTCATAACGTGTTCAGATTCCTTGGGTTGTACTTTGCAAGGTTTCCCACGGCACCAGACTGAGTTCCTTGTGAGCAGCAGTAACAGCAGTTATCATGACAGCTACAATGAACTGACTGCCTATTGTGTGTGAGACATTGACCCAAGCACTTTATATAATTTAATCCTGAGCACAACTCTATTTTAGAGATGATGTACCTCTGAACTAAGGTTAATTAAAAGTGATAGGACCAGGCACGGTGGCTCATGCCTGTAATCCCAGAACTTTGGGAGGCCAAGGCAGGTGGATCACCTGAGGTTGGGAGTTCGAGACCAGCCTGACTAACATACAGAAACCCTGTCTCTATTAAAAACATAAAAATTAGCCGGGCGTGGTGGTGCATGCCTGTAACCCCAGCTACTCAGGAGGCTGAGGCAGGAGAATCGCTTGAACCTGGGAGGTGGAGGTTGTGGTGAGCCAAGATCGTGCCATTGCATTCTAGCCTGGGCAACAAGAGTGAAACTCTGTCTCAAAAAAAAAAAAAAAAAAAAAGTGATGGAGTAGGGATTTGAACTCAGTTCTGTTTGATTCCAAAGCCTAAGCTCTTCACTACGGTACTTTATTCACTTGGCACCTGGGAGATAATTATTTGAACAAACGAATGAGCCAACAATTTGCTATTCAAAGGTCTGTTCACACCACATCTATCTCTAAATATTCTTGCCAGAGTAATCCATATTTTGACCTCTTCATCTAAATAATACAAAAGGTATTTTAGGAGGTGAGGTTTTTTTTTGTTTTTTGTTTTTGTTTTTGTTTTGTTTTGTTTTTGAGGCAGTGTCTTGCTATGTTGGCGCAGGCTGGACTTGGACTTCTGGGCTCGTGTGTGATCCTCTTGGTCTCAGCCTCCAAGTAACTGGGACTACAGGAGTGCACTACTGTACCCAATTTAGGAGGTTTTTGTTTTTGGAAACGGAGTCTCGCTCTGTCACCCAGGTTGGAGTGTCGTGGTGTGACCTTGGCTCACTGCCTCCATGTTCAAGTGATTCTCCTGCCTCAGTCTCCCCTGTAGCTGGGACTACAGGCATCCGCCACTGTGCCTGGCTAATTTTTGTATTTTTAGTAGAGATGGGGTTTTGCCATGTTGGCCAGTCTGGTCCTGAACTCCTAACCTCAAGTGATGGACCTACCTCGACCTCCCAAAGTGCTGGGATTACAGGGGTGAGCCACTGCACATGACTTACATTTTTTTTTTATTATTTAAAAAAATTTACAAGGGAAACTTAGTGCTAATTTCCTGAAATTAAAAAGTAGTCTGGGCATACTAGAAGATTTAAGGGAACCCACTCTTTGGTAAACATAGTGTGGTGATTGAAGTGAACAGGAAGTATACTTAAATGCCAGATGTTTTCTTTCATAATCGATTGTTTATTCTAATCTTTCCTCAGATTACCTGGTCACTGCAAACTCCAATCTAGTGATTATCACAGCAGGTGCACGCCAGAAAAAAGGAGAAACACGCCTTGATTTAGTCCAGCGAAATGTATCCATCTTTAAATTAATGATTCCCAATATTACCCAGTACAGTCCTCACTGCAAACTGCTTATTGTTACTAATCCAGGTCAGCTTTGTTGTTTTAAATTTTCAACTTTTAGATTCGGGGGTACACTGTGTAGGTTCATTACATGGGTATACTGTGTGATGCTGAGGTTTGGGGTAGGATTGATCCTGCCACCCAGGTAGTGAGCAAAGTACCTAATAGTTTTTCAGCCCTTGCTGCTCTCACTCCCTCCCTCTCTAGTAGTCTCCAGTGTCATTTGTTCCCATCTTTATGTCCATGTGCACCCACATGTTTAGCTCCCACTTACAGTGAGAACATGTAGTATTTGGTTTTCTGTTCCTGCATTAATTAGCTTGGAATAATGATCTCCAGCTGCATCCATGTTGCTGCAAAGGACATGATTTTGTTTTTTTATGGCTGCATAGGACAGCTTTATTTTCACTGTTCAGTGAAGGAGTTTTTGGGGGTGGGTTTAGTAACTTTGAGGAGAAAAAGAATTTAATGAATATTAAATCGTAAACCACCAATATAATTCCAGAATCTCTTTCTGTTTTGTTAGTGTAATATGTACTTTGCACAGTTGTAATTAGTGTATATACTATAATGACTTTAAAAAATACTAGTGTGAGGCTAGATGCAGTGGCTGAAGCCTGTAATCCCAGCACTTTGGGAGCCCAAGGTGGGTGAAGTGCTTGAATCCAGGAGTTTGAGAACGGCCTCGGCAACATGACAGAACTCCATCTCTACAAAAAAATACAAAAATTATCAGGGCATGGTGGAGCATTCCTGTAGTCCCAGCTACTCAGGAGGCTGGGGCATGGTGGAGCATTCCTGTAGTCCCAGCTACTCAGGAGGCTGAGGCGGGAGGACTGCTTCAGCCAGGGATGTCAAGGCTGCAGTGAGCCATGATTGCGCCACTGCACTCCAGCCTGGGTGACAGACCCTGTCTCAAAAAAAAAAAGTAGTGTGTATGGGAAGATAATATGCTTAATCATATGAGTTCAAGGTTTATATTCTAAAGGCTGAGGTTTGTTTTCCAAATTACTGTTTGAGAAGTGAAAGTAGGGCTATAGTTTACTGCCTGACTCTCCAAAATTGTACTAGACTCCTCACTGGTGCATTTACAAGGTGGACAAACTGAAAATAGACTTCGGAGATAAAATGTGCAGGACTGCTGATAGATTATGTCTAGTGAGAGAAAGGGAGGAATAAAAAATAACTTCGAGATTTTTTCCTTTGAGTAACTGAAGGGATGGTAGTTCCATTTAACTGGGTTGGTAAACTTACTGATCGGGTGGGAGTCAGTGAGGGAAGGAGGCAGGGATGTTACATATAGAGGGGAAAAATCAAGATACCTGAAATGATACTCAAGGGGAAATGTCAAACAGCTAGAGATTATGAGTCTGGAGCTTAGTAGTTTAGGGATATTCAAATTACTGTATTCTAAAATTATTTGGAGTAGTTTTTCTCTGTGCAGACCAACAGTGAGTGCATAATTAAGTTTATTCATTTTAATTTCGATGCTGAAGAACTATTTAACTTTTGTTTCACAGTTTTATAAAATATTCACATGGCTCCAACATCAATTCTAGAGAACAGGAATTATTCAAAGTGGTCCAGCTTCTGTCCCTGTGCCCTTTCCCCTATAGCCTCTATCCTTTTATAGGTAACCATTTACACTTTTTATGGTTTACAGCTTTTTGTTACTACATACGTTTTTCTCCATCTTCTTTCATTTTTAACTTAATATATCATGAAGCTCAACTCCATAGTAGTATTTATAAATATGTTGATTACTGTAGCTTTGTGGTAAGTTTTGAAATCAGGATGTATTAAGTCTTCTGACTATTCTTTAAGATTATTTTGGGTCAGGCGTGGTGGCTCACACCTGTAATCCCAGCACTTTGGGAGCTGAGCCAGGTGGATCACCTGAGGTCAGGAGTTCAAGACCAGCCTGGCCAACATGGCGAAATCCCATCTTTACTAAAAATACAAAAATTAGCTGGGCATGGTGGTACACACCTGTAATCCTAGCTACTTGGGAGGCTGAGGCAAGAGAATCGCTTGAACCCAGGAGGCAGAGGCTGCAGTGAGCTGAGGTCGCACCACTGCACTCCAGCCTGGGCAACAGGGCAAGACTGTCTCAAAAAAAAAAAAAAAAAAAATATATATATATATATATATATATATATATATTTTTTTTTTTTTTTTTTGCTTGTCTGGATCTTTAGCATTTCCATATGAATTTATGTATCAGCTTGTCAATTTCTGAAGTAAAACCAGCAAGGATTTTGATAGGGATTACTGCTGATTCATTTTGGTTCTTTTGTATTTAATAAGTTGTTTTTCTCTTGCTGTTTCCAGTATTTTCTCTTTGGCTTTTAACAGTTTGACTATGATGTGTTGAAGTGTGAATGTCTTTCAGTTTATACCACTTGGAATTCATTGAGCAGCTTGGATGTATAGGTTTTTTCTTTTTCTTTTTTTGAGATGGAGTCTTGCTCTGTGGCCCAGACTGGAGTGCAGTGGCATGATCTCGGCTCATTGCAACCTCCGCCTCCTGGATTCAAGTGGTTCTTGTGCCTCAGCCTCCTGAGTAGCTGGGATTATGGGCACCCACCACCACTCCTGGCTAACTTTTTGTATTTTTAGTAGAGACGGGGTTTCTCCATGTTGGCCAGGCTGGTCTTGAACTCCTGACCCGAACTGATCTGCCCACCTCAGCCTCCCAAAGTGCTGGGACTACAGGCATGAGCCACTGCACCCGTCTTGGATGTATAATGTTTTTCTATTTGGGAAGTTTCAGCTGTTACTTCTTTGAATAATTTTCTGCTCCTCTCCCCTCCTTCTGGTCCTACCATACATGCATATATATGTTGGTGTGTTTAACGGTGTCCCACAAGTCTGAGGCTGTTTTTTCTTTTTTAAAATAGTTCATAGATTATCAAAAGTTCTTTTTGTATGGCATTGAGATTTATTTATATATTTAACTGCATGCATATCTTTAGCGTTCACATAAATTTTGCTTCATACAGGCTATTGGTATAAGCATTTCCTCTTTTAAGAGTTTGATTCTTTAAAAAAAATACCAAATCCAAAATTCAGAAGTGGTAGTCCGGCGCTACAAGGAAGCACACTGAAAATAACAAGCTGATGATACATTATCACATTGTATAATAGTATTTTATATTTTCTTACACACTTTCCAGTAAGTTTTTTCACATCCTGAAATCTCACGGTGTCATTTTTGAAAGGAGAGCTGTGGAGAGATTCTGATATGACTCAGAGTTGTGAAGGCACCTGGTGGAGCTCCTTCATTAATTTCTCTAACCGTTCAGGGCACTGAAGTCTGTGGGGACAGTAAGTTCACATTTACTGTTTGTGTTAAGTGAATCCCCAACCTACTTTGATTTGCACTAAAACGCCTCTACCCTCAAAGTACCGCGTCATTAAGGTTATATGATAACAAATTAGGAAAAACAAATTAAGCATCACTTGCTTGGCAACATTAACTGGCCCACCTCACTCCCACCACAGATTTGAGAAGTGCACATTAGCAAAAGATGCTTCTCTATGCATTATGGCAGAAGTCTATTAAAGAATATTTAATTTATTGACTAATATTTCTAATAAGCACATTCAGAGGATACTCTTTCTACGTTTTATATACTGGCTGTCTGCCATTAACAGCAGTAAAAATAAGGAAAAATAAAAAAATCTCAATCTCAAATGATTTAACAGCTTAGTTCTGTATTTGCTTGACAGTGTATGCAGTTATAGTACACACTATCAAATATATCTTCCATATCTATTTAGAAAACTTATTCTGATATTAGAACCATGTGAAGAAAGTCTTCTCCATTATTTTAGTGAGTCTGTTAAAATGGTTCACTAAGAACCATCTTCAAAATTTCAGGTGCTTCAAAAGTTAAGAGAAACAATTAACTTCATTACTCTTATACAAAAACAAAAAAAACAAAAAAAAACCTGACAACTTTAAATTAGTATTAAGCTACCAAAAATTGATACCACTCAGGAAAGATTTTTTCCCCCCCGAATGATAATATTTATTTATTTTTTTGAGACAGAGTCTCTCTCTGTCACCCAGGCTGGAGTGCAGTGGTGCAATATCGGCTCACTGCAATCTCCGCCTCCCAGGTTCAAGCAATTCTCATGCCTCAGCTTCCCAAGTAGCTGGGATTACAGGCATGTGCCACCATGCCCAGCTAATTTTTGTATTTTTAGTACAGATGGGGTTTTACCATGTTAGGCTGGTCTTGAACTCCTGGCATCAAATGATCTGCCTGCCTTGGCCTCCCAAGGTGCTGGGATTATAGGCGTGAGCCACCGTGTGGCACTGAATGATAATATTTAGCTAAAATTTTAGTGAAAGAAAAGGCAGTTCTGAGAGCAATCTGGGTAGAGAGGGGTTTCTCAGGCGTAGGTACTGATTCCCATGCAGGACTGCCTTCAGATGCAGCTCCCGTGTCTCCACAGTCCTCAAGGCCTGGTTTTGGTGGTTCTGTAGTAGAGGAAGGGCTTCACACATGTGTAATATGTACAGGTAGCAACACTACAAAATGGAGTGCAAGTTCAAATCAGAGTTTTAAGGTCAGGAAAAGTAAGTATCATTTAAATGAATCACCAGAGACACTTTTAGAAGTTCTTAAGTTCCTTTAGAAATCTCCCTTTCAAGGATGTGCCAATTTTTATTTTGGCAAATCATGGATAAAAACTAAATGTATTAATAGTTATGATGATTGTGGTGCTATTTTTTAAACATTACTAACTTTATAGCAATACTCACATTTACCTATTTACCTAGCACACTTTTTTTTTTTTTTTTTTTTGAGATGGAGTCTTGGTCTGTTGCCCAGGCTGGAGTGCAGTGGCGTGATCTCGGCTCACTGCCACCTCCACCTCCCGGGTTCAAGCAATTCTCCTGCCTCAGCCTCCCAAGTAGCTGGAATTACAGGCGTGCACTACCACGCCCAGCTAATTTTTGTATTTTTAGTAGAGACGGGGTTTCACCATGATGGCCAGTCTGGTCTCAAAACTCCTAACCCCAAGAGATCCACTCACTTCAGCCTCCCAAAGTGCTGGGATTACAGGCGTGAGCCACAGCGCCTGGCCACATTTCAACAGTGTTTTATTTTCAGTAACTGACCTACTGCAGTCTATTTTCAGACTTTTCGTTTATATATGATATTTTATGATGCTGATATGAATGTGAAATTTTAAAAATTAAAACAAGCAATTAGTAAGGGTTTCTTATTTATGTTAAATATTAATTTATCTTACCTAAGTGCATAATTTTGTCCATGTAGTGGTAGAATTGTAAAACTGTAAACTTTAGAAGTTTTTTTTTTTTTTTTTGAGAGAGGGTTTTGCTCTGTTGCTCAGGCTGGAGTGCAGTGGCGCAAACTTGGCTCACTGCAACCTCCGCCTCCTGGGTTCAAGTGATTCTCGTGCCTCAGCTTCCCAAGTAGCTGGGATTGCAGGCGCACACCATCATGCCCAGCTAATTCTTGTATTTTCAGTAGAGCTGGAGTTTTGCCATGTTGCCCAGGCTGGTCTTGAACTCCTGGCCTCAAGTGATCTACCTACCTTGACCTCCCGAAGTGCTGGGATTACAGACGTGAACCGCCACGCCTGCATACAGATCTTATTTCAGTTACAAAAACACACTGTTGACATTATTTTAAAATAGCATTTTAGTTTATTACTGTGGAAATGTGGAGCACAAGACATGACAAATACTAGGTATTAATTTCAAAACTGTTCAGAATGAGGCTGGGCGTGGTGGTTCACACCTGTAATCCCAGAACTTTGGGAGGCTGAGGCGGGAGGATTGCTTGAGCCCAGGAGTTCAAGACCAGCCTGGGCAAAATGGTGAAACCCTGTCTCTATTTAAAAAAAAAAAAAAAAAAAATTTTTTTCCAAAAGAACAAAAATCTACCCAGAATGGCTTATGAAGGTTTGTAATTGTTGATTTAAGAGTATTTAGGATTTTTTTTTTTTACAAATTAAAAAGTTCCAGTAACTATTTACATGAACTAAATGACCAAATGGAAGTGGAAAATGGAAAATTTAGAGGGCAGTACGGTAAGGGAGGGGATGTAAAATAATATAGGAAGATAACCTAAACAATTGAAGATCAAAGATTTAGGAAAAGTTTAACCTTTTCTTCAAATCTATAGTCATTTACCTAGAAAATGTGGTTGGGTACCCTGGGACACAGCTGAGTTACTTGCTCTGTTTTCAGTTTACCAATTAAAACAGGTCACATTCTCTGTTCCAGACCCAGGGCCTGGCAGAGGTCCCCCAATCCCCTTGAGTTTCAGTGGCAGTTGACGAACCTCTTAAGGCCCAGCATGACTAACCGAGGTTCTTCACTTGACAGCTTTATGTATGAGGAAACTTAAAGACATTTCTACCATACTTCTCTCCATCTCAGGTATTAGAATGAATGCTTACCATTTAAAATAGTGGTATGATCAGACTGTTTCAGTATCAGTTTTTACCATCAATGGATATTAAACAGGGAACAGAAGCTCTAACTTTTACATTAATGGAAATATTACCTGTTTAGAAAACACTGTTTCAGAGGACAAAATATGTCATCTTCATATCTTTTTAAAGTATCTAATTTCTACTATTTGAGTACTTAAATCTGCCATAAAAAATATGGATTTACAAAAAAGACAAATTAGAAATTATGTCCTTCACAGAGATCCACTACAGGATTCTGAATCTTAAATTGTCTTCATATGTTTAGGATAGAATTTGATGCATTTATTATTTTTAAAGTATGAGTTATTACATAAAGCTAAGTTAAAAGTTCAACCAAATGGAAAAGGTACCAACAAATGCCTAAAATACTATTCTAATCATCTAAAACAAGAACAAATAGATTTTTCAAATAAGAGTTGAATCAATATTTATTTTAGACACTTCATTTACTTGAAAGCTGCTACTTTATTACTTAAAGACTGAGCCTGTAAGAAAATAAAACAGGTTTAATTCAAATAATATGAAAGTGAACTCTTTACCTTACCTGTTTTTCCCCAAATAATTTTGACTTCATTAATGGAAATTTATGTGAATGGCTCTAAAAACCACCTATTTTGAAACTGCAGAAATAGCAGGACAATCACTTTGTAGAATGATTTGTGAAATATTGTCCTACTACACTTAAAAAAAAAACCCAACACATTTCCTCACTTACGAGTATTTTCTTATTTTTGATATTGCAAATTCTATACATAGAACACCTCTTCGTTGCCCTGCTGAAGCCCTCAGAATGTAGAGGTGGTTCAAAAGTAATTTATACCATTTTTACCCAGGCTTTGTAAGCATGTATCAAAGAGATAGCAAGGTATTCAGTTTTAGTAAACAAAATAATTGCTCATATAGTAGCTCCTCAAAGTCCCAGGCAAGTAGGCATTAGCAGTTTTCTATTAGATAATTCTACCATCTCCAAATAAGGACTTTGGTCTGTTTATAAAAACTAATTGATAGATGAAGGTAGGTAGGTAGACAGACAGACAGACAGACAGATAGATAGATAGATACAGGCTTTTGCTTTGTTACCTATGCTGAAGTGCAGTGGCACAACCATAGCTCATTGTAACCTTGAACCCCTGGGCTCAAGTGATCCTGTCTCAGCCTCCCAAGTACTGGGACTAAAGGTGCATGCCACCACACTTGGCTACTTTTTACATTTTGTAGAGACGAGGTCTTGTTATGTTGCCCAGGCTGGTCTCAAACTCCAAGTCTCAAATGATCCTCCCACCTCAGCCTCCCTGTAAGAATTGGGATTACAGGTGTGAGCCACCGTGTCTGGCCTTGGTTTATTCTTCGTAGTTTTTTTCTCCCTTGTCCTATTGCATAACCTAGAAGACTCTCCAGTATAATGTTAAATAGAAACAGTGATAGTGGGTATCCTTGTCTTGTTTCTGACTTTAATGAAAAGGCTTCTAAGTTTTCTTCATAATGTATGTTTGCTTTGGATTTTGATAGATACCTTTTTAAGATAAAAAGCAGTTTCCTTCTGTTCCTAGATTCAGTTTTATTTTTTTAATCCCTGAATGAGTTTTTCTACAGTTAAAATGATCATATCTATCTTTTTCTTTAAATCTCATCTGATGTAATATGTTGACAGATTTTTTGATATTGAACCACCTTTGCATTTCTGGGGTGAAACTTCTTCTTTAAGTATTTTTCTTTCTCTTTTTTTTTTTTTTTTTTTTTTTTGAGACGGAGTCTTGCTCTGTCGCCCAGGCTGGAGCGCAATGGTGTGATCTCGGCTCACTGCAACCTTCACCTCCCGGGTTCAAGCAATTTTCTGCCTCAGCCTCCCGAGTAGCTGGGATTACAGGTGTCCACCACCACGCCTGGCTAATTTTTTTATTTTTAGTAGAGATGGGGTTTCACCACGTTGGCCAGGCTGGTCTTAAACTCCTGACCTCGTGATCCACCCGCCTCGGCCTCCCAAAATGCTGGGATTACAGGCGTGAGTCACCACGCCTGGTGATGACGTATGTTTCTTTTCTTTTCTTTTTTTGAGACGGAGTCTTGCTGTTGCTAGGCTGGAGTGCAGTGGCACGATCTCGGCTCACTGCAACCTCCACCTCCCAGGTTCAAGCAATTCTCCTGCCTCAGTCTCCCAAATAGCTGGGACTACAGGCGCGCACCACCATGCCCGGCTAATTTTTTTATTTTTAATAGAGACGGGGTTTCAGCATGTTGGCCAGGATGGTGTCAATCTCTTGACCTCAGGTAATCCACGGGCTTCGGCCTCCCAAAGTAATGGGATTACAGGCGTGAGCCACTGCACCTGGCCTCTGATGCTGTTTTAAAAAAATATATTTTTTAGGCTGGGCATGGTCACTCATCTGTAATCCCAGCACTTTGAGAGGCTGGGGCAGGAGGATTGCTTGAGGCCAGGAGTTAGATCAGCCTGGGCAGCACAGCAAGACCCTGTCTCTATTAAAAAAATAATTTTTTCCTACTATTCAATGCTCTTTGCTTCCTTCTATTTTATGGTTAAAATAACATTTGTCATTGATTTTTAAAAAATCTTTGTTTTAAAAATGCATTAAAGAATATAAACTAGGCCAGGCACGGTGGCTCACGCCTGTAGTCCCAACACTTTGGGAGGCCAAGGTAGGTGGATCACCTGAGGTCAGGAGTTTGAGACCAGCCTGGCCAACATAGTGAAACCCCACCTCTACTAAAGATTACAGATGTGAGCCACTGCACTCATCCCTCTCTTCCCAACTATGCTTTTTGTTGAAAATGGGTTATTCTCTAAGCAAAATTATTTGAAAGACTTGATGAGAGTATTTGTTTATTCATATTTCAGAATTTTCTGTGGAGTGAACATTCTGTGTTTCTGCATACCAAGCTATGCAAAGTATCAACAAAAAGGTTTTTCATTACTTCTATTTGGTAGATATTCTTAAGAGTTGGCGTATAGCTGGGGTTGGATAGAGAACCATGTTTCTTGCCCCCTCCACAAAACATCAGATTTACTAGTTTTAAGTTAGGTAAATCTAAAAAACATATCCTTGTAGATGAGGACATTTCTTGATATGAACTTTTTCTTCTTAGTGGATATCTTAACTTATGTAGCCTGGAAGTTGAGTGGATTTCCCAAAAACCGTGTTATTGGAAGTGGTTGTAATCTGGACTCTGCTCGTTTTCGTTACTTTATTGGGCAAAGGCTTGGCATCCACTCTGAAAGCTGTCATGGGCTGATCCTTGGAGAGCATGGCGACTCAAGCGGTAAGCCTGAGGCACGATTGAGCCTCTGAAATATCTATTTCCTATCAATCATACAGACATTTAATGTAAAGTAGCTCCTGGGAGGGGAGAAAAGACTTTATTCCACTTTAGGCCCTTTTAGTAGTGTTTAATTTTTACCACACTTATTTTTAAAATAACCAACAAAAAATACAGATTTGAAAAATGTGAGATTGATACTATAATCCTACATATGGATGGCTAGGATTATAACGCTTTTCTTAAATAGAGAACTAAGTAACATGATATAGTTTGTATTTAATTTGGGACACTCTAGTTCAGAAAGGTCAGCAGTGTACTTCATGTAATAGGCAGTCTTCAGATTAAGGGATGGGTATAACTGAAGAATATAAGAAGGAAGAGAAAGAGTGCTGTGGTAATAGCAGTCTTTTTGTCCCCCCTTAGTGTCTTCTGGCTAAAAACCTTCGAAATCTATTTAATGTAAACCTTGGCTATGGAAAAAGATTTAAAGGGAGAAAAACTAAAATTTCCTAGTGGAAAGTTTAAAACTGCAATTTTCTTATTTGGAGAATCTTTGCCAAGATAATAGAATTGTGGATCCCCATCTGTGGAGATCTAGATTTAGAATATCTGGAGTGGGGCTCAGATACCGGAACATTCCTAGTTGGAAATCACTCAGGGCAATTATAACAGTTTTGCTGAGGTCAAAAACCAAAACCCTGCTAATACCATGTAAGAAGTGGGATTTTGGGTATCTCTTTCTTAGTTCCTGTGTGGAGTGGTGTGAACATTGCTGGCGTCCCTCTGAAGGATCTGAACCCAGATATAGGAACTGATAAAGATCCTGAGCAGTGGGAAAATGTCCACAAAAAAGTGATTTCCAGGTAATATGCTAGTTTCACATTTTCAGTACCTTAGAAGTTGTGAGCCTGAACTCTGTTAGAAGGTTGAGATTAGTCCCTTAAATATAGGTTGTTGTATTTCCCATATTTTTATTTGCACTTCTGCTTTTCTGTGTGATCATATTCACCAGATTATAAATTCTTCAACAGTCAGGAACTGATTCTGTGTTGCTTATTCCTGAGCCTAACCCAGTATTGAGCACATGGTAGGGGCTCACTTGTTGACTGACAATGTATTTTTTCAAACACTTGCTATATAGTGTTTATTGTAGTGCTGGAATTGATTCCATATTAATTTCTGCATCTCTGTACTTGTAACTCTAATGTTTAACCACTGTGGCAGGGCATGGTGGCTCATGCCTATAATCCCAGCACTTTGGGAAGCTGAGGTGGTAGGATCACTTGAGCCCAGGAGTATGAGACCAGCCTGGGCAACATAGGGAGACCCCATCTCTGCTGAGGTGTGGGAGGATCACTTGAGCCCAGGAGTATGAGACCAGCCTGGGCAACATAGGGAGACCCTATCTCTACAAAAAAAAATAAAAAATTAGCTGAGCATATGGTGGCTTGCTTGAGCCCAGGAGGTCGAGGTGAGCTCTGATGATGCCAATGCACTCCAGCTGAGACCCTCTCTCAAAAATGCATATATATGGCCGGGCGTGGTGGCTCATGCCTCATGCCTCTAATCCCAGCACTTTGGGAGACCAGGGTAGGTGGATCACTTGAGATCAGGAGTATGAGACCAGCCTGGCCAACGTGGTGAAACCCCGTCTCTACTAAAAATACAAAAATTAGCCACGCATGGTGGCGCATGCTTGTAATCCCAGCTACTCAGGAGGCTGAGGAGGGAAGATTGCTTAAACCTGGGAGGTGAAGGTTGTAGTGAGCCGAGATCACACTACTGCCCTCCAGCCTGGGTGACAGAGCAAGACTTAAAAAAAAAAGAAAAAAAGAAAGAAAAAATGCATACATACTACAAGTAATTTCTAGAAGTTGTTGATGGAGTCACTGCAGTTTTGTGGCATTGTTAGATACGTTGCTACAAAGTGGAAGTTCAATGACAAGTGCATCTCAACTAACTTATGTTTATGGTTTCTTCTATCTACAGTGGCTATGAGATGGTCAAAATGAAAGGTTATACTTCTTGGGGCATTAGCCTATCTGTAGCTGATTTAACAGAAAGTATTTTGAAGAATCTTAGGAGAGTGCATCCAGTTTCTACCCTAAGTAAGGTAGGACATTCATGTTCGAAAAATCATTAACTTCAACATAAAATAGGGGTAAAGAACATTTTTGAGGCACTCTGGTTTTGGGTTTGATCTCGTGGGAAGCACCTCTCTTCCTGAAGTCTGTTCTTTGCTGCTGAAGAGTGGGGAGATTGGGGAAAGAGCCTATCTTTGTAGACCTTTGTCCTGGTCTAGTGTGACATTTCTTTTTATTAGATAAAAGTAAGTGTTTTGGCATCTTTATTATTTAACTAAGTGAACTGACTCTACCAGTATCTAGAAACATTGGGAACCACTATGGGCAGACCTTGGTACCTTTGGAGTTGTTCTCTTACAGTTTCAGTTATGTCCAATGATGAGATCTAGGAAAGCAGCACTAGACACAAAATAATTAGCAGTTAGTCTCCTGGGGAAAGGGGAGTTGGGGCATGGGTGAGATCCCTCTGCTAGTCTAAATGGGAGAGGTTATAAAACAAGACAGATCTAGATCACTGGAAACAAAGTCATAGGAATTTTGAAGTGGTCTCCTGATAGGAAGTGGTATGGAGTAAGGAGATGAGGAAAGAAGGGTGAGCCCCAGCAAACATGGCAGGAGGCTGGGGCCTATATGGAGAGATGGTGGGTTGAAACTGAACAATAAATATGTCTAATTATGTTTTAAATTGTTTTCTGTCGGCCAGGCGCGGTGGCTCACGCCTGTAATCCCAGCACTTTGGGAGGCCGAGGTGGGCGGATCATGAGGTCAGGAGATCGAGACCATCCTGGCTAACACGGTGAAACTTCCTCTCTACTTAAAAATACAAAAAGCCGGGCGTGGTGGTGTGTGCCTGTAGTCCCAGCTACTTGGGAGGCTGAGGTGGGAGAATGGCGCGAACCCGGGAGGCGGAGCTTGCAGTGAGCCGAGCTCGTGCCACTGCACTCCAGCCTGGGCGACAGAGCAAGAGTCCGTCTCAAAAAAAAAAAAAAAAAAAAGTTCTCTGCCTTGGTACTCTGCCATAGTTCGTACTATACCAATCTGTTATTCATTCACCTCCCAACTGTTGTTTCTCATATTGCAGAACTTTGTTAAAAGTTAAAAAAGGAATAATTTTTAAGTCTTTACTTTCAGGGCCTCTATGGAATAAATGAAGACATATTCCTTAGTGTCCCATGTATCCTGGGAGAGAATGGTATCACAGACCTCATAAAAGTAAAACTGACTCTTGAAGAGGAGGCCTGCTTGCAAAAGAGTGCAGAAACACTTTGGGAAATTCAGAAGGAGCTCAAGCTTTAAAGTTGCTTAAAGCTAATTCTGTAGATTGAAGATGAAATAGTAGTTATGGAATTGTATATGTCAAACTTTTGAATAAATTTGAATTTCTAAAAGTTGGAAAAATAGAGGAAAGTGACCTATTTAGTATAGCCTTCCAGCTTTTTTTTTTTTTTTTCTTTTTTGGGAGGGTCTCATTCTGTCACCCAGGCTGGAGTGCAGTGGCACAATCATGGCTCACTGCAACCTTGACCTCCCAAGCTCAGGTGAGCCTCCCACTTCAGCCTCCAGAGTAGGTGGGACCACATGCGTGTGCCTCCATGCCTGCCTAATTTTTGTATCTTTTTGTAGAGATGGGGTTTTGCCATGTCATCCAAGCTGGTTTTGAACTCCCAAAGTGCTGAGATTACAGGGGTGAGCCACTGTGCCTGGCCTTAGCTTTGATTTAGTATCCAGATGATAGATGACACTTTTTTTTTTTTTTAAAGTGACGGCATCAAAGATGTTTTTGGTACTTCTCAGTACTTGCCTTGTATGTATACGTAATTGCCATCTGGTCCACAAGAATGTGTTTACTGTGTTACACAAATCCTGATTCTTTTCATCAGGTGCATAGTAATTCTTCTCTATGGCTTAATACCTATGTTCATTTACATGCTATCTATCTCTACAATGTAAAAATAAAAGTATATATATATATACACACACAGAGTAATCTAATCTAAATGTTCCTAACACTAGATAAAACCTTGACTTGACCTTGCTGTTTTTTATTCTTTTATGAGTGCATTTTAATTTTTACAGAAAAGGCCTTAAGCTGTAAACCCCTTGGTGACAACAGATTAAATTGGTCATTCTTCTCTTGGGAGTAGAGTGGGCTGCCTAATTATCTTAATAACATCCCAAATTGGAATATACTTTTCTTTGTAGCCTCATGAGCTTTCTAGCACTCTCATTTTGATCAAGAACATTCTATTCTGGATGAGCTCTGCAGGACATACAGCAGCTATATAGTTCATTGGGTGGTCACAAACTTGGCTACAGAATCACTCACCATGAAGATGAAACTTTAAATGACAATAAAAGCAGGGAGGCAATGGTACACTGTATCTTTCCCTTTAATCCTAAAGTTATCAGGTATATAGTTTGGACCTGCCACTCTGCTCCTTTTTGATGAAAACACTTATGGTTCAGTGAGGCCTAGAAAGGAAACAAATTTAGTAGGGTTGGTAGGAGAGCATCTCCTTGGACCTTTCACAGATAAGTTACTCAAATGCTTCAATTTCAAATATTTCAAAATTTAGATTTCTATTTGGTATATCCCCATGTTAATTCACTTTATATGCTGTAGAATAATACTAAACTTCAACTTAAGATGGATTTTATGCCTTTTTTGCTAAATGAGAAGTTGGGCTTACTAAGGTTTCATGGATCTTTCCTAAAGTCTAATAAAGGAGAGAAAAATTATGCAACAAATTTTATTTAGCAGTCCCAACATTCAGCACAAAAAGTTTACAGAGGATAGAAAGTGCATTAATAAAAGCCAGTCTTTACCAAAAGAAAACAGAAAATATATTATTGATTCAAAATATTTTACACTTGAATGATAAACTGCAATAACTTATTCTGGGCACCTACTGATAAAAGAAAGGAAGAGAAGAATACTTTAAGAAGAGCTCAACCTCCAGCTGGTATCAGAGAAGTCAGTAGAGGTCACTGAGACCGGCAGTCTTTCTTGCTTTTTGCATTAGTGCCCTCAGCTGGAACTGTTTACGGGACAGAAGACGTACATGCTGGGAGGGGAGAAAAGTTTGAATAGTTTAGAATGGCTTTGATTTAGGCCCAGGCATAAAATAGACAATTTGTAACCTAGATGGGATCTAAGAACCCTAACTCATGACCTGCCAACCTTTGGAATGAATACCTCATTATATGTGGCTTTTAAGCTGCATATTATAAAGGCTTACTCAACAGGGAAAGCATTACATTGCAGGATCTGGCTCAGGAGTTTGACCTACACTTTCTTTTCCTAAGCCATGCCACTCAAGCAAGAGATTGTACAGAAAAAGAGTCCTCTCTCGGGTCTCTGGTTTATATCCAGCCATTCATGTGGTTGTACCACTTCTGAGGCACATGGTTTGGCCATTCCCCCACAGTGAGAGGAGATAGATAGGCAAGATCAGCACCTGACCTGACCAGGCTCCAGCTCCAGCTGGATCAGATATCCCAAGGGTGGCTGCTATTATCCCTAAAACCATGTTCTCCATGACCCAAGAGACAGCAGTAGCCAAACTTCGCTTACTAGATTTTCCTCTGTACAACAGCATTAAGCTTGAGACAACTTTCATTCAAGAGGGCTTGAAAGGGCAGCCTGATACTTTGATGTGGGAAAACTGGTCTAAAGTTATATAACTCTAAGAAAATTAACAGATAAAAAATGGAGGTGGCACAATCAGTGATCTCAATTTAGGTGGTATGACCTCAAATAACCAATGGAAATCTGATCGTACCTCCTGATCCACCCAGGCACAGAAGAGTTACACTCATCTTAATGCTGCCTGTGAGCAGAGAACTGCAGCCACCAGCCCACTTTTCTTCCCCTGCTCAGACCAATCCTCAGTACTCTGTAGGTAAAAAGATGGTGCAAAACCCTACATCTCATTTAGTGTTTTTTGGGAAGATAAAGAATCTTAATCCATACTACAAAGAAACTCTCTTGGTTTGTGGTTTGCAAGGTCAGTGCCTCTACAACCCAAGTTAAAAAATCTTGGAACGTAAAATGAAGAAATACCTTCAGGAAGACATCCAGGTCTATCACGCCCCTTCTCAAGGCTTCTCCCAAGTAAAAGATAGTGTCTTCAATAGCGTTTTCTTCTGCATACAGATTCAGGATCTGTTTGTATAAGGGAGCTGTGGGAATGATAACTTCATCGATATCATTGTTTTCAGACTGATTTTCCATTTTTTCCAGAGCAGAACTGAGTTCTTCATCCTTCTTTTTCAAAAGTTCTATGTTTTTATCAACCTCGGCCTGAAAACAGAACAGTCCAAGCATTAATAACTGTACATAATTATCCACTTGTCAGACATCTACAACACTTCACAGGAAAAGACAGGCTAACAACCATGTTTAAACAACTCATGGATGAGAATAATGTTTCAAATAACACCCTGGTCAAAGGTAGAGGAAAAGATGTGATCTACTATGCTGAGTGAAATAGAGTAATGATGGAGATATCCTGAGGTGACAGCAACAAGCTTGTCACCTGTCAGCGACAAATGATACTGCAAACTAAGCCGTCAGACAAGATACTTTCCAGCAGAAGGTTCCTTTACATAGAAAATCATAAGAGGTTTTTCTTCCCAACAAGTGAGCACCTGCCAAAGGAGAGTAACTTTCCTCAGTCTATGAAGAGGATTCAATGCATAGAGGCCCAAATGTCTGCATTCTAATCACAAAGTATCACACGCAGGTGCTGGTTGTAGGCTCTGAGTTGTATTGGTGTCACTTTCCTGAATTCTAAAAATTGGCTACTTCGAGGCTCATTTTACAATCTAGAACCACTTTGTAAGGCTAATGGGTACATACAAATCACTTTCCACAAAGCCCTCAACCTTCTAAGAATTCTTTACTATTCCATCAAAAACACACATTTACTGGAATAAATTCTCCCTCATGGGGATGAAAATGGAGCGTGAAATTGGCACTTCAATTATGCTGATGCTTCCACTTTATCATCATTAAGCAAAGCCATAGGGCTGACTTACACACGGACTGTCCAAGGCATAGCTGTCTGTTATGAGAAAGCTTAAAGAGCTGAAGGTTGCATATGCTATGTTTATATGTAGCTCTTTAGCCAACCAAGTATCTCTGGATTATTGAGAAAGTTCCCTGAACATACTTTTAAAAAATGGCTCACACAACCTTTGGAAACAATAAAATAGTACTGTCCTTTTAAGTCTGCTCCTAAGATGTGCAGATCTTTATCATGGCTTAGAACTCTCTAAACTTATTTCCTAGTAACTGGCAACATCAAGCACTCAAACAGTCCTCCTTTGGGTTAAAACATCCTTTGCCTAAAACATTTCCTAGGGCAAAGGTGTGATACGGTTTGGCTGTGTCCCCACCCAAATCTCAACTTGAATTGTATTCTACAGAAAGGGACCTGTGTGCGTGCGTGTGTGTGTGTGTGTGTGTAGCGGGGGGTGGGGAGGGATGGCACGCGGGGGTGGTAATTGAATCATGGGAGCCGGTCTTTCTATTCTCGTGATAGTAAGTCTCACAAGATCTGATGGGTTTATCAGGGGTTCCAGCTTTTGCTTCCTCCTCATTTCCCCTTGCCACCACCATGTAAGAAGTGCCTTTTGGCTGGGCACAGTGGCTCACTCCTGTAATCCCAACACTTTGGGAGGCCAAGGTGGGTGGATCACCTGAGATCAGGAGTTCGGGACGAGCCTGGCCAACATGGTGATACCCCGTCTCTACTAAAAAATACAAAAATTAGCCAAGCATGGTGGCAGGCACCTGTAATCTCAGCTACTCAGGAGGCTGAGGCAGGAGAATCGCTTGAACCTGGGGGGTGGAGGTTGTAGTGAGCCAAGATTGCACCACTTCACTCCAGCCTGAGCGCAAGAGTGAAACTCTCTCTCAAAAGAAAAAAAAAGGAGTGCCTTTTGCCTCCCACCATGATTCTGAGGTCTCCCCAGCCATGTGGAACTGTAAGTCCAATTAAACCTCTTTTTCTCTCAAGTCTCGGATATGTCTTTATCAGCAGCGTGAAAACGAACTAATACAAGGTGCAAACAAAATGGTCTAAATATTATACCCCTCCCAATCTAAGACCAAATGCCAAACATAGGCTCCACTGTAAACAAAGGTATAAAAAATTACATTCAAATGTTTAAAGATGCCTATAATTTTCTGAACTCCTACTATGCCCACAACATCCAGGGAACATATAGAACACTCTGCCATGGCTACAATTCAATCCAAAAATTTTAAGTCTTTAATGAGTCACTTACTACTTCTTGATCTAAACGGGTAACCATCTCTTCCAGTTTCTGGTGACCCTTTTTCAGGTCTTCTTCTGTTCGTTTCAAGGCATTGAGCTCTGCCTGGGCACGATCCATTTCCTCCTTCATCCGCCATCTCAGTTTGTCACTGACCGCAGAGATGAGAGAGGCTCGGATGGTGTCCTCGCTGATTGTGCCATCCCTACTGGGACCTGCAGGAAACAGAGGCAAAAAACACTTGCTTACTTCCCAAGTTCCTTCTATTTGTCTCACAGGAACCTTCAGAAAAGGGGGCAATATGAACCGACACTTTCAAAATGTGAGGAAAGAAAAAAATTATGTTACCAGTTTCATGAGAAATAATGTAAAAATCTGAGTTGATTCAGAAATACTTGCCCTACAAGAGATTACTATTAATCCATGTTAAACCCAGTTTCCCTATTCATAGCCCAAACAATTAGCTACAATTAGTTATTTTCTCAATGAGACAGAGGCTATGTCCCTACCAATTACAATTATTCCTAAATCACCAACAAATGGCACAATAATTTCCACTAAGGAAAAACATTTGGTGCAGGCCAAGTCCAACATCAGGCTTCGCTGCTAAGCTGAAGGAGACAAGTGCCCACTGTAGAGGCCAGTGAGAGGACTGAGAATGGGCAGTTTCCCTAAACGAATGTACAGGTTAATAAGGCTTCCCTCTGTAAGACTTTTACTACTTCACCCTTTACCAACAGGACAGAATGGATGAACAAAAAAGAATGACATCCAAAAAATTCAACAGCTGATAAACTGTTTATTCCCAGATTCTTTACTATTCTCTTCCAAATGTCCCTTCCTAATCAGTATATCATTTCCATGCATATTTCAGATCAAATAAACATCCCCTGGATATTTTCTTCAAAAAGGTCCCCTTTCTAACATAAGTTTGGGTATTCTTTATGACTATCAGTGTTCTTCAGTTATTGTCCCAAATCAGCAAATGTGTAAATGGCATTTTGACTTTTAATTATGTTTGATTATAAAATACTATGTGAAGACGTAAGTATATTTAACCTTAATTGCCGCTTTTTTTTTTTTTTTTTTTTGAGATGGAGTCTCACTCTGTCACCCAGGCTGGAGTGCAGTCGCATGATCTCGGCTCACTGCAACCTCTGCCTCCTGAGTTCAAGCGATTCTCCTGCCTCAGCCTCCCGAGCAGCTGGGAAGCAAACTTCCTGAAGGGCCTTATGAATTACCTGGGTCTTCTAATTACCTGTTAGATGATCCTGCTTTTTACCAAAACCATCAACAAACTCTGTCAACAAACTCTAAGCCATTCTAAACTAACAAAAAAGTTTAATGCTCTCGAATATCAGATCCCATCTTCTCTCTACCATTAAATTATGGTGAAACCTAATCTTTGCCAATGATCTTTCCTCCATTAACCATAATTCCCAAAACGTCAGCACAACAACTAGAATCTGCTCTCTCTTAACAGTTATCACTATATTTATTAGTTTAATAACCTATTTTCTGAAGGAAAGGTCTCTATAATCCTTATTATGCAGCCTAAATACTAAATGTTAAGGGTGGCAAACTGTTGCTGAATGATCTCCTGAAATCAACAGAATTGGTTATCTTCTAGGAGTCCTAGAGAAAAGGCCTCAGGTGGTTAGAAGTCCTTAGAATGTGCTTTTTTGGAAACTTCCCTTCTCTTGTCTTCTGCTGGAATGTAGAAGAAGGTAATTATTAAAATTGTTTATAAATATATGAGCGCTCCAAAATAAATGGTATGGTGGTATTAAACCAAATGAAAGAACTCATCAATATCTCTACTACCTGAAAATCAGAAAAATGAACTGCTGAAGCTCTACTGCTTTGAAGGCATGTGGTTGGAAACAGTGCTGAAAAGTCATTAATAGAGTAAAATATTTAAAATTATGGATTTCATTAATAGCAACAGGAGGCAGCCAAATGCTGAGGCAGATGGGGTGGGTCCCCGGTGAAACGCCACCTTCAAGCCAAAAACAGCCTGAAGGCTGAAAGATTGGACTGCTGGTCCCGGATGAAACCCCTGACCTAGAGTGAGAACTTCTATTCCTGTTTGCCCACCCTTTCCCATTGATTCTTCCTCAATAATGCCTTTTAACCAATCAAATGTTGCCTTTTCCAATACTACCTATGGCCTGCCCTTCCCCTATTCTGAGCCTGTAAGAAGCCACAGGACTCAGCCACTTAGAGGGGACTTTCCCACCTTTGGGTAGGGGAACCACCCCTGCATCCCCTCTCCACTGAAAGCTCTTTCATCAGTCAATAAAACTCCCTGTCTTGCTCACTCTTTGATTGTCAGTGCATCCCCATTCTTTGTGGGCACAGGACAAGAACTCGGGAACCAGCGGGTAAGCCAGACTCGGCCCAAGTGGGCCGAATGGGAGGGCTGTCTCTGGCAGCAGGTAGCATGGTTGAGGGAGGCCCAGGCAGGGTGTCGCTCGTCAGAGGTCCCTGGCTTGCAGAGTGACTGAGAAGAAAATCCTGCATCATCAACACTATCACTGCTTCACTTCATTCAAACAATTCTGCCCAACCAGCCACCATAATTCAGGGCTAAGCCCCTTCGGCAGTTAAATTCTTTAAAAATTTCTTATGCAGCCAAAAGACACATGAAAAAATGCTCATCATCACTGGCCATCAGAGAAATGCAAATCAAAACCACAATGAGATACCATCTCACACCAGTTAGAATGGTGATCATTAAAAAGTCAGGAAACAACAGGTGCTGGAGAGGATGTGGAGAAATAGGAACACTTTTACACTGTTGGTGGGACTGTAAACTAGTTCAACCATTGTGGAAGTCAGTGTGGCGATTCCTCAGGGATCTAGAACTAGAAATACCATTTGACCCAGCCATCCCATTACTGGGTATATACCCAAAGGATTATAAATCATGCTGCTATAAAGACACATGCACACGTATGTTTATTGCAGCACTGTTCACAATAGCAAAGACTTGGAACCAACCCAAATGTCCAACAATGATAGACTGGATTAAGAAAATGTGGCACATATACACCATGGAATACTATGCAGCCATAAAAAATGATGAGTTCATGTCCTTTGTAGGGACATGGATGAAGCTGGAAACCATCATTCTCAGCAAACTATCACAAGGACAAAAAACCAAACACTGCATGTTCTCACTCATAGGTGGGAACTGAACAATGAGAACACATGGACACAGGAAGGGGAACATCACACATCGGGACCTGTTGTGGGGTGGGGGGAGGGATAGCATTAGGAGATATACCTAATGTTAAATGACGAGTTAATAGGTGCAGCACAACAACATGGCACATGTATACATATGTAACTAACCTGCACGTTATGCACATGTACCCTAAAAGTATAATAATAAAAAAAAAAGAAAAAAAAATTTCTGTTCCCAAGGGAACATCCAAATTCTTTAACAAAGAATACTACCATAATTACCATAATTCAATCTCCTGGACTTGCTTTGGTTTCCATTTTTGGCAGGGAGGGGAAAACTGATTTATAATTTTGGTCTCTCACAACAAATTCAAAGGATTAGAAAAAATGTAAAATGCAATGTAATTTGAGAAAACTTTACTAAAACACCTTAACACAAGGAAGAAAAAACATTAGATCGTTTCTGTAACCATTAAAATTTTTTTTCTAGTAGAGAGGTAGTCTCACTATGTTGCTCAGGCTGGTCTCAAATTCCAGGCTCAAGCTATCCTCCTTCCTCAGCCTCCTGGAGTGCTGGGATTACAGGCATGAGCCACTGTGCCTGGCATCCCACCTATTTGCTATTGCAAAAAACAAAAACAAAAGAAACAAAAAAACCTCAAAGTATAGGAATCTGCTATAATTCCTGGTTTGTAACAGGAGTGGTGGCCCAGCTCATGCTTCAGTGAGCATACATCCTCCTTTTCCATTGCTCCATGTCGCCCATCTCATCTTCAAATTACAGTATTAGGCAGGAAGCTTTTGGCAGATCTTTTTTTTTCGTATTTGGGTATTTTTTGTTTTTAACTGATAAAATTTTTATTTCACTTTTGAAGTTTTACACTTTTCCTGATTATTCTGTGTAAGGTGAAACTGGAACTGTTTAAAAGACATACACAGACCTAGTACATCAGTAACGGGATTTTTCTTTTTTGCTATACTGTTTTCACAACCACAGGTGTGCTTGCTAGGCAATATAACCATCACAGAAGAAAACATTAGGCAGAATACTGGTTAAGGAAAAACAAAGCAAGAAAAGAGCTACCAGATATACAAACAGGCTTAGCTCCACATTCACTACTGCATTTTCAAGGGCCAACTATTAACTGCACATTTTTGTTCAGTTAGAAAGGAGGGATTTTTGTTTTTTTTCTTTTTTTGGTTTGTTTTAAATCAGTGCATGAGGTTTTCTTTTCTCATTTCAGCAGATGGACAAACAGATGGACTCTACAGCTAGATGGAATGTTAAAGGTAGAGGGGTGATATTGTGAGACTGATAGGCCTATTATCAATTCTCTCCACTGCAGTGTCCACACAACTTCCCTGAATATAGGGTCTCGTTAAAACACATCTGAGAGTTGAGCTGGATAAGTGCACTTGGGAGACCTGGTGAGGGGCACTAAAAAGCATGATCAGGGCCAGCCTCAATACAGGGAGAAGTCAGGGATATTTAAAAATACTTTTTTGATTCAGATCCTGGTATGACTAAAGAGCAACACCGTGTTGAGAACTGGAGGAAGACAGAGCTCTGGTGCTAGAAGTTCTTCTCAAGTCTTTAAAGCCAGGCTTGCTCACCAAGGTGCTCGCTAATGTCTCTCACCCCTGCCCATATACAGCATTAAAAAGTGAACAAAAGACAGGTAAAGATAGAATTCAAAAAGCAAAAAAAGGAAGGAAGCAGAAGGACAGAAATTTAGAGAGGAGGGAAGGGAAAACCAAAGTCAACAGTCAAAAAGGATGATGGGGGGCCAGGCGCAGTGGCTCACACCTGCAATTCCAGCACTTTGGGAGGCCAAGGCAGGTGGATCATGAGGTCAAGAGATCGAGATCAACATGGTGAAAACCCATCTCTACTAAAAATACAAAAATTAGCTGGGCGTGGTGGTGCGTGCCTGTAGTCCCAGCTACTTGGGAGGCTGAGACAGGAGAATTGCTGGAACCTGGGAGGCGGAGGTTGCAGTAAGCCGAGATCACGCCACTGCACTCCAGCCTGACAACACAGCAAGACTCCATCTCAAAAAAAAAAAAAAAAGGATGGTGGGAAAGAATGTTTTGATTTCAAAATTTAAAAGCCCCAAGCCAGGAAATTCAGTACTCCTCAAGTGAAAGGCAATCTCTACAGAACATCATTCTATTTTTTTTTTTTTTTGGAGATGAGGTCTCCCTATGTTGTCCAGGCTGGAGTGCAGTTATTCACAGGTGCAACCACAGGGCACTGCAGCCTTAAACTCCTACGCTCAGGCGATCCTCCTGCCTCGGCCTCCCAAGTAGTTGGGACTATATGCCTACACCACCATGCCTGACTCAGAAGATTATTCTTAAAGGTATTATCCAGGAAACAGATAAGGTCATTCATAAAACACACGGCTTTTCTTTAGCTCAGTGTTAACAATGAAAATAGATTCCATTATTGAAGCACAAGTTGCAAATTGGTAACAAAGTGAACACATTGCAGTAGAAAAGGGGATTTAGTCAGGTGTGTTATATGAGCACTTGGACTTTTCAAGGTGTCATAAGCCAGTTATCTGCCACAAAGAATTTAAATTTCAGGATTCGAGTTTCTTCAGAGGAAGACACTGTGGACATCTGTGGTCATGAACTTTTGAGTGGCAACAGCCCAAACAGGTCAAGTGTCTTTAAGTGCCAAACAACAGGCAGCATTACTATGAATTACCATTAAACTCAAATGCCAAATGATGTGTGTCTCACTCCAGGTTCTAGCATCATAATATAATCTCTATAACCTTCTGTACAACTTTACAATGGAATTGTATTTCAATGATTCTGATATCAGATTAAACTTTCCAAAAAGTTACACATAATTCAGGTCTATTTTTTCTACAAGTAAGAGTTTTGCTAAATTACAAAACCCCATAATCACAGTGTTGAATTAAAAAAAACTAAACACACAGTAATCCTGTCAATGTTAATCAAAATCAAAACTTCAGAATGCCGTGGCATTTATGTGACCAATCTGAGTTTTAGAATACGAACACCAGCTGTTTATCCCATGAACCATTTTTGCTAGGCTGAGGCTGTGAAAAATCCAAAGTCAACATACAATTATTTTTTACCACACAAGGGATATACGTGGAGGGTACAGAGTGACATTGAACAGATTACAAAGCACAAGAAACATTACTTCTCTCCCTCCCCAGCATCTCCTTCATCTTCCTGGTTTTCCGATGTCCACAGAGTAACACTGTCCCAAGTAATTGCATGATCAGAGTGCTGTCTTTATAAGACTCTTCATTCAGTGTATCCAATTCAGTAATTGCTTCATCAAATACTGTTTTTGCCAGGCTGCAGGCCTTTTCAGGAGAGTTTAGAATCTCATAGTAAAAGACTGAGAAATTACGTGCCAGACCAAGTCACACTGGATGTGTAGGCTGCATTTCTTCTTTCTTACTAATTTCAAATGCTTCCTGGTAAGCCTGCTGGGAATTCCACACAGTGGTTGGTTTGTTGTCTCCAGATGCCACTTCAGAAAGACACCTAAAATAATCTCCTTTCATTTTCAAATAGAAAATGGTTGTATAGAATTGAGAACAAGATATCTGTCCAACAGCTCCAGAACGTCATTGCAGATGTCCTGCAGTTCCGCCTCTATCTTCTCATGCTACTCTCTCCCCATCTGCTGCTGTTTCTCATTTCTCTGTTTTCTGCTCAATGCTGGAGATGACATGCCAGGAAAGCAGCGGGCACCAACCATGTTCTTGTAGGCAACAGAGAGCAGATTTCTCTCTTCGTTGGAGAATTCATGCCTCGTTCTGTGACTGCCTTCGTGACTACAGCCATATCATCATAGCGCTCAGCCTGCTCAGTGAGTTGGCTTTCTGTACCAGCTCACTTTTATCCAGTCATTCCCGTGGGAGGGCTGCAGGGGACGAGGATGCTTCTGAGCAAAGCTCCAAGTGAGGTGACCACTTCCTTCCCAAGCCCACTCCTCTGGCAGCGGTGGCGGTGCCTGCCGTGGCTGCAGCGACGGTAGCAGCAGCTCCTGTATTCGGATATTTTTAAAGTTCAAGCAAAATAAGGCAAAATGCCTTACAGCTTGGTTCTGTGTAGTAAAGAATTAACTTTACCCAGAGAGGCCACGCCTTTGCCCTTGGCTCCTGGAGGTGATGTCTAAGCCCTCAGAACTTCCTGACTAATTAGAGTGTTCTTTATCTACACCAGACAGTCTAACAATGTGATTTATGGGGGTCTGGGCCATGCAGTGATAGGTAACAGCTCAACCTCTGGAGGAGCTGGAGACTAAAGGTCAGCCTCATAGGCAGTCAATGGTGTCTATATGACCAAGTCCTGATAAAAACTCTAGACCCAAGGCTCAGGTGAGCTACCTTGGTCGGTAATACTCCATGCATAATGATACATACTGTTACTGGGAAAAGTCAGCACTGCCTATGACTCCACTGGGAAAAGACAACTAGAAGCTTTGCACTTGAAACTTTCTGGGTTGCCCACGTGTCTTTCCTCAGCCTATTTTAATCTGTATCTTTTGCCATAAGTCATAACTGTGAGTATAATAGCTTTCAGTGAGCTTTTAAAGTCCTTCTAGATAATTATAGAACTTTAGGGTGGCCTTGGGAAACCATGAACTTGCAATGAGTGTCAGAAGTGCAGGTGGTTTTGTGAACTTCCAAACTTTACAGGTCCTTAATTAAAGAGTATTTTCTTACCTAATCAAGAACTTGCTCTTCATGGCAATTTGTAGAATAAGTCGGTCTACTTCAAATGAGGCCATATGAAAAGGCAACACATCTTTCCACACTCACTGAACATACAGATTAAAATACGTCAGAGAGTGAGCTCTCTTTCACAGACTTAATATGAATTAAAGTCTTAGCTGTTCAGTCATCTGGACAGAATTTAGACCAAATAAAAATCTCTAATTTCTTATACTGTACTTAAAAAGTCCTTTAAAGCAAGTGAAAAAGAGCCAATTTCTACAAGAGTTTGGTTTAGAATTTCATATCCAAAGGATGATTCATGATATGATGACTATTGAAGATTTCATTAAGTCCCCAGTTTATAGTAAGGATGCATTAGCAAAAGGAATTTTAAAACCTTTCTAGAAGAACCTGTCTTATAATCTATATGAAACATTATGATGGTTCTTGTGAGACAGGAAGGAAAATCCTTCTCCCATAGATTACGTACCTAAATGATATGTCTATAATTAAGCATTCAATCACATGCAACAGTGGTGGTATTCCATTCATTGGCACAGAAGTTATCAGAACTAATGAAAACTTGAGTCTTTTTATAGTTAGTGAATTTTTCACACATAAACACATCAACATACTTTGTTAAAGCTATTATATCTGGTCTAATGGGTCAAATTATACTGATGCTAAATTTTTAAATCCTTATTTTTAAAAACACACATTTAAATCCTGGAATTTACATTCTGTTTCTCTTTATAGAATATGTTCAGGCAAATGCTACCATAATACCACCAAATAAGTCCTTGCCAAGACTTTCCAGCCAAAGTCATTAACACTCAAAATAAGAACCAAGCCGAGGCAGCAGTCACTTGGCCTATAAAGGTCACAGTTCACCTGAGGAAGTTACAAACACCAAGATTAGACCTAGTCTTATCTCTATCACACATAGACTTCACTGTGAAGTATATCTAAACTTAAAAAAATCGAACTACTTTGTAAAAAAAAAAAAAGGAATTATAACTAAGATCTGAAATAAGAAAGTAAAAAAAGAAAAACCCAGAGTTTTTCAAAGAAGTAAAAGAAAAACTCATCAAAGTTCAAAATTCGATGAACCATGCCACTTTAAGATAATGTTTATGCAAACAAATAAGAAAAAAGATTTGGCGGAAGATTCTCATCTACTTTGTGAACACTTACCAAACCAAACTTTCTTCTCAAACATCTTAGAAGAAATTTGAATATTCTCTATACCTGCTATAACAAGAATAAGAAGAGTTTTTGGCAAACTGCCATACCCCAAGTCCCCAACACACTGACCTTTTTACTCAAGTAGAGTCAGATTTCAAAAGTGCCCTTCTACAATTCCAGATTAGCAGTTGAAGAGCTAACAGACTTTGAGTAAAAATCTTAAGCAAAACTTCCTTTAAATGTCAGGTAGGATCTGATCTCCAAACTTAATCCTTAGGAAATAAGATATAATTTTTCTAGTATTAGGAAACCAACACTCTACACTCAATGGACCCAAAAATTCATTGAATAATTTATGCAAGTATATTCACAGTGCACTAGTATACACTACCTGATTTAAAGCCACTATTTAAACACTTAAGACACCCGGTTTCATTTATCTCCTAAGAGTATTTACAAACGATCACTACTTCCTGGAACTCAAATGAAGCTATTTTATATTAGAGAAAGAATCCATAAGCCCAAAGTAAACTATAAAATAACTCAACGATAATTTTTCTGACCTCACCCTTAATCAGCAAAGGTAAACTACCTGCCCAGCATTTTTACTCCTGGATGTTACTTGCGCAGGCCCACATAATGGTCCTAGGTCTGGCATCTGTGCTACACAGCAAACTATGGAGCCCAAGTAATCCCACACAGTAGCTTACTGACCATCTATTTAGAAACTAGACCGAGAACATATGAGGATTATTTTTCTTTCATAATAAAAAACAAAAAACAGGTCTATCTCTGAAGAAGGAAGAACATTTCAGACAACTGTATGAGCAAAGGAGTTCTGATCTGTGCTATTAAGTGCAAACCCTGCAAATCCATTACATGGCTTACAAAAGTCCTTTTTATTTATAGTGTATGAATATGTAAGCTTCTAATACTACTTACAGGCTTTGTGCAGGCTATGGAGCTTTTCTTCCAAAGAAATTAGGGGGCCTCAATTTATCTTTTAAACACTCAGAAAAATGCGATTTACTTGAGCTCTAGAAAGTTTCTATCAACATAATCAATAAGAAAAAATTTAAAGAAAGCTATCAGCAGGTTTACACTTCTTGAAAATAAACACACACCACAAAAAAAGTTTAAATTCATTTACATAAAAATTAAAGTTTTCAAAAGTGAAGGTAAGTAGGTGTAAGTCTTGCTAAAATGAGACACCAAAATAATAACTACTCCAAAAAAGAAACAGTGTGACAAAATCATTCAGCTATCATAGTAAGTCATAAAAGATGAAAGATGCTACCTGGTAGGCATAAGCACAAAAGCCAATAAATCTGAAGGAGAGTTAAAATTCTATTCTTAAAAAAATGAATCAGAATCGAAGTAATTCCATTAAAATTAACGTTTTGTGAAAAGACTAATTTAAGAATCTATTATGTTAGAGGTATTCTATAGGAATAACGACAGGAAGCCAAATGAATCAGCTTCTCCTACCTTTCCTTTACTAATAAAATAAAAATCATTTGTTAACTTACACAATAGCTTTTTTAAAAGCTTTCAAATCTATCATTATTGCTTTGAATTTCTGTTATCATTATTGCTTTGGCAGAAAAGGATTTAACATTTAGCAGACTAAACTCTCAGCATTTAAATTTCACTCACGACTCACTGACTGTCCAGGATTGGAAGAAAACGCTACTTATCCTGAAGATGAGGCAGTTATTCCCAAAGGAAGTCTGTGAAAGGTGTGGGGAAGAGGCACCCAAACCTGCACACAAGCAAGCGTGCACTAGTAAACCCACATGGGCTGGGTGCCTTGGGTGCCATATCCTGAAAGTACAGTTTCTGTAGGCCAAACACTTAATCTAGGATGGCCAGAGGGAAGAACAGCATTGGATAAGACAGTCAAGAAAAACTTGTCATGTTTACTAGCTTCTGTCCTCAAAGAAATATTAACAGGTAAGCTCTCTTATTTTTCTTTACCTTTTCCTTTATCTAAATATTCAGTATGGACTAAAGAGTGGAAACTACAGAAACACATCATTCAGCTGCAGCATTTTCAGGGTTTTCCACTCCCACATTTTTAAACAACACTTTAACAACGGTAAAACTGGTCCCTGAATCTCTGTTAATAGCACCCTTCCAAACTTACTGTTTCTGATCCTTGTTTATTTGATTTTTAGGAACAAAATCTTAAAATGACATTTTTAAAACTCAGAGGTTGAAATATACAGTATTTATGAAGTTTTACCAAGAAAAATTCTGTGGTAGGTATTGGCTTTAACCGGGAATAAACACCTACCCTTCAATTTTACTATTATTAAACTGCAACTAGTAAAAGGTCAAACTGTGTATATGTTAAAGGCCTAAAGCCTAGGATTCAGAGCTATAAATCAACTACAATCATCTATATAGCTTTTTAAAATAAGTCAACCTTCAAAAGAGAACTTTCACACACTGCTGAGACTGGAGTAAGGAATCACCAAAGCCTTTTAACTTCCTCTTTTTTTGCCAGGGGCAGGGGTGGTGGTTGTGGTAGAGAAACTTCGTGGTGGCTCACCTGGTGCCCATCCATACCCACTATTTTTCAGGGATCTTGTATGTGAAACTGATTAAGATAGGTATAGTCAGTTTATGTTTTGCTCCTACAGTAACAGGAAAAAGAATCTTTGTGTTAAGTTTCAATGCATACTACCAGTTAGGTTTTTTTTTTTTTTTGCTACATGAATTGGTTTGTTCCTTCATTATTCACCAACTACCACCTCCTCATTCCCCTAGTTAGTTTTCAAAACACTATGTAAACTGAGGTTGAAGATGTCTATAGCACTCTGATAAAAGGACTCTACATAGATCAAGGCTGAGGCAAGAGAATGGCGTGAACCTGGAGGGTGGAGCTTGCAGTGAGCTGAGATTGCATCACTGCCCTCCAGCCTGGACAACAGAGTGAGACTCCGTCTCAAAAAAAAAAAAAAAAGGACTCCACAGAGATCAAATAAACCTGGAGATTCTGGCACAAGCACAGCTGAGAGTACATCCTCCAAGGGAGGGGCCAATTAGTCCACTGACATTCCTCACACATAAATTCACAACATATGGAAGTGTCACTGAGTGGAACACCATTCTCTTCTGGGTACCATACTATATACTAATATTTTTGAACATCTGGTAAATTTTAAATCTTTCTTAATTCAGATTACACCATAAAATTAAAATCCAGGCCGGGTGAGGTGGCTCATGCCTGTAATCCCAGCACTTTGGGAGGCTGAGGCAGGTGGATCACCTGAGGTTAGGAGATTGACCAGCCTGGCTAACATACAAAATACAAAAATTAGTGGGTGTGGTGGCACATGCCTATAGTCTCAGCTACTCAGGATGCTGAGGCAGGAGAATCACTTGAACCCAGGAGGCAGAGATTACAGTGAGCCGAGATCATGCCACTGCACTCCAGCCTGGGTGGCAGAGCGAAACTCTGTCTCAAAAATAAAATAAAATAAAATAAAATAAAATAAAATAAAATAAAATAAAATAAAATAAATCTACAGAGTGAAACTGCTAAGTTTCAAAAAGAACAAGGGAGCCTAGTGCAGTGACTCACATCTGTAATCCGGGAGGCCAGCACGGGTGGATCACTTGAATCTAGGAGTTCAAGGCCAGCCTGGGCAATACAAAAATTAGCCGGGCATGGTGGTATGTGTCTACAGTCCTAGCTACTCAGGAGGCTGAGGTGGGAGGATCACCTGAGCCCAGGAGATGGAGGGTGCAGTGGGCAGACAGCACTACTGCACTCCAGCCTGAGCAAGAGCAAGATCCTGTATCAAAAAACAAGGATAGCGCCAGGTGTGGTGGCTCAGGCCTGTAATACCAGCACTTTGGTGGGTTGAGGCAGGTGGTGAGGTCAGGAGTTGCAGTTGGAGATCAGCCTGGCCAACATGGTAAAACCCTGTCTCTACTAAAAATATAAAAATTAGCTGGGTGTGGTGGTACGCTCCTCTAATCCCAGCTACTTGGGAGGCTGAGGCAGTAGAACTGCTTGAACCTGAGAGGTGGAGGTTGCAGTGAGCCGAGATCGCGCCACTGCACTCCAGCCTTGGCGACAGAGCGAGTCTGTCTCAAAAACAACAACAACAAAAAAAACAAGGATAAATAACCAAATTCATTCTTTCTCATGGCCTCAGTAACAGAATAACAGCCCAAATCGTGACCATTGATATACTGAGAAAATGTGACTGTGGACTCTAATATCTAAATGATACTTTTATGTTTCTGCTTTCCTTTAAGTCTAAAGTTCAACAGACTACTAAATGTTCAACTAATGAAATATGATGAAAAAAATCAAATCAAGTAGGTAAAGATCAAAGGGTAGAAAAACAATATATATTAAAGGATATCCTAAATTATCATAAAATAATTTGCCTCTAGCCTATATGCCTAAGACAGTACTCTTGAAAATGTAGAGTAAAATATTAGTTGATTTGATTACCCGTTCAAAAATCATAAACATGAGATCTGATTCCACATATATCATTTTCCACACATTTCTATTCTTTGGATATATGGAAATCATCTAAGCTATAAAAAAATGCTTTGTACCTAATGTAATGAAACAAGTTAATATAAAAAAGATCTTTGTAAACTAAGGTTCTCTACAAATCAAAAGGATTATACTATTATTTCAATGAGAAACAGGGTGACAAACAGCACTATTCCTATTTTATTGATAATGCTGAACCAAAATAAGAGAGCTTCACCAGATTTAGTGTGCTTTGCTTATGGATTAAAGACCTTTTATCATTTAGGTTTCTAACTCCAATCATTTCATTATATTATAGTTACATTAATGACAAATACATTTTAATAAATCAAAACCACACCACTGGAACCTGAATAGTGTGTATCAATGAGAAAAACGGTGGAAATAACCCTTTATGGGGTGGGGGGATGACATTTACATCAGACCTCAGGATGGTTACAAGTTATCAGAAAACATAACAGAAAAATAAACTTCACAAGATTCTATGTTCATTCAGGAACTCAGCAAATCTCTTTAACAGCAAACTTCTATATACCAAGCACTCTTCTGGATGTTGAGTATGTGGGTGGGGGGTTGGAGGGGGGATTGGTGGTGGTGGTGGCAGCAAATTGGTAAGGATAGGCCTGGCTGATCCATGCACAGAAATAGGCCGTGGACAAATCCTTAGACAGGAGACCAGTAGGAGATGAGGTCAGAAAAGTAATGGGGAAGAAGGCAGGATCATGTAGGGCCTTCTGGGCCCAAGAACTTTGGACTGAACTCTGAGTGAAACAGGAAATCACTTGAAGGTTTTGAGCAGAGGAGTGATACAATTTATTTATATTTTATTAGGATCACTCTAGCTGCTGTGTCAGAAAAGAGAGATGTAGGGGGACAAGGAAAGAAGCAGAGAAATCTTGTGGAAGGCTTCTGAAGTAAATTAGATGAGCCATAATGGTGACTTGGATCAGCACTGGATGTGATCAGATTCTAGATATATTTTGAAGACAAGAGGATTTCCTGATGAGGAGTCAAGGATGACTCCAAAGAGTATAGAGTAGGTAACAATGGAGATGGGGCAGGTGTTAGGAAGATTGAGAATTCGGTTTTGGTTGAGTTTGAGATGCCTATTAAACATCCAAGTAGAGATACTGAAAAGGCAGCTGGATATAACAATCTTGAGTTCAGGAGAGAGGTATAGGTCAGAGACATAAATTTGAGAACTGGGGGCACAGAGATGGTATTTAAAGCTATTGAACTGGTGGAAATTATCAGGAGAGTGAGGATAGAGAGTGCCAAGGAGACTAAGCCAGGGTCACACCAATGTTAAGAAAAATGGAAGAACTTGCAGAGGAGACTAAGTATGAATACCCATGAGACAGGAAGAAAATAAAGTGAGCATGGTGTTTTGGAAAACAAGAGGAAAGTGTATCAAGGAGGAAGTAACCAACTGTGTCAAATGCTGCTGATAGGACAAGATGAGAATAGTAACTATCCATTGGATGTAACCTCAAAAAGTTATTGGTAATCATGACCAGTTTTAGCAAAATGGTATGAGAAAAAGTCCAAAAGGAGGAGGTTTAAGAGAAAAACGGAGAAGAGGTACTGAAGATAACAAAGAGAGTTGTTTCAAGGAGTTATTCAGAGAAGAATGAAGACATCCAATAGTGGTGGCAGGAAAAGTAGAATAGAGAAGAGAATTCTTTTTTAAATATGTATATATAAAATATATATATTTATATAATATATAATTATATATTTATATATGATATATTTTATATATTTATATAATATATATCATATATATTTATATTTATATATTTATTTATATATATTTATATTTATGTATATTTATATATTTATATATAAATATGTTTATATTTAAATATATATATTTATATATAAATATATGTTTATATTTAAATATATATATTTATATATAAATATGTTTATATTTAAATATATATATTTATATATAAATATGTTTATATTTAAATATATATATTTATATATAAATATATGTTTATATTTAAATATATATTTATATGTAAATATATAAATATATATAAATATATATATTTATATATATATATATTTTTTCCTGAGATGGAGTCCCACTCTATTGCCCAGGCTGGAGTATAGTTGTCTGATCTCAGCTCACTGCAACCTCTGCCTCCAGGGTTCAAGCAATTCTCCTGCCTCAGCTTCTTGAGTAGCTAGGATTACAGGCGTGCGCCACCACGCCCAACTAATTTTTTTGTATTTTTAGTAGAGACAGGGTTTCACCATGTTGGCCAGGCTGGTATCCAACTCCTGACCTCGCGATCTGCCCGCCTTGGCCTCCCAAAGTGCTGGGATTACAGGTGTGAGCCACTGTGCCTGGCCTAAAAAATTTTTTTAGATACATAATATTTGTACATATTTACGTGGGTACCATGTGATATTGTGTTACCTGCACGGAATGTAATGTTCAAGTGAGGGTATTTAGCGTATCCATCACCTTGAGTATTTATCATTTCTATGTGGTAGAACATTTTAAGTCTTCTAGCTATTCTGAAATAGACAATACATTGTTAACTATAGTCACCCTACTCTGCTATCAAACATTAGAACTTATTCCTTCTATCTAACTGTATGTTTGTACTCATTAACCAACCTTTCTTCATAAGCCCTATCCCACCCACACACCGTTCTTAAGTCTCTGGTGTCTATCATTCTACTGTCTACCTCCAAGAGATCAAGTTTTTTGGCTCCCACATGAGAACATTTGATATTTGTCTTTCTGCGCCTAGTTTATTTCCAATTCCATCCATGTTGCTACAATGAC
The DNA here is from genome assembly GCF_029289425.2 of Pan paniscus. Lineage (NCBI taxonomy): Eukaryota > Metazoa > Chordata > Mammalia > Primates > Hominidae > Pan > Pan paniscus. Next base: position 20,817,074 of record NC_073258.2, read on the forward strand.
GTTTTCATTTTTTATGGCTGAACAGTATTCCACTGCGTACACATACCTCATTGTCTTTATCCATTCATCTGCTGATAAATACTTAGGTTCACTCCATATCTTAGCTAGTATGAATACTGTTGCTATAAATATGGGAGTACAGGTATTCCTTTAATATACTGATTTCCTTTCCCTTGGATAAATACCCAGCAGTGGGATTGCTGAACTGTCTGGTAGTTCTAATTTTAGTTTTTTTAGAAATTGCCATACTGTTTTCCATAGTGGCTTTAATTTACATTCCCACCAACATTGTATAAGTTCCCTTTTCTCCTCATCCTCAATAGCATTTGTTATTTTTTTATTTTTTGTCTTTTTAATAATGGCCATTCAAACTGGGATGAGATTATATTTCTTTGTGGTTTTTATCTGCATTTTCCTGATGATGAGTGATATTGAGCATTTTTTCATATACCTGTTGGCCATTTGTATGTCTTCCTTTAAGAAATGTCTATTCATGTTCTTTGCCCACTTTTTAATGGTTTGTTTTACTGTTGAGTGGTTTCAATACCTTGTATATTTATTAGTTCCTTGTCAGATGGGTACTTTGCAAATATTTTCTCCCACTCAACAGGTCGTCTCTTTACTTTGTTGACTATCTCCTTTGTTGTGCAGAAGCTTTTTTTTTTGAGACAAGGTCTCGCTCTGTTGCCCAGGGTGGAGTGCAGTGGCGCGATCTCGGCTCACTGCAACCTCTACCTCCCAGGTTCAAGCAATTCTCTTGCCTCAGCCTCCCAAGTAGCTGGGATTACAGGGGTGTACCACCACGCCCAGATTTTTGCATTTTTAGTTTTTAGGAGAGATGGGGTTTTACCATGTTGGCCAGGCTGGTCTTGAACTCTTCACCTCAAATGATTCGCCCGCCTTGGCTTCCCAAAGTGCTGGGATTACAGACGTGAGCCACTGCATCTGGCTCACAAGCTTTTTAATTTAGTATCATCGCAGTAGTCTATTTTTGTTGACTATGCTTTTGAGATATTAACTATAAAATGGTTGCCTAGGCCAATGTCCTGAAGGGTTTCCCCTATGTATTCTTCTAGTAGTTTTATAGCTTTGGGTCTTACATTAAGTCTTTAATCCATCTCAAGTTGATTTTTGTATGTGGTGCAAGATAGGGGTCCAGTTTTCATTCTTCTGCATATGGATACCCAGTTTTCCCACCACCATTTATGAACAATGTCTTTTTCCCAATATATGTTCTTGGCACCTTTGCTGAAAATCAGTTGGCTGTAAATATGTAGATTTATTTCTAGGTCCTTTATTCTGTTCCATTGGTCTGTTTCTGTTTTTATACCAATACCATGCTGTTTCGGTTACTATAACCTTGTAATATATTTTGAAGTCAGGTAGTATGATGCTTCCAGCTTTGTTCTTTTAGTTCAAGATCACTTTGGCTATTTGGCTTCTTTTTTGGTTCCATATACATTTTATGATAGCTTTTTCTATTTCTATGGAAACTGACATTGGTATTTCGACACAGACTGCACTGAATCTACAGACTGCTTTGGGTAATATAGTCATTTTTACAATATTAATTCTTCATGGGCATGAAATGTCTTTCCATTTGTTTGTCTCAAGAGGACTCTTTAAGGCTTTTTTAGGGCATGGTTCTCTGTGCTGATGAGTCATCCAGTAGAGAACAAAACTTGAGAGGAACTGCTGAAGTGATGCCCCTGAGTACATTAGAGGAGATAAGGTCTAGTGGAGAAATCAGCTTTAGATAGAAGCAAAGATAACCAACTTATGGTAACAGGGAGAAGGCAGATATGGTGGTGCAGGTAGTGGGAGATAGGCATAGGTGAAGGCTGGAGTCTAAAGAAATTCTCTCACTGCCTTAGTTTTTTTAGTTGAAGAAAATTATATTTCAGGTAACGCTAATAAGCAAACACAAAAAGCAAAAACTACTGGTCTTCAATAATTTGTCTGATTTGACCTGCTCATATTAACCCATTTTACTTTCTTCTCTTAATGATGGTGATCTGTTTTCACATATAACCAAGCTAGGAAAATCTATGTATCTGCTAATAGTTCAACACATGTTTGGCTCACAAATAAAACTATGTGATCAAAAGAAAGATTGATGAGTTAATCAGATTTATTTTCATGCCCTGGTAGAAGGTTCATTTATATGTTAAGTCATTTACTTCAAGTTTAAGATTATAGTACATTATTATAGGTTTTCCTCTAAGAAGAAAGAGTAGTCCAAAATTCACAAGTGAAATGTGCTTTTCACAATAGGGAGTTAGACTTTGCTTATATGGTGAAACACAAGTTTTCAAGGGTACTTACCAACAGTGGTCACAGGAGGCTGAGAAGGGTACTGAGAACTTGTTGTGGCAGGATATGGACCACCAGGTGGGTAAGGACAGCCTGGGTAACCACTAAAGACAAGAACAAAAAACATTTAACATTTAAGATGACCCAACCTTATAGTATTTTGAAGAACCCCATTCAGGAAGTTAAGCTTGACATATGGTTGTTTTACCAGTTGATGAATTTATAGTTTTGGAGCTGCAAGTGTTTATTCAAGTAAAGCTCTATGGAAATTGTATTAATGACACTGCATTTACTCTTAAATGGCTAAATGCTCTTGCTTGGTCCCAGTTATATGACAGTCACCCTCATAGCAGCGGAAATGTAACTAGAGTATTTCTAAGGACAATCCAACAGCATCAGAAGCAACAAGTAATTTGTGAGAGAACTTTTCCGATTTCTCAGTCTGTGGGAAAATGATACTATTTAATTTTTACCTGTGGCTTATTGGTAACCTTTGGGGATATTTAACCCGAAAACACTTGTCTTTAAATAGTTTTTTTCCTCTTTTGATAACATTCGTACCAAACTCATCTTTAGTTTAAAAAAAAAACCTTTTTTCTCACTTTCTGGACAGTTTCTGTCATTCATGTATTCATATCAAAGTCAGAGGAACTTTCCTTAGAGGTATTCTACTCCAATCACCTTTCCAACAATCTCTTATCTACACACATCATTTATAACATCCCTGACAAATGGTCATCTTTCTCTATTTAACATTAAACATCATTTCAATATAATTTATAAATAGGAGTCCTAAATTTGCATTTTGGAAGACACTCAACTATTTGGAGACTCCTAAAACTCGAATATTTGAGAACTTCTAACATTTTTCCCTCAAGCTTCTCTTCTTCAGGTTAAATTTTTTTTTTTTTTTTTTTTTTTTTGAGACGGAGTCTCGCCCTGTTGCTCAGGCTGGAGTGCAGTGGTGTGATATCAGCTCACTGCAAGCTCCACCTCCTGGGTTCACGCCATTCTCCTGCCACAGCCTCCTGAGTAGCTGGGACTATAGGTGCCCGCCACCACACCCAGCTAATTTTTTGTATTTTTAGTAGAGATGGGGTTTCACCATGTTAGCCAGGATGGTCTCAATCTCCTGACCTCGTGATTCACCCGCCTCAGCCTCCCAAAGTGCTGGGATTACAGCTGTGAGCCACCACCGCACCCAGCCCTAACTATTCTTAATTCCTTTAACCATTTGTCTCAGGACATGATTTTCAGATCTAATTGCTTTCCTCTGAATGCTTACTAGTCAGTGTTTCCCTTACAATGAAGAAGAAAATTAGAATAGGATGATTACTGGCCACCTGGTTAGTTAGACAATAAATCTCAATCCTATTTTAGCTATAATTATCAATTCTATGACATTTGCCTTTTACAAGCGCATTAAAATTACTGATTAAAAAGAGCTAGCCCAGGCTGGGTGCAGTGGATCACACCTGTAATCCTAGCACTTTGGGAGGCTGAGGCAGGTAGATCACTTGAGTCCAGGAGTTCAAGGCAAGCCTAGACAACATGGCGAAACCATTTCTACAAAAATAGAAAAATTAGCCAGGTGTAGGGGCACACACCTGTAGTCCCAGCTACTTGGGAGGCTGAAGTTGAAAGATCACCTGAGCCCAGGAGGTCAAGGCTACAGTAGCTGAGATTATGCCACTGCACTCCAGCCTGGGCAACAGAGTGAAGCCCCTATCTCAAAAAAAAAAAAAAAGCTAGCCTAGGACACTGGAGCAAGAGCTCCTTCTGAGTTTATGGTCAATAATCCTTTTTCGATGCAGTGGTTCAAAGATTCTCCTATTTGTATTATCAGCTTCCACTTTATAACTTGTCCTCAACTAAGTTTTATATATGACTTGCTGAAGATTCAATGTAATCATGGTACTTCTCTTATATATCAGTATAAAAGCAAAATCAGACAAAAAAAAAGAAAGCATTTTTGTTCCTAGTGGACACATGCTGGAGGCTACTGAACACAGTACTTTTGTTTCTAGTCTCTTCAGTAATCCATGCTATAATGCTGTAAAGAAATGTCAATCCTACTGAAATTTCTAAATCCACCTTTCTGAAAACTGGGATAAACTGCTCTTTTTTTCTGGAGTTTCTCCCATTTTGCATACCTTTGCAAAGATAATGTGATCACATTGCTGAATTTTTTTGTAACTTGGTATAAAACTCTTCTAAGCCTACAGATATTAACTTCAGAGAATCTCCATCTGTAGCTTTATTGTTCAGAAGTCCATTTCCATAGTGTACCTTCAACAATTATTCCCTGTATGTCCAAAGCTGCTTTTTACTAGCAATTGTTCAGTAGCCTTGTAATTTCAAGGCTTCAGGTAGGATTCCATTTCTAGAACTTAATCAGAAAATTTAGGGCCTCAAGAAATCTAAAATGTATAACCTGCTTATATATTACTACCAAAGGAATCTTTCTCTATTGTCCCTGACAAATGTTCTTCTAATCTCTGCTTACCTATCCAAAGTGACAGAATGCTTATTACCTTCTAAAAAGTTGTGAAATTAAGACAACCCAGAAATGAAGTGTTTGCTAAATTAACTTTCAAGATCCTAGATATTATATATGTACATATATATATTTACCTATGACATGTGTTCAGAAATCTGGCTGCATTTATCCATGAGGATTATGACTGGGTTATATGAAACTAAGAAGACTTAGCAGAGTTAAATTTTCCTTGCTAATTGTTAGAGCAGCTGGAAGTCTCATCTTGGCATCAGTATATGCCAATCTTTTTTTTTTTTTTGAGACAGGTTCTCACTCTGTTGCCCAGGCTGGCGTACAGTGGTGCAATTATGGCTCATTGCATCCTCGATCTGTAGGCTCAAGTGATCCTTCCACCTCACCCTCCCAAGTAGCTGGGACTACAGGTTCACACCACCATGCCTGGCTAATTTTAATTTTTTTTTGTAGAAATGAGGTCTACTATGTTGCCCAGGCTGGTCTCCAACTTCTGGGCTCAAGCAATCCCTACCTCGGCCTCCCAAAGTGCTGAGTGGGATTTTAAGTTAGCCCAAAGACCACCTTTGGAGAGTACTCCTAGATTACCACTGAAACAAGTACACATTTAAAACATGGGTTAGTAATTATTTATCATTGACTTTCTAGTGTGTGTTAACAGACTGATTTCATTGTTAATTTAATTTAGTTACCTATGTTATTACTAAATGGATAATAAAGGTTGATAGTACAGGTAGTCTATGAACTGAATAAGTAAATATCATGTGACAAGTTTGACCCCATTATCTGAACCATTAATTGATTCCTGCAATGTATAGAAAAGATAGGTTGTGGGGTTTTGTTTGTTTGAGAGAGAGTCTTGCTCTGTCGCCCAGGGTGGAGTGTAATGGCGCGATCTCGGCTCACTGCAACCTCCGCCTCCTGGGTTCAAGCAATTCTCCTACCTCAGCCTCCCAAAGAGCTGGGATTACAGGCATGTGCCACCATGCCTGGCTAATTTTGTATTTTTAGTAGAGATGGGGTTTCACTCTGTTGGCCAGGCTGGTCTCGAACTCCTGACCTCAGGACCTCAGGTGATCCGCCTGCATCGGCCTCCCAAAGTGCTGGGTAAGATTACAGGTGTGAGCTACCACACCCGGCCTTATTGCTAGAATTTTAAGGTGTGTGTGTATAATTTGAAAGGAGTTTCTTTCAATCTACAGAAAGGCAGCTCCTGGGCTGCATTTTTATTTTAAAGAGGAAAGAAATGGGTTGAGTAATGACAGTGATCTCAATTGGTTTTTGATCTTGAAGTCCTTTTAAGAAATTTGTATATCTAGTATAGATAGCTGAAATATTAAATGGAATGCTAGTTATAATGAATTCAGCCAAGGGGAAAAATATTTTATAATACTCTCTTCTTTTAAAAAAAAAAAATACATAGACTGGGCATGGTGGCTCACACCTGTAATCCCAGCGCTTTGGGAGTCTGAGGCAGGCAGATCACAAGGTCAGGAGTTTGAGACCAGCCTGGCCAACATGGTGAAATCCTGTCTCTACTAAAAATACAAAAATTAGCAGGGAATGGTGGCACAGCCTGTAGTCCCAACTGCTAGGGAGGCTGAGGCAGGAGAATCACTTGAACTGGGGAAGTAGAGGTTGCAGTGAGCCGAGATTGCGCCACTGTACTCCAGCCTGGGTGACAGAGCAAGACTCCATCTCAAAAAAAAAAAAAAATAAATAAATAAATTCCAGGAATAAACTAAGTTTTATCTTCCACTAAATTGCAATTAAATTTATTTTAATGCCCTAATTAGCAAATTATTTTGATTCTAGATCTAATAGAAGAATTTGTAATACAATTATTCAAAAGAACGTTTTTCATTACCTGGGATTGGGAGGGTATCCGGATGGGTATGGAGAGATTCCACCTGGCATGCCTGGCATGTAGGAAGCTAAAAACAATTTTTTTCACATTGTAAAAATAATATACAAGGCCTGAATATGTAGGCTACTGAATAAGATATACATCACACTGTCAATACACAGCAAAATTTCACACAGTTAAAAAATCCAAATCTCAGCACCAAAACAAAACAAATACCTCTCCCTTTCATAATCCTGAAATCATTAAACATGAATTACAATACTTACGACAATCCCTACCAAAAGAACTGGCAAACAGGTCAACCTGGTCAGCTTTTAAAGTTCTCAAGAAGTCTATTACCTAAGAGCAAGTTCAATTTCAAATTTAGAGGAAGGTAATTCTGGCCTTCTTTGGTCCAAGGTTAACTTCTTAGAGAGTAACTTCTTTATTATATCTAATAAATCTTTTGATATTTCTTTTATAACTATGTTGGCCAATTAGCACAGCTGATTTTGTTGATTTAAAGACTTTAAGAGACTTCAAACTACTATGAGAAGTCCTACACAAAACTTACATTATCCAGACTGTTAAAAACTAGTCTAGGTGACAGAGTGAGACCCTATCTCAAAACAAAGAAACAAACAAAACAAAAGCTTAGAAATACTAGGGATAAAAGGTTAAAACCCAGCAAGCTTAAAGAATACTTTATACATTCTTTAAAGAGAACATGAATACCAAAGAACTAAGATCAGTGGTGCCAAGAGGCTAATCAACATAGAGGAAGAAAAAGAGAAGTTAATCTTGAGCTTAACTGACAAAAAAAATAGTAAAGAATCTGCTCTAGAGTGTTTAACGTGACTTACAGTGACTGAGTACAAAATTGAATTGCAACAGTAACAATAGTACGGTCTCTTTCTTGAATACTGCACTTCCAATGTCAATTTAAAACTCAAAGAAATTTAGGAAAAAAAAAATGTTGCAGGCCGGCCACGGTGGCTCACGCCTGTAATCCCAGCACTTTGGGAGGCCGAGGCGGATCACTTGAGGTCATGAGTTCGAGACCAGCCTGGCCAACATGGTGAAACCCCGACTCTACTAAAAATACAAAAATTAGCTGGGCATGGTGGTGGGGGCCTGTAATCCCAGCGACTTGGGAGGCTGAGGCTCGAGAATCACTTGAACCTGGCAGGCAGAGGTTGCAGTCAGCCCAGATCATACCACTGCACTCTGGCCTGGGCAACAGAGCGAGACTCTGTCTCAAAAAAAAAAAAGTTGCTTAGGAGACTACCTGAATTTCTGAAAAGGTTACCTTTGTCATAGCGGTCACTCGCTATATTATCTGAGCAAATAAACAAAGGTAATGAGACTAGGAAATATTTGATATCTTTTTTTTTTTTTGATACAGAGTCTTGCTCTGTCACCCAGGCTGGAGTGCAGTAATGCGATCTCAGCTCACTGCAACATCTGCCTCAGCCTCCCGAGTAGCTGGGACTACAGGCATGCACCACCACACCTGGCTAATTTTGTATTTTTAGTAGAGATGGGGTTTCATCATGTTGGCCAAGCTGGTCTTGAACTTCTGACATCAGGTGATCCACCCCCACCTCGGCCTCCCAAAGTGCTGGGGTTACAGCTACCACACCCGGCCAAATATTTCGTATTTCAAACTTAAGCAAGATACTCTACTCTTGGGCACTAGAGTCAACAGAATTTAATAAGATAAAAACAAATTTCTGATCCAAAGGAATTACCAGTACCTTTACTAAAAGAAATAGTAATCCTAAAATCAAGCTTATTCTGGGAAGGTAGGGAAGGAAAGAGAAATGGGTTCAAAAATTCTTTCTGTTAAATTCCCATTCAGCTTATAAACCAAGATGTTCCTCAGGAAAGAATGGATTAAAAAGGAAAAAGTACAATTTTCAGCAGAAGAAAAATGAAAGCACATATAATTTGTCTTGTAAGATAAACAAGTTTGGTTAATTATAATCTTAAAGAAAATTTACCAAAAAAAAAAAGTCACAGCTCAAAACACAGTGAAATCAATGCAGATTTAGTAAATTCAAAATAAGTACAACCAACTCACAATTATTCAGAGTGATTTTTAAGTATCAGTAAGAATTATTCAAGAAAATAGAGGTAACAGAGATAATATATTCCAATTAGGGGAGAAGCAACACTCTCTCCATGCTCCCATCACTCCACACAAGGTAAAATCATGAATTGGCTGTACGAAAGAGAAGAAAGCTAAGAGCTAGATGTCCAATTGTGTATACCCAGAATAGGTGAATGTGAACGCTTCAGTTGACCTTAATCCTTATCTACAACACTGATTTTGTAGTTGCAAAGAGAAAGGAGAGGTCAGACTACCTTTCAAGTTATATGTGCTTCCAAGCTGATCAAATAAGGCTATTCTGCAGCATGCATAATTGTAAAAATTCTAGCTCTATTCTACACTTTCTCCTCCATTTTGGAATCCAGCACAACCATTCTTAGATTTCTACCTACAAATGGAAGCCCAAATGCCAGTCTTTGGTGGGAATCTGTACATGCAGATGTGGGGCCTCAGAATACTTCCAAAAAATCCACTAGCTTGATAAACTAAAAAGCAAAGAAGTCATTAATTTTTCTTTCTTTTTTTACAAAGGTTTCTGTTCTCTTTTGTTTATATGAGTTTTAAAGTAAAATCTCAATTCTACTTACTATTTGGTGGCCCCGTTGCCTGGTATGGCGGATAGGATGCCGAAATAGGACGAGAGAAGACTGGAGGTTCATCTCCAAATACCACAATCATGACCTGAATAAGCCCCAACAAGTCTGACTGTGGCTAAAAAATGAAAAAAAATTCAAGTCAGCTACAGAGTTGCTTTTCAGTAAAAAGAAAAAGGTTAGCCATTTCTCATCGGTTTTCAACTCAGCTTGATAATTTTCTTTGTAGGACCCCAATCATGAAAATTTCATTTAATTAATTTATTTTAATAGAGTTAAGTGGTTTTAAACATGATGTGCAGCAAGGTTCTTGCTTCAAGTATATAAAAATAGCACTAGTTAAAGCAGCATATTGCAAAATTCATAGAGTTTTGCTCTTCATTTGACTCCACAGAACTAACAAAAATTTATTTTATTGCCACTGTACAATGTATTATAAGTATACTGGTACAAATTTAGGGATGAATATGAGCAACAGTCACAATATTATTTAAGGCCATTAAAAGACATCAATGATATCTTGGAAATACGTGTTCTTAAAATTAATTTTTATTAAAGATATTATGAACTCTGAAATTACAGGTAGATTCCAGCCAAGTGAGGTGGTTCACACCTGTAATCCCAGCACTTTGGGAGGCCAAGGTGGGTGGACTGCTTGAAGCCAGGAGTTTGAGACCAGCTGGGCCAACATGGCAAAATCCCATCTCTACTAAAAACACAAAAATTAGCCGGGTGTGGTGATGTGCGTCTATGGTCCCAGTTACTCAGGAGGCTGAGGCAAGAGAATTGCTTAAACCCCAGAGGCAGAGGTTGCAGTGAGCTGAGATCACACCACTGCACTCCATCCTAGGCGACAGAGCAAGACTCAGTCTCAAAACAAACAAAAAAATTATACGTAGATTCTAGCTTAGAAATTGCTAGATTGTAGTACAAACGGGGTGAATTGTTAAAGGATCTTTCCTTCCAACAATGACAAAGAGATTCCTATTTTTTCATAAGAGTTACTAAGATTTTCTCTCAAATACCTATTGAGCACTGGCCAGGGGTGGTGGCTTACACCTGTAATCCCAGCACTTTGGGAGGCCGAGGCAGAAGGATCAAATAAGGCTATTTTGCAGCATGCATAATTTAAAAAATTCTAGGTCTATTCCAGCACTTTCCCCTCCATTTTGTAATCCAGCTTGAGCTCAGGAGTTTGAGACCAGCCTGGTCTCTACAAAAAAATTAACTGTACATGGTGGCATGCGCCTGTGGTCACAACTACTCAGGAGGCTGCAGCGGGAGGATCACCTGAGCCAGGAAGGTTGAGGCTGCAGTATGACTGCGCCACTGCACTCCAGCCTGGGTTAGAGTGAGACCCTGTTTCAAAAAAACAAAAACAAAACCCAACAACAACAACGACAACAAAAAACAACAAAAGAAATATCTACCAACCACTAATTAAGCTGTGCTAGACAAAGTTGTTCAAAATGGCTTATTTGATTATTCTTCTTTTACTCCTTAATCTATTTTGTGTGTATCTCATCTCACGTACTTCATTCATAAGTTCACTGAGTTCTGAAGAATTACTCAATCACCTTGATAGGCTAACCATCTTCATAGAAACTACTTTTTACACCCCTCCTCCCCCCAGACAAGGTCTTGCCATGTTGCCCAGCTCAGACTTGAACTCAACAATCTTCCTGCCTCAGTCTCCCAAGTAGTCAGGATTACAGGATTAGGATTGGCACTTCTTTTAATACTCCTGACAGAAGAGTTCAGTGGCAGTTTTCACCTTTTCCAAAGAACCAAACTCACCTCATTTGTTCAATTTTGACCTAACTCATGGAAGATGACAATTAATAACATTTCTCAAAGCTTTCTGTGAAAACTTGCTGATATCTACTTTTCCAATATTTTTCTTGTGTTTGCCTGTAAATTTATATACTGAGACTTGGGGTGTTATAAGCACAGTATCTGTGCAACACTCACAGATACTGTGGCTGGTGTGTGTGGGGATGGCCACTGAGACCACACGCTTTCTCAATTTTTCGGCCCAACAAAATTCCTTAACTAAATCATAGCCTCATGTAAGCCTCATGCATGTAGGTGAAATATAATTCACATCCCATAAACTTTCTCCTTTTAAAGTATACATTTCAGTGGCTTTTATTATTTCACGAAGCTATGCAACCATTACCACCATCTGATTCCAGAATATTTTCATCATCCGAAAAAGAAACCCTGTACTCATTAGTAGTCACTTCCCGTTTCCCTTTCCCCACAGCCCTTTAGCAACCACTAATCTACTTTCCATCTCTATGGATTTGCTTTCCTAAATGTTTCATATAAATGAAATCATACAATATATGGCCTTTTGTGCTTGGCTTCTTTCACTTGGCATAATGTTTTCAGAATTCATTAATGTTGTAGTATGAATCAATTCTTCATTCATACATTCTTACAGTTTTGTCAAGGTAAGTTTTAATTATCATACCATTCCTTTTACACTAAATTCTTTGAAGAAAAAAATTAATATCTATGTTAATATCTACTTCCAGGCCTAATATAAAGCAACAGGTTAAGAATTCAAACTGAGGCGAGGCACAATGGCTCACGCCTGTAATCCCAGCACTTTGGGAGGCTGAGGCGGACGGATCACCTGAAGTCAAGAGTTCGAGACCAGACTGGCCAATGTAGCAAAACCCCATCTCTACTAAAAAATACAAAAATTAGCCAGGTGTGGTGGTTGGCACCTGTAATCCCAGCTACTCAGGAGGTTGAGGCAGTCTCTATTCTACTGAGTCCAATCTGCTACTAAACCCATCTACTGAGTTCTTAATCTCTATTATTCTATTTTTCAGTTCTAAGATTTCCAGTTAGTTTTTTTAAATAAAATTTACCATCTTGTCCTCTATTTTCTTGAATGCACTGATCACAACCATTTTTAAGTCTGTGTCTGATAACCAAGTTACCTGTGTGTTTGTAGGGGTGGAGTGGAGGGATGTCCCGTTTCTATTGTCTTTTTTTCCTCTTGGTTCTCTTTCTTGGTGTACTTGATAAATATAAATTGTATGCTAGACATTGTGAAAAATTAGAGAGTCTATATATTATCTTCTTCCAGCAAGGGTTCACCCTATCCTGTGGCAGGCAGACAGTCAGGATCAGGGACTGAGCTGATTGAAGGACAGATTTTTTTTTTTTTTTTTTTGAGACAGTCTCACTCACTCTGCCACCCAGGCTGGAGTGCAGTGGTGCGATCTCGGCTCACTGCAACCTCCGCCTCCCAGGTTCAAGCGATTCTCCTGCCTCAGCCTCCGGAGTAGCTGGGATTATAGACATGTGCCATCATGCCCGGCTAATTTTTATATTTTTAGTAGAAATGGGATTTCACCATGTTGGCCAGGCTCGTCTCAAACTTCTGGCCTCAAGTGATCCTCCCGCCTCAGCCTCCCAAAGTGCTGAGACTACAGGTGTGAGCCACCCCATCCAGCCTCAAGGACAGATTTTTATAAGGCTCATTCTACCTCTAAGTTCTCCCTCCTAAGATGTGTTCTTCCAGTGGTGCCAACTAACAGCCTAGGATGTTTACTTGTTCCCCTTCTTGATAAGGTACTGAACTCCAATTGCCTCCTCAACCTAAGACTGCTGAAAACTTGGCTGATTTTCAGAGGCGTTCTGCTTAGTTTTTTTTTTTAGCATCTTATCTTTGAAGCTCAGGAATTCAACATATCTCTTAAGGTGGGAAAATTCAGAGTATCTCATCTTTTCTTTTCTTTTTTTGGAGACAGATCTTGCTCTGTTGTCTAGGCTGGAGGACAGTGATGCAATCATGGCTCACCGCAGCCTCGAATTCCCAGGCTCAAGTGATCCTTTCACCTCAGCCTCCTGAGTAGCTGGGGTCACAGGCACACACCACCATGCCAAGGTTTTTTTAAAATATTTTTTTATAGAGATGGGGTTCTCACTATGTTGCCCAGGCTGGTCTCAAACTCCTGAGCTCAAGCAATCCTCCTGCCTCAGCTTTCCAAAGTCCTGGGATCACAGCCATGAGCCACCATCCCCAGAGCTACTCACTTCTTTATGGCTTTTCTCCCAAATCTTGGATCTAAAAGTCCTAGTTACTTTGGTAGACAGAACAGCAACTTTTGTCTTTTCAGCCCTCTGAGACTGCTAGAGACTCTGCAGGTTTCTCTGCCTCTTAGCTAAGGCCCTTTGCCCAGATTCTCAGCCCTTCATCCTTCATCAAGAATCAGTAAGTAGGCCGGGCATGGTGGCTTACGCCTGTAATCCCAGCACTTTAGAAGGCCGAGATGGGTGGATCACTTGAGGTCAGGAGTTCGAGAACAGCCTCACCAACATGGTGAAACCCCACCTCTACTAAATACTAAAATACAAAACTTTTATATTTGGTGGTGGGCGCCTGTAATCCCATCTACTCAGTAGGTTGAGTCTACCAAGCTGAATTGCTTGAACCTGGGAGGTGGAGGTTGTAAGTGAGCTGAGATTGTGCCACTGCCCTCCAGCCTGGGCAACAGAGTAAAACTCTGTCTCCAAAAAAAAAAAAGGAATCAGTAAGTACCCTGGGGGAAAAGTTATTGGCAGAGCTACCTCATCTCTTTGCTGTTTTCTTCTCTACAGAATCTTGGCCATATATGTCTTGATTGCCTAAACAGCTTTCCAAAGCCTTCCAACAGGTGTTGTTTGTATTTTCTCTTGCTTTTCTAGTTATTTTTCATAGGAACATTAATCTGTCACAGTTACACTATCAGACACATAAACAGAAGTTCCCTACTATTATTCTTGACAGAAATGCTTTGAGTAATCAGATTTGAATTCCATAACTACCTCACCAGGATACTATTTTTTAAAATGCACTTCCCACTATGTGAATGCTGCCTATTTTAAAAGGTTCAACTAAAGCCAACAAAATATTGAACATAAGTATTCTGAAAATTACAAAGCTCTACAGAAACCCATTTCTTTTAGTCAGCCTTTTCTAATTTACCCTCAACTCAGTGATTAGTCCATTATCTGAACTTATCTATCCTACCTCGAATCCTCCTTGAGTGCTAAAAGAAAGCAGATGCTAGTAACATAACTAATTCACAGAACACTATTAATACTTACGTGTTTCCATTCATGTAGATAAGGAAGATATATCTTCCCATTTGCATCAACATGCTTTCCTGTTTTAATAGTCATTGAACTAGTAGGCTTAACAAAACAGATAGGGGGATTATATGGGTATGTGTCCAGTAGCCATAGGCATATTGGAATATTATATGTATTACCTGAAAAAGAAATAGAAACTTCAGTTACTCTATTTTTATTATTTTTAAATTGAAGAATGGTTAAAGGAACAGAGGTTTAGTTTAGATACAATTTATACATATATCCGCATCCCCCCATTCCTATTTCCCCCAGCAGAATTTATTTCCTGAGGGCAATAGCAAAGTCAGTAATCTTAAATTTTACTCAGTCTTCCCTAAACTTATACTTGCTTTATACAATGCTGATACTCAATTAACTGTTTTTTCCCTCTGTTTATTATGAATGGTTGACTTATTAGTAGTGGCTCAAATGTCACTTCCTCTGTGATCTTCCCATGTGGCCTTGTTCTCCTCTGTAATCTCATAGCACTTTTTCATTTTATAATTCTATAGCAGTTACAGAATAGTGTAAGTATCTATCTGTTCCCTTTGTTTCCCCTATTAGTGGAGTTCTTCCAGAAGAGGTACATCCTTTATTCATCTTTGTAGCCACAGCTCCTATCCTTATTGCCTTATGAATAGCAGGTACTATGTGAAATCAATGGGTAAAGGACATAGGTCTTAGCTAGTTACAAGGAATAATTAACAAACAGAGCTGTCCAAAAACAAAATGGTCTCTCATTAAGCTAAATGCTTCCTCACCACTAAATATTTCAGCAGAGGGTGAAAGACAGGCTAACAGAGATCAATTATCTATCATTAGCATTATCACCAACATCACAACCATAAATAACAGCTACTTTTAACTGTCTGCTTATTATATTCCAGGCTCTGTGCCACGTCCTTTACATTCATTATCTAATAAATGCTCACTTCCCCCAAGTTAGGTACTATTATCCAAATGTCAAAGATATCCATCTATAACATGTAACAAAACTGCTAAGATTATAGAGCAAGAACTCAAACATAACTCTGTCCTGACTTTGAAGCCTATATCTTAGCTTCCCATTGTCAGGAAAGTTTGAATGGTGTGGGAGGCTGAATTAGGAGGCAAGTAAGATCCATTTCTAGTTCTACAATTATTTGATTCAGTGAAACATTAAACTCCTCTGGTGAACTTAGGCACTTATTTGTTCATATATCTTGGTAAGGAAGTTTTAAGAAAGCTGAAAATGTTAGGTGTTACTGCCAAATGAACTTCAATTTGAATAGAAGTTAAAATCTGTATCAGTATCAAAGCCCTGAGAAAGTAGGTTTAATTTGGTTATAACTCTTTGGCAACATATTTATTATGTATTCAAAATGCATCTATGCTGGAAACCTAATAAGACATTTACCTCTATAAGGCACAGGGATTGTTCCAGTGAGGTTCATTAGTTCCCTGGAACTGCCATCGTTAAAAACTGAAAGGAAAGAACAATGATTTAATCATGAGCATTTTTTAAGATACTCCCGTAAGTTATTCTTTCAGAAAGACTGGTTAAAATTCATTTTTATCCTTGAAAGGGGCTGACCTGTCAATGTATCATCCATCCTGTCCAATAACTAACAATTCTTTGTTGATTCACTCAATGTCATTGATGAGCTCTTTTTTGTTTTTTTTTTTCAGAGTCTCATCCTGTTGCCCAGGATGGAGTGCAATGGCGCGATTTTGGCTCACTGCAACCTCCGCCTCCTGGGTTCAAGCGATTCTCCTGCCTCAGCATCCCGAGTAGTTGGGATTACATGCACACGCCACCACACCTGACTAATTTTTTGTATCTTTAGTAGAGATGGGGCTTCACCATGTTGGCCAGGCTGGTCTCGAACTCCTAACCTCGTTATCCACCTGCCTTGGCCTCCCAAAGTGCTGGGATTACAGGTGTGAGTCACTTTTAAAACTATTTAAAAATCACTATCGGCCAGGCGTGGTGGTTCGCGCCTGTAATCCCAGCACTTTGGGAGGCCGAGGCAGGCGGATCACCTGAGGTCAGGAGTTTGAGACTAGCCTGACCAACATGGAGAAACCCCATCTCTACTAAAAATATAAAATTAGCCGGGCGTGGTGGCACATGCCTGTAATCCCAGCTACTCGGAAGGCTGAGGCAGGAGAATTGCTTGAACCCGGGAGGCAGAGGTTGCAGTGAGCCGAGACTGTGCCCATTGCACTTTAGTCTGGGCAACAAGAGCAAAACTCCACTGCAAACAAACAAACAAACAAACAAAAAAACACTATCAAACAATACCATACTAAATGTTAACCTACTGTCTTTCTATTTTAGAGATCTGCAGACATTTATCCCTAGTCGCTCACAGTTATTTATTTATTATTGTTTTTTGGAGACAGGGTCTTGCTATGTTGTGCAGGCTATCCTCAAACTCTAGGCTCAAGCAATCCTCCCACCTCAGCCTTCCGTGTAGCTGGGACTACAGGCATGCACTACCATGCCCAGCTTTTTTTTTTTTAGAAATGGGGTCTAAGTTGTCCGGGCTGGACTTGAACTCCCGGACTCAAATGGTCTCCTGGCCTCAGCCTCCTTAGCCAGTATTAAAATGAAAAAAAGAAAAGTTCATAGCCAAATATAAACAATTTCTTTCAATCTGTATTTCTCATACCACACACATTTTTCTATCTATAATTTATGTCTATAATTAATATGGCACATAGTTTGTATTGGATAGCTATTATTTCTAACAATAATTTGGAATTAACACTATACCCATAGGGGAAAGGTTGTAATGTGCAGTACAAAAACATAGAACTATAGCCATCTACTGTGTAATGTTTGGGTCTACAATGGACTGCATATAAGAACACTGGTCCCATAAGATTATAATACTGTATTTTTACTGTAACTTTTCTACGGTTAGATACATAAATACCATTGTGTTACAACTGCCTATGGTATGCAGTACAGTAACATCTGGTATAGGTTGTAGCCTAGGAGCAACAGGCTATGCCATATAACCTAGGTGTGTAGTAGGATATACCATCTAGGTTTGTCTAAGTACACTCAATGATGAAATCGCCGAATAATGCATTTCTCAGACCATATCTCTATCACTACAAAATGCATGACTGTACATTCTTGACCTTTGTTCTTTTACTTACTGTTGACGAATGTAAGCTATACTGCAATGTATTCTGATTTTGTGCATTTTAAAAAAGAAAACCACCTTATATAAATTTGGGGCTTTGTTTACTCTAAAAGTATTTGTTAACAATGATTTACACTTAGTCCAGCCACATGAAACTATACAAGACTTTATAATGGAGTCTTTGTCAGTTTTGATAAATGTATTTATTCTTTTATATGCAGTAAAAACTATAAAATTCTAGCTCCAACCATTTTTCTCCCCACTGAAGCCATTTAAAAACTAACTTTAATTTTGGTAATGTGAGGCCTTTGTAGTTCAAAATACCATTGTACATATAGTATGCAGACAGAAATAAGGTAGGCTGAGATGAGAAGGAATCGTGTCCTAGGTTTGGAAGAGGACTTTGGGTTCATGTCTTTATTGTTCAGGAAATGCAGAACTGATTGCCCCTCTGTTGCTTCCCACCTCTCTTCACCAGTTTCCTAATGTTTTCAAAGCCTTGGAAGCAAATGAAATTTAGAAACTCTCAGCTACAAAATTCAGTTCCTTGCCTTCAGAGCTAAGGGTCTCACAATGGACAAGAAGCAGCATGGGTTTTCCCTCGGCCCTGGCATATTATTTTCAAGGAGACAGGGTTGAAGAAATTATGTTAGGATTTGGTAGGGACAGAAAAGACTATTTTAAAATAAGGAAAACTCCAAGCGTTGTCTTGCCTTACAACTTTGTCTCAATAGAAAGTAGAGACAAACTGTTATGCTTACCTACTCTACAGAATTAAAGACCACATTAAATAACATTTTCCTCATCTATAAAATGAAAGGGACAGTCCAGAGTATAGTTTTGCAAAATGTGTTCCTGAAAATATAAAGAGACACTATGGGGGCAGGGAGGTTCAGCAGTTAAATAACTTTAGGATGTATTATACAATATATTCTTGCTCGTCTCGGTGATACACAACACATTAGCATACTAAAGGCTCTGATAAATCTTCATGCAATGAAACTCAATTTTGTTTAATCCATAAGTTGCTCAAGCTTAACTATAGAATTCTGCCTCTACCCCTGTTCCCAGCATAACTAAGGGTCTACAGACAACACTTTGGGAAATGGACTAAATTATCTTTAACATCCCCTCCTAGGTTTAAATTTGCATAGTTCTATGTTAGAGGTTTTGTTTTTTATTTTTTTGAGACAGGGTCTTGCTCTGTTGCCCAGGCTGGAGTGCAGTGGCCCGATCTCGGCTCACTGCAACCTCTGCCTCCTGGACTGCCTCCTGGACTCAAGCAATCCTTCCACCTCAGCCTCCTGGGTAGCTGGGACTACAGGAGCACCAGGCCAACTTTAAGGATTTTTTTGTTGAGACGAGGTTTCACCATATTGCCCAGGCTGGTCTCAACCTCCTGGGCTCAGTGGTCCACCCACCTCAGCCTCCCAAAGTGCTGGGATTACAGAAATGAGCCACCACATCCAGGTACAGTATTTTTTTTTTAACATAAAAAACTAAAACTAAAGAAATATGAAATGTTTTTATTAAATCTTCTAATTTGCTACCCTCCAACAGTTTTATTAGGCGGTGGTGCAATCCCACAATTGAAAAATCCACAAACCTCAAATGGAAAAAATTACAATCATTAACAAAGAGAGTAAACTCAAAGTATAGAAATTGCTATTTTTACTGCATAAACTCACCATATGAATCCAAAACAGGTTTGAGATCTTTGTATAGAGTAATAACATTGACAGTTTCACGTACAGTTAGGTCTCTGTATTTGTACTGAAAAGCAAAATCGCATAAGAATTTAGTTTAAAACCAATGCATATATTTTACAGCTGGATGAATTTTCTTAAAATCTCTTCCACTAATTGTTAACATTAATGAAAGCCTGAAAGAACCTAAAAAACCCATAATACTATTATCACACTAAAATAATCACTATTTTCTTAACATCAGTAAATATCTATAGTCTCAAGTCATGTTTTTTATGTTCTCAGTTTGAATCAGGACCCAAATAAAGTCCACACATTGCATTGGTTAAAATGTCTCAATAATTTATATTATTTAACTCACCATTAACAGCTTTTTAAAGATATAATTCACATACCATATAATTCACACATTTAAAGAGTACAGTTCAATGGTTTTTAGTACATTTGGAGTTGTGTAACCACCACCATAATCAACTTCAGAACATTTTCACCATCCCTAAAAAGAAATCCATACCCTTTAGCAATCACCCCCCATTCTACTTGCCCCCAGCCTTCATCCTAGACAACCACGAATTTACTTTGTCTCTACAGATTTGCTTATTCATACAATGTGATCTTTCATGACTAAATTATTTCACTTAGCATGTTTTTGAGATTATCCACGTTGTAGCATTTATCTGTATTTCACTCCTTTTATTTATTTTGGAGACAGGGTCTCGCTCTGTCGCCCAGGATGAAGTAGAGTGGCACAATCACAGCTCACTGTAACCTCGAACTCCTGGGCTCAAGTGATTCTGCTGCCTCAGCCTCCCAAGTATACAGAACTACAGGCATGTGCCACCATGCCCAGCTAATTTATTTTTATTTTTGTAAAGACAGGGTCTTGCTATGTTGCCCAGGCTGGTCTCCAACCCCTGACCTCAAGCAATCCTCCTGCCTCAGGCTCCCAAAGTGTTGGGATTTACAGGCACGTATGGCCCACTTCTTACTGAACATTTTATTCACCTACTGTTCAGCTGAAAAATACTTAACTGATGGGCACATCTCTTTTTTGCTCCTTCGAATTTATTTCTTAAAGAAATTTGTTCACTTGTCCTACAGAGGCTCTCACAGTTTGGAATGTGTTAATTGTATCCCTTTAGTATAGTTTCATAGATATATGTTTCTGTGAGTTAGTTGGATCTAGAGGTTATTTTCATGATTACAAAATTTCCGGCCAGGCGTGGTGGCTTACACTTGTAATCCTAGCATTTTGGGAGGCCAAGGCAGGCGGATCACGAGGTCAGGAGTTCGAGACCAGCCTGGCCAACACAGTGAAACCCCATCTCTACTAAAAATACAAAAATTATCTGGGCGTGGGCGTGGTGGTGCGCACCTATAATCCCAGCTACTCAGGAGGCTGAGGCAGGAGAATCGCTTGAACCCAGGAGGCAGAGGTTGCAGTGAGCCGAGATCGTGCCCTTGCACTCCAGCCTGGGTGACAGAGCTAGACTCCGTCTCGGAAAAAAAAAAAAAAAAAAAAAATTTGCTTTTATATTTTTTTCCTCTTCTCTGGTAAGATCACTTCATAGAGGATAACGTTTTTTCATCATGGAGCACAATATATCTGAGTATCTCTGTGATATCAGCAACCACTGATGCTCAACGTCTAGAGACCTGGTCTCTTCAAATCCACTCCAATTAGGCTTCTACACTCAGCATTTCACTGAAATTGTTCATTAAGGTCACCAATAACTGCCACATGATATGTAATGACCAATTCTACCTTTGTCTTATTTCACCTGTCAGCAGTATTTGACCAAGCTGATTCAGCAATATTTGACCAAACTGATTCCTTTCTTTTTTTTTTTTTTTTTGAGATAGGGTCTCACTCTGTCGCTCAGGCTACAGTGCAGTGGTATGATCATGGCTCACTTCAGCCTCAACCTCCTGGACTCAAGTGATACTCCCACCACAGCCTCCCAAGTAGCTGGGACTATAGGCATGCACCATCACACCTGGATAATTTTTAAATTTTTCATAGAGACAGGATCTCACTATGTTGCCCAAGCTGGTCTCAAACTCCTGGAAGTGATCCTCTCAACTCAGCCTTCCAAAGTGTTGGTATTACAGGTATGAACCACTGCACCTGGCCCCTTCCTTTTTTTTTTTTTTTTTTTTTTTTTGAGACAGCGTGTGGCTGTCACCCAGGCTGGAGTGCGGTGGTGTGATCTCAGTTCACTGCAACCTCCACCTCCCAGGCTCAAGCAATCCTCCCATCTCAGCCTCCCAAGTAGCTGGGACTACAGGTATGCGCCACAATGTTTGGCTAATTTTTGTATATTTTTGATAGAGCTGGATTTTAGCATGTTGCCCAGGCTAGTCTTGAATTTCTAGACTCAAGCAATCTGTCCACCTCAGCCTCCCAAAGTGTTGGGATTACAGGCATGAGCCATCATGCCCAGCTCCCTTTCTCTTAAAACATGTTCTTCATTTGATTTCCAGGACATCAACTGTTCTCCTGTACTCTGTGCCTGTGCCTTCTCAGTCTCTTTGCTGGTTTGTTCTCTTATCCTAACCAATTATTATTGAGCGCAGGCTAAGTCCTTGGTCTTCTTCTTTATCTAAACTCATTCCTTTGATCTCCCTCATGGTTGAAAATTAATTTATACGTTGAAACCCTTAAATTAAAATTTTCCAATCTTAACCTCTTCTCTGAACTCCAGAAAACATATATACAATTACCAATTTGACATTTCCCCTTGGATAACTAATGAATGTCAAATTGAACATGACCAAAACTGAACTACTCATCTTCCCCCCAAATTTACTTCTCCAGTGTCTTCCATATGTGTATACATACATATCCTTCCAGGTGCTCAGGCCAAAAACCATGACATTATCTTTGATGCCCTCTCTTTTCTTCACATCCACAGCAAATCTGTCAAAATATCCTGTTAGCTTTGCCTTCAAAATACATCCGGAATCTCCACAGCTACAGTCCTGGTCTAAGCCACCAGCACCTCTCACCTAGATTACTGCAACAGCCTCCTTACGTGTCTCTGCCTCCATCGTTAACCCCCTACAGTCTAGTCTCAGCATAGCATCTAGAGTAATATTGCTAACAGCTGAAACACAGCAACGGCTTTCCATCATACTCCAAGTAAATGCCAAGGTCCTTACAATGGCCTGCAAGGCCCTCCAAACCTCCCATACCATTGATGCTGTCTAGACCCATACCACCACTTTCCTCCCTTGCTCACTCCAGTCTAGCCACCATACCCTCCTTTGTTGTTCCTCTATCATGCATGACAAACTTCTGTCTATGAGCCTTTGCATTTGTTTTTCCTTCCTTCTGAAATGTTCTTACCCCAGATTGTTCCAGGTTTGTTTTTTTCTTGACAGGATCTTGCTCTGTCACCCAAGCTGGAGTACAGTGGTGTGATCACAGCTCACTGCAACCTCAAACTCCTGGGCTCAAGTGATCCTCCCATCTCAGCCTCCCAACTAGCTGGGATTAGAGGTATGCACCACGCCTGGCTAATTTTTTTATATTTTTAGTAGAGAAGAGACAAGGTCATGCTATGTTGCCCAGGCTGGTCTGGAACTCCTGGCCTCAATGTGATCCTCTAGCTTCCGCCTCCCAAAATGTTTGGATTTCAGGTGTGAGCCCCATGTCAAGCACATAGTTTCTTTACCTCTCTCAGGTGAGCTCAAGTAGATTTTTTCAGAAAGACCTCTCTTTACTATCAGATATAAAACGGTGACTCATCCCATTTCCACACCCTAGCATTCCCCATTTCTCTTTCCTGCTTTATTTTCTCTAAAGCACTTATCACTTTCCAACGTACTTCTTGATGTATTTATTGAGTTGTTTATTGCCTTCTATAAGAATTTAAATTCCAGAAGCACAGTTTCTTTGTCTGATTGTTCACTGTTGCATCCCTAGAACCTAAAACAGTGAGGGACATATCAATCTTTATTTTATTATTTTTATTTATTTATTTGTTTTTGAGATGGATTCTCGCTCTGTCACCTAGGCTGGAGTGCAGTGGCGTGATCTCAGCTCACTGCAACCTCTGCCTCCCAGGTTCAGGCAATTCTCCTTTCTCAGCTTCCCGAGTAGCTGGGATTACAGGCGTGCGCCACCTTGTCTGGCTAATTTTGTATTTTTAGTAGAGATGGGGTTTCACCATCTTGGCAAGTCTGGTCCAAAACTCCTGACCTCAAGTGATCCGCCCACCTCAGCCTCCCAAAGTGCTGAGATTTACAGGCATGAGCCATTGCACCTGGCCAATTTTGTTATAGTTTAAAATGTTTATTTTTTACTTTTTGAGACAGGTTCTCTGTCATAGCTCACTGTAACCTTGAACTCCTGGGCTTAAGTGATCCTCCTGCTTCTGCTTCTCAAGTAGCTAGGACTACAGGTGCATGCCACGAAGTCTGGCTGATTTTTAAATTTTCTGTAGAGACAGAGTCTAGCTATGTTGCCCAGGCTGATCCTGAACTCCTCGCCTCAAGTGGATTCTCCCATCTCTACCTCCCAAAGTATTGGGATTACAGGCATGAGCCACCACACCAGGCCCACAGTTTTCTTCTACTCATTTAGCAGTGACTGTGCCTCTAGAAATGCTGTAGATAAACTATGTAAAAATATAAGTGGCTGTATGTATGAAACATCTAAAGTGGGAAGTTGTTTCTGTAAAAGGAGGAGGACTAATCTGGTATAAATATATCTGTTAATTGCAAAAATAACAGAGAAAGGTGTTGAAAGTTATGTTGAAGTTGGGAGCTAAGATAATGCTCAAGGGAAAAAAAGACCTTTTATAATATACACATAAAACATAAGGCAGGTGGCCAGAGTACCATGATGTGTGTGGAGAGCCTACAATCAGATAAAGAGAAAACAATAATGACCTTCACCCTAGCTATGTGTTCAGGGTCCTGGCTAACAATTCTTACATCAGACCACACCAGCTGAAAGCAAAACATTTGAAGCCCTTCTTTAGGAGGAAGGAGCCCCACAACTGCTTCTATTACTTTACTTCCTATTCTTACCTGTCTAAAATTCATAGGTTGGACAGTACTGATGCTGATGCTCAGAATCGTCATAATCACATACAGGAGTCTCAATTTTCCAGATATCGAGCCAAGGACCAAAAGGCAGGTAGGATGCCCTCTCCCACCTCTTCCCTACCTCTGTTTTTGTTTCTAAAGTAATCACAGGTTGGGTGGAGGGGAAGGCAGGTAGAGGTATAAAATATCTTCTGAACATGCCTTGCCTTTGTCTTTGATGGCAGGTTTCTCTAGGGAAGCTTAGGAAACTTAATTAGGGTATAAAAAATAAGCTATTTGAATATTCTTGCTCTTTATATGAATATACATACATTACGGAATAAATCTTTTTTTTTTTTTTTTTTGAGATGGAGTCTTGCTCAGCCACCCAGGCTGGAGTGCAGTGGCCTGATCTCGACTCACTGCAACCACCGTCTCCCAGGTTCAAGCGATTCTCCCATCTCAGCCTCCCGAGTAGGCTGGGATTACAGGCACCCGCCATCATGCCCGGCTAATTTTTGTATTTTAGAAGAGACGGGGTTTCACCATGTTGATCAGGCTGGTCTTGAACTTGTGACCTCAGGTGATCCACCCGCCTTGGCCTCCCAAAGTGCTAGGATTACAGGCGAAAGCCACTGCGCCCAGCCCAAGGACTAAATCTTAATGACTATGCTATCAATTTAAAGATCAAAAATGTCATGGAGGCCAGGTGTGGTGGCTCACGCCTGTATTCCCATCATTTTGGGAAGCCAAAGCGGGTGGATCACTGAGGTCTGGAGTTTAAGACCAGCCTGGCCAACGTGGTGAAATCCCGTCTCTACTAAAAATACAACAATCAGCTGTGTGAAGTGGTGGGCACCTGTAATCCCCAGCTACTTGGGAGGCTAAGGCAGGAGAATCGCTTGAACCTGGGAGGCGGAGATTGCAGTGAGCCAAGATCGCGCCACTGCACTCCAGCCTGGGTGACAGAGCAAGACTCTTTAAAAAAAAAAAAAAGAGTCATGGAACAGATACTCTTCAGTTACATACTATGTAAAACAATATACCGTTTTTTTCAAAAAGTGATATATAAAAGTTACAACATGGATCTTTACCTGGGTCACAATCTTCTATGGCTTCCCATATGTCTTCTATAACTAAGGATAACTAGTTTATCAAAACAAAACCAAGAAGCCTAAAATATACGATTACACAACCAATATATGCTTTATTTTGAAAACTGTCATTTTCTCCTTAGAGGTTATTTGGTCTTCAATCAAGAACTATGGGGGCGATTTAACTGGAAAAAGTGTTTTTAAAAAAGTTTTACACATAATAGTGTGTTTTATTAAAAATTGAAACCGCTTAAACCGCTGATTGCTACCATTCTTGCTTTGACAAAACTATCCCAAGCTAACACGTTGAACTGGTCAAGACTCAACTCTCAATCATTTTACATAGTTTTGGAAAATTACAACAAAACATAACAAAAGCCATTCCACTCTGGTGTGAGGTGCCACGTTTGAAGTAATTATATAAATAAATCATGGCTTTAAAACACAAAATGCTTAACTGCTTTTTTAAAAATTGAAAAAAAAAACACTAGTCTTGAGCCGTGAAGATCATAAATTAAGCTCAAAGCAAATAAATACGCGTTATAAGAAGCATACACTTAAAAGTAGTTACTCTTAGAAAATCCCTGAAATGGTAATGGTATGTATTTCACCTGGGGCAGTAAGGGATTGGTATTTTCGCTTCTTTACTGGAGAATACAAAACTGAAAAGGCCACACTCTCTGCGGGTCGGCAAAAGAAAGGCTAAGACTGGAGGATCCCTAGATTGGGACAGGAGTAGAGGATTGCCTCAGATCTACAACTAAGTATGATCCCTTGTTTGTGTTTATAAAAACAAACGAAAAACTACACTGCCCCACAGACAGCTCCAAACTCTGTGGAAGAGAGGAGGGCGGGTGGGCGGCAGGTGTCAGGTAGCCTCCGCTCCACGCCTTTGTTGACTGTCGCCGCCCCCCACCCTCCCAGCTCCCGTACGGGGATTCCCGCACCAGGCGACAGGCGCCTCGGGGCGGGGGTCTGAGGAGGTGGCTAAGGACTGCACCGGGGCTTCCGGCCCGTCTGGGAAGCTTGCTTGGCTGGGCCGGGACGGACTCGACAGGGCGCGGA
Source organism: Pan paniscus (assembly GCF_029289425.2). Lineage (NCBI taxonomy): Eukaryota > Metazoa > Chordata > Mammalia > Primates > Hominidae > Pan > Pan paniscus. The sequence continues at coordinate 20,843,620 of NC_073258.2, forward strand.
AGGGAGCGGTGGGCGCGCCCTGGGAGGCGAGCGCGTCGCAGCCTCACCTTGGACACCATTTTCTTGAGCTGGCTCTCCGACACCGCCATGACGGCCGCCTGGCGACTGCCTTCCCCGCAGGCAGAGGGTCAGCCGCTGCTGGGCTGCCCCAGACCGTCCCACACAATCGCACACCCCCAACCCGGCCTCAAACAACAGGAAGTCGGCACCAACACACCACTTCCGCTTCCACTACGTCACTTCCGGGCCGCCGTCCTGCGGGCAAGGGTGGACACGGTGTGGGATTGAGAGGGGCCTGGCGGGGTGGGTTCCAACCAACCCGCCCCTCGAGTGCCGGAATCAGCAGGACGAATCGGGTCCCAAAGATGTGGGCAAGACTGTTCCGAGGGTCGAAACTCTGGTTCAGGATAAGATTAGCAGGTATTTCACAGAGTCGACTTAAGGAAGCTAGTGCCGGAGAGGGAAGAAGTACGAAGGGCTTGCCAGTGAGCCTTAATGACTGATTCATCAAGTGGGAGGGCACTGCACTGGCGGTCAGAGAACTGTTCTGTCACTGACTTGCTCTTGTGATAATGGTAGGCTCGTGCATTTCTAGCTCAGGCGCAAGTTTCTCCCGACTCTAAAGTCATACACTTGCCTTAGATGATGCCCAGTGGTCCTCTAATTAATGATTTTTTTTAAGCTTTAAAGACCTTCATACTATACGTTGGCAAGGGTAAAGTGTAGAGCCTTTGTTTCACAAGAAGCCAGATAGTAATTTCTTCTCCAGGAAATCATTCCGTAAGTCAGAATTTCTCCTCTGTATCCACCCATAAATGATAATACAGGCCGTATTTTACCTGGTGCTGTATTTGTGTACCTGTCCGCTGTCAAAATCCAAGCCCTTGAAGGCAGGCTTCCTTCAGATCTTCATTGCCTTGCACAATGCAAGGGTAGGTACTTCCATCTTAATTGAATTTTTACTTCCCATAAAAATTCTTCATGGTGACTTACATTAGTCATCATTACACATCACCGTCAGTTTTGTAAGCACAGTGTCATTCAAGGTATTGTAAAATTTTGAGTTTGATGATGTGTGACAGTTTCAATTATTTTAGTACAGCCCTAATGAGAACAAGGCCGTAGTATTGATTCCCTTCAAAGTTGGCGTCTAAGTGAAGGTCACATTCACAAGGAGGGCCTAACTGAAAGCATGTGGAAGCATCATTATAAACTGTTGCTACCACGCACAAATAAAGGCTATTAATAGGTATTGTTTTTCTTTTTCTTTTTCCCTTTTTTTTTTTTTTTTTTTTTTGAGACACTCTCACTCCATCGCCCAGGCTGGAGTGCAGTAGCACCATCTCGGCTCACTGCAACCTCCGCCTCTGTTTTTCAGCTCCTTAGTTAAGCATACAGCTCCAGTCAAACCAAACTAGAGGTCTGTCTGTCCTTCCATTTTACTTGCTGTTTTATGTCTTTTAAAAGCAAGAAGGTTTTCAAACTGTTCTTAAAGCCACGGCTTAACCAGGAGTCCCTTTAATTAGAGCAACTGTACCTTTGTGAGTTGGAGGAATGCCAGGTAATATATATTATTTATATATTTTATAAATGCAACATTTATAAATATTAAAATAAATTTTACATATATATATATATATATATATTTTTTCTTTTTTGAGACAGAGTTTTGCTCTTGCTTCCCAGGCTGGAGTGCGATAGTGTGATCTTGGCTCACTGCAACCTCTGCCTCCCGGGTTCAAGCGATTCTCCTGCCTAAGCCTCCCGAGTAGCTGGGATTACAGGTGCCCACCACCACACCCAGCTAATTTTTTGTATTTTTAGTAGAGACAGGATTTCACTATGTTGGCCAGGCTGGTCTGGAACTCTTGACCTCAGGTGATCCACCCGCCTCAGCCTGCCAGAATGTTGGGATTACAGGCGTAAGCCACTGCGCCCAGCCCATTTATATATTTTTGTTGCCCAGGTCATGGTGCAGTGATGTGAACATGGCCCACTGCAGCCTCGACCTCCCTGGCTCAAGTGATCCTCCTGCCTCAGCCTCCCGTGTATATTGGGACCACATGCGTGTGCCACCATGCCCAGCTAATTTTTAATTTTTTTGTAAAGATGAGGTCTTACTTTGTTGCCCAGGCTGGCCTCAGAACTCCTGGGCTCAGGTGATCCTCCCACCTTAGCCTCCCAAAGTGCTGGGATTACAGGTGTGAGTCACTGTGCCCAGCAATATATTGTTTAAAAAGCTTTCTTGCTGCATGTTTACTATCAGTCTTTTGCAATCTTTTAGGGTCAACACTATACCTCAATATAAAGTGTTAACTTCTTATCTATTTCATTGGAACCATGGAGGATTGAATGTGTGTGGGGAAAATGTCTTTGTGGTTTTAGAAATATGCAAAATCAGTTAATTTTTTAATGTGAAGGTAATAGTAGTTGAAATGCTTTTGAAAGTTGCTTGCCATTTCAACACTAAAGATGAGTTTTTTTCCACTCATTAGGCATTTTGATTTCTATCCTCACGTATATTAGTGGAGAATTTTAAATCCTCCGATTATCACAGATGAAAACACAAATAACCTGATGGTGCACCTGCAGTCCCAGCTACTCCATTGGCTGAGGCAGGAGGATTACTTGAGCCCAAGAGTTTGAGTCCAGCCTGGGCAATATAGTGAGAACCTGGCTCAAAAACAAAAAGATTTAAAAAGTTTTCTTGCTAAAAATAATTTTTAAAAGTTTGAAAACGATAAAATCTAGTCTCTTCATTTTACACAAAATAACTAAATATCCTGGGTACTGTGTGAATTATATGAAAAAAATTCCTTAATCTGAATGTTTCACTTAATAAATGAAGCATCTCCTGGTGATTTTAAAATCAGTTTATTTTACTCATTATTCTTAATATTTAAGGAAAACAATGTAAAATGGGAAAAAATGTATCTTCTGCTACATCAAAAAAGCATTTTAATCCAAACCCCACTAAAAATTATAACAAGCTCTGCATGATTTCATAAAAATGAAAACATGAAAGTTAACAAGCATTGAAAATGCCAAATTATCACAAAATCATAGGGAGGTGGTGGTGGTGATATTGCTTCTTGACTTACACTGGGATTTACAACATGATTACTAATAGACTTAACACTCAAGGAAATATCTGATACAGAGAATTACTTCTACATTGTGGCCTTCCAGAGGGCAAAGACTATTATTCATCTTCGAATAGTCAAATTCTAACACAGTATTTGGAGTAACAGTAGGTGTTAAATAAACATTTGTTGTATTGACATGTTCCTTTTATAATTAATGTAATGATTTCTTGGTAATTATACAATATTTTCTGGTTAGATTATTGTTCAAAAGCATATTACATATTATCTAACTTTAATTAGATATCAAATATTAGAAAAGGCTAGTTTTAAAAACACAAGAAATAGTTCTTTCAGTTTTACTTTCCTATTTCATAAAAAAGGACAGTAAGAATACATTGTTAGAGTAACATGAACTAATTCACGTGCATATTGAAATTAGATAGAACTAAATGCTTTTCTCTTCAAATGTCCAAGGTTTTTATTCAGTTAACTCTGGTTGGAATCTTTCCAAGCATATTAAATAGTTTTCTGCTTTCCTAACATGGGTTACTGAATATAATTTCACCTTTTCTTTATGACTAAAGTTCATCATTATAAGCATTCCTTATTACACTAAAACAGCATTAGTTTGCCTATTTCCTCTTTACTAGGATGTGTCTGCCCTTATAAACCCTCCTAACTCCATCTGGATTAACCTATTATATGCTTGCTTTATTTTTATTTTTTTAGAGACAGGGTCTCACTCTGTTGCCTAGGCTGGAGTGCAGTAGCATGATCATAGCTCATTGTAATCTTGAACTTCTGGGCTCAAGTGATCCTCCTGCCTCAGCCTCCTGAGTAGCTGGAACTACAGGTGCACATCACCACAGCTGGCTAATTTTTAAACTTTTTTTTTTTTTTTTTTGAGACAGAGTCTTGCTGTGTCGCCCAGGCTGGAGTGCAGTGGCGCGATCTCTGCTCACTGCAAGCTCCACCTACCGGGTTCACGCCATTCTCTTGCCTCAGCCTTCCGAGTAGCTGGGACTACAGGCACCTGCCACCATGCCTGGCTAATTTTTTGTATTTTTAGTAGAGACAGGGTTTCACCATGTTAGCCAGGATGATCTCAATCTCCTGACCTCGTGATCTGCCCGCCTCAGCCTCCCAAGGTGCTGGGATTACAGGCGTGAGTCACTGCGCCTAGCCCATGTTTGTTTTTTATAAAAGCATGCCCTTACATGAGAATGAAAGTAATCCTTTCATGGTGTATAGGACCCCAGCTTTAGGGTCTTGTGATAACTATTTTGGCTATTAAGCCTTTTCCCCCTTTTAGTGCCTAGAAAAAGTAGAGGTTGTAATGGATAAGTGCCCCTTAATAGCCAAGACTTCTTGAGGACTAAACCTCAATTTCCTTTTATAAAATGATGATGGCAATAGTCCCTACCTCAGTGGTCTGTTGTGAGGATTCAGTAAAATAATAAAGTGCTTATCATGCTGCCTGGTATATATGAAGTGTTGATGTTAACTGTTACTATTAGTTGTATGTCACAATAGTAATAATAAGCTATCTTTCACATAAGAAAATATTGCTCTTGATCCATCACCAAAGTGTGTGTACTCTGAACTGTATCATCAGGAGAGGTTAAAGGATTTGCTCAGAACAAATAAAAAACCTCTCCCTATTATGACCAATGTTTTTAATGAAAATCTCATATTTTGGCTTTAAAGTAAGCTGCTTGGCTTTCATTCATAATCTATTTCCACTAAAAATATACATTTGCTTATGGTTCCACTAATATCACAATTAGTTTATGAGATGTTGGAGATCTTGTAATACTCCAGGAAGAGGTTATGGAAAATTTCATAAAGGAAGTCCCACTGGAAATTAAAGTAAACTTTTAATGCATATATTTTAAAAATTCACTTTCCATTTTACTATTTTAAAGTGCATGTAAAATTCTTTTCCATTTTTTGGTAGGTAATTAATTTGAAGAAGGGAAATACAATGCTTTACTATTACTATCAACAGGATTTTACACAAGAAACATTAGTAACTTAAGCTGTGGATCCTGTGAATGTACAACTGACACAGATTTTGTAAATCCATACTGGGCCTGGAACTTATGTTGATTATAAAAGTCAAAGGGTAATTTTCTTTTAAAGATATATTACTTATAAAATATTCCCGAAGTATGAATTGTGCTTTTAGTTTAGGATATATGATTTAAATTGATGCACACTGCAGATGAATGTTTACCCCTGCTGTAGATTTAAAGAACAGCATAGATATCTCAAGAACCCCAAATAAAATTAATTTTTCCCCTCCTTGTATAACTCCTTAAGGATTTACATCACAAAGCTAATCAAGAAACCCTCTACTTTAACCAAGCAGTTTGTAAAAGTAAGTAGCAGGATACAGAAATCCTCAAACCTATATATAGGTAAAATTAAATGACTTTTCCCTTTAGGTAGAAGTCCAGCCTCTCAAATTGCATTTGAGAATCAAAGTTTTAACTGTTGTTGGAGACTGTGGATTGAGGATGCACTGCTTTGGAGTTTCTCAGTAACTGTATCTTCTTTCAGTGTGGTTTTGATAACTTCAGATACTCCATTGGTTCCAAGGATGCAAGGCAAACTTAAAAACACTTCACTATTTATATCATAATATCCCTGAAATGAGAAAAATAGGGATTTAATAGAACTAAATCATTGCAAAGAAGTTAATACAAAAATGCATATTTTCTTGCTTTCTTAACTAGGACAAAGTGATACAAGTTGGACTTAAAAAAATTTTTTTGTTCACTTACTTATTTTATTTTTAGAAGTCCAGACCTCACAATCATTCATTGATTCTATAAACTTGTTATCATTTCAGAAAATTTTTGAGAGATGGAAGCAACTTGGTCAGACACCCACTTTGTAGAGAAGCAAGCTAGCCCCCCCTGCAATATGGGTAGGAGGTTGGGGGCTAAGGAAAAAGATAGTTAAGAATGTATTTCCTGGGGAGGGGCATGGGATGGTCTCTGGGCACAGTCATGACAATAGCTTCTTTAAAAAATAAAACAACTGGTACCATAACAGTGTGTATTTGTGGGGTACATGTGATATTTCAATATATGCATATAACATGTAATGAGCAAATCAGGGTAATGGGGCTATCCATCACCTCAAACATTTATCATTTATTTGTGTTGAAAACATTCCAAATGGTCTCTTCTGGCTATTTTTTCTTTTCTTTTCTTTCTTTCTTTCTTTTTTTTTTTGAGATGAGGTCTCTCTATATTGCCCAAGCTGATCTTGAACTCCTAAGCTCAAGTGATCCTCCCACCTTGGCCTCCCAAAGTGCTGGGATTACAGGCATGGGCCACCACACCCAGCTTCTTCTAGCTGTTTTGAAATGTACAATAAATTATTAATAATCACACTCACCCTACTGTGCTGTTGAACACTAGAATTTATTCCTATCTATTTTTGTACCCATTAACCAACTGCTTTTCATTCTATCCCCCAACTGCAGCCTGTGGTAACCAACATTCTACTCTCTACCTCCATGAGATCAACTTTAAAAAAAAAAAAAAAAAAGCTCCCACGTGAATGAGAATATGTGATATTTGTCTTTCTGGCACATAAATCTGGGGTGACTTGGCTGGCTGAGATGATAAATGACAGTCAGAAGAAATTTATGGATATATAAACACTATTTGGGGGTTACATGAGTAAGAATATGTGATATTTGTCTTTCTGGCACATAAATCTGGGGTGACTTGGCTGGCTGAGATGATAAATGACAGTAAGAATAAATTTATAGATATATAAACACTATTTGGGGGTTACCAAAAATCACATGAGGGTGAGAAGGCAACCTGATAGAAGTCCACACTTTTTTTGTTTGTTTGTTTTCGAGACTGAGTCTCGCTGTGTCACCCAGGCTGGAGTTGCAGAGGTGCTCACTGCAACCTCCGCCTCCCGAGTAGCTGGGATTACAGGCATACGCCACTATGTCTGGCTAATTTTTGTATTTTTAGTAGAGAGGGGTTTCACCATGTTAGCCAGGCTGGTCTCAAACTCCTAACCTCAAGTGATCCACCTGCCTCAGCCTCCGGGTGCTGGGATTACAGGCGTGAGCCACTGCCCCCAGTCAAAATTTTATCTTTGGAGACAGGGATTCGCTGTGTTGTCCATGCTGGAGTCCAGTGACATGATCATGGCTCACTGCAGCCTCAACCTCCCAGGCTCAAGAGATTTTCCCACCTCAGCCTACTGAGTGGTTGTCACATGCCTGGTAAAGTTTTGTTTTTGTTTTTGTAAAGTTGGGGTCTCACTATGTTGCCCAAGCTGGCAGACTTCTCATAGCTAAGCAGGATAGGGCTTAAACTAAACTGCCTTCTCCTACCTGTTACTCTAAAAGCTGGTGATACTGAAGACACCTGGGGTTAGAGTATGAATAATGATTTTGTTAGTTTTGTATTAATAATATCTAAGTTTAAAATATAATAAGAGAATAAGAATAGCAATTACCTTTGCTAAAGTTGATACAGAATGCACTTTCTTCTTACTGTTTACAATACTGTCAACCATGTCAGCTACTGATAGTCCAACAGACCAGGATCTTTGACCTTTTACTCTTAGCAGTTCCATGGCTCTAGGTTACAAAAATACGTGATCTCAGAAAATGCATAAAATATGCACATTTAGTTTTACATTCTGGCTAAGGTATTAATTAGATGTTTCTATGACAGAAACAAGAGTTATGCAGCAATTGTTAGGGAAGCCTATAGATAATCTAATCTAATGTTTATTTAAACTTTTCCTAAGATGTCAGATAGGCAGTTCAAAGAAAATACAAATGGCCTAATAACATACAAAATGTTCACTGCCATTGATATTTAACCAATATGAATTAAAACAATAAATACCAATTTGCCTATCGATAATTGGCAAAAATTAAAAAGATTGATAACTAATTTGGAGAAACTGTAAACAGGCATTCTCATAACTGCTATTGAGAATGTAAAGTGATCTAACCTTTTAAGAAGAAGATTTGGTAACGTCTGATCTAGAAATTCCTCTTCTAGGCATTTATCTTACAGCAGTATGCTCAAGTGTGCAAAGATGTACATAATAAGCATGTCTGCAATATTTGGAAACAACTCATCAAAAGAGGACTGGTTAAATCACTACCAAGCGTAGTACCATGTAGCTTTTGAGAAGAATAAGGTAGATTTACATGTACAATGTGCAAAAATGTCTGAGATTTCATCAAGGAAAGAAATGAAGTTGCAAGATAGTATGGATAGCATAAATCTATATTATTATACATTTGTAGAAGCATTGAAAAACAATTTTTTCTTTTTAGAGACAGGGTCTCTATGTTGTCCAAGCTGGTCTCAAACTCCTGGGCTCAACTGATCCTCCCATTTCAGCCTCCTGAGTAGAAAAAAAATTTTTTGGACATGTGGACACTAAATTGTTAAAAATGGTTGTCTCTGAAAAATGGAATTACCTTAGCTTTTTCTTTTAATATTTTCTAGATATCTGCAGTATCTGAAGTTTTATAATAAGCATACATTCTTTTATAAATGATAAAAATACATAAACACTTAAATTTCTTCCTTTTAAAAAGTATAAATGCAGGATTGTATAATCAGATTAGAATGAATTATACCATACACTAATCTTCTCAAGAAAGAGAACACTTTTTCCAGTTGTTATATTCTAAAAGTCATAAGCTGATGGCTTTGAAAGCTAAAGATCACCACCTCTCAGACTTCAGGAAAATGTTATATGACGGTGAAACAACAAATGCCATGAGTATAAATTCTGTGTAGAGTCCTGCCTATGCGGTACAGACCCCTGGAAGGCCTCTGGATAAAAGCAAAAGATACAAGGATCTGTGTGTTACACTTTTTTTTTGCCTGAACATATAATATGGCTTATCCATTCACATTAGACTGATTTCCAGTTCTATTTGTGTGTGATTAATAGATATTCATTTTTAAGTGGTGTGGACAAATTATCTTCTACATTAAGAAAATTGTTGGCCTGGCACGGTGGCTCACACCTGTAATCCCGGCACTTTGGGAGGCCAAGGCGGGTGGATCATGTGGTCAGGAGATCAAGACCATCCTGACCAACATGGTGAAACCCCGTCTCTACTAAAATACAAAAAATTACTGGGCATGGTGGCGCATGCCTGTAATTCCAGCTACTTGGGACACTGAGGCAGGGGAATCGCTTGAACCCGGGAGGCGGAGGCTGCAGTGAGCCGAGATCGCGCCACTGCACTCCAGCCTGGTGACAGAGTGGGGCTCAGATGTTTAGGTAGAGAAGCAGTAAATCACTGTCTACAAATAACATGTTTTACCGTTTAAATGTCAACTGTGTTATCTGAAAAAGCTTGCAAAGCACTCTTAGATCTACCTTCAGATAAGAAATCAAAGAATATAAAACACTGCTCCTTTATACTTTTGGGTTTGTCCATATTAGTTTTGTTTCCAGAAGCCTGGTTAAGTACATACTGTATAAATAGCTGTTAGCTATGAAGTAAATGATTTTTCGTTGGATAAATGCAAATTTCCAGTCAGTGTTACCTGTTGGACAGCTGCACTTGAGAGGTATGACTCACTACTTCTTCTTGGCCACTCCATGTGAGCACTAAAATTAGATGAAGAATTAATTATGTTTTGCCAGTGACTCTTTGGATTAAGATGTGATAACAGATCTTTTGGAGTCAAGGGTACCTGTGCTAATATTTATATAGAAGTTTTCTCATTTCTAGCAAGTTAGATTTTTCCACTGGATAACAATGAATGTGCTGTACCACTAGCCCGAGGTGAGGAAAACTCTGAACTACAAAAAACATGATCCCCAAAGTCTGCTTGCAGTCTCCTTACCTGTTTTCTCTCATCAGTAACAGTTCTGCAAGGGCCATTTTACTATCTAGGTAGAAACCTATAAGCACTTGACATTTGTTCTGCTGAGAAATGCACTGAGACTAATTTCACCAGGTAGGGAATAATCTGGTCACCTATTTTGGGCTAGAATTTCCACGGCTGTTACAGAGGCAGAGAATCCTGTTCCTTTTTTTTTTTCAGATGGAGTCTTGCTCTGTCGCCCAGGCTGTAGTGCAGTGGCATGATCTTGGCTCACTGCAACCTCTGCCTCCCGGGTTCAAGCAATTCTCATGCCTCAGCCTCCCGAGTAGCTGGTACTACAGGCACATGCCACCATGTCCTGCTAATTTTTGTGTGTGTGTGTTTAGTAGAGACAGGGTTCACCATGTTGGCCAGGCTGGTCTCGAACTCCTGACCTCGTAATCCACCTGCCTTGGCCTCCCAAAGTGCTAGGATTACAGGCTTGAGCCACCACACCCAGCCCCAGGGTCCTGTTTTCTAAAAGAATCTTCTGGGTTACCCATTTCCTTTTACTACATCATTTACAAAAACAAAACTTCAAAGCTGCATACACAGACTGGAAATTTCTTTATATATATATATACATATATATACATGTATATATATATATATATACATGTATATATATATATATACATATATATATATACATATATATATATACATATATATATATATATATACATATATATATATTTTTTTTTTCTCTTTTTGAGATGGACTCTCGCTGTTACCTAGCCTGGTGTGCAGTGGTGTGATCTTGGCTCACTGCAACCTCCGCCTCCCGGTTCAAACAATTCTCCTGCCTCAGCCTCCTGAGTAGCTGGGACTACAGGCACCCGCCACCACACCTGGCTAATTTTTGTATTTTTAGTAGAGATGGGATTTTGCCATGTTAGCCAGGCAGGTCTCGAACTCCTGACCTCAGGTGATTCACCCACCTTGGCCTCCCAAAGTGCTAGGATTACAGGTGTGAGCCACTGTGCCTGGCCAGACTAGAAATTTATATCACACTTTAATATTATTATTATTATTATTATTATTATTTGATACACAGTCTTACTTTGTCACCTAGGGTGGAGTGCAGTGGCACACTCTCAGCTCACTACAACCTCTGCCTCCTGGGTTCAAGCAATTATTCTACCTCAGCCTCCCAACTAGCTGGGATTACAGGTGCCTGCCACCACACCAGGCTAATTTTTGTATTTTTAGTAGAGACAGGATTTCACCATGTTGGCCAGGCTGGTCTTGAACTCTTTACCTCAGGTGATCTGCCTGCCTTGGCCTCCCAAAGTGCTGGGATTACAGGCATAAGCCACTGAGCCGAACTGTACTTTAATATTAAATTGAAGTGGACAGTAACATTTTGAAACCTTTCCAATGTTCACCTGTTTCTCATCTGTGTGAAGAGATTGTTTGGCACAAATCTGTACATATTTGAGTAGGCAAAACAAAAATACTTGTGGCTATAGAATAATATGTTTAAGATACAAGAATTCTAAACTACATTCAAAATTAGACCACTTAGTCATGTGTCAGCAACAAAGGACCCCATATGTATCCAGATGCCTCCCTTCCTCAAACTGATTATAAGCTCCCAGAGTGCAGGGACCATGTATTATTCTTTTGTGTTCTCTTGCACATATTCTTTTTTTTTTTTTTGGAGACGGAGTCTCACTGTGACCCAGGATGGATTGCAGTGACACCATCTCGGCTCACTGCAACCTCCGTCTCCCAGGTTCAAGCGATTCTATTGCCTCAGCCTCCCAAGTAGCTGGGATTACAGGTGTGCGCCTCAGACTCCCAAGTAGCTGGGATTACAGGTGTGCACCCCCACGCCCGGGTAATTTTGTATTTTTAGTAGAGACGGGTTTTCACCATGTTGGGCAGGCTGGTCTCAAACTCCTGACCTCAAGTGATCCACCCGCCTTGGCCTCCCAAAGTGCTGGGATTACAGCTGTGAGCCACCATGGCTGGCACCTCTTGCACGTATTCTTTACCATGGTGTTGGGTACACAGAAGAAAATACAAAACCTCTCGCATGATTCATAATTATATTTGGTAACAAAGGGGAAAACATACTTGCCATAGTTAAGTTGAAAAACAGAAAAAGGGCCAGGCGTGGTGGCTCACGCCAGTAATCCCAGCACTTTGGGAGGCCGAGGCGGGTGGATCATAAGGTCAGGAGTTCGAGACCAGCCTGGCCAACATGGTGAAACCCCATCTCTACTAAAAATACAAAAATTAGCCAGGTGTGGTGGCGCATGCCGGTAATCCCAGCTACTTGGAGGCTGAGGCAGGAAAATCGCTTGAACCCAGGAGGCAGAGGTTGCAGTGAGCCGAGACCGTGCCACTGTGCTCCAGCCTGGCAACAGAGCGAGACTCTGTCCCCAACCCCCCCAAAAAAGAAAAAGAAAAACAGAAAAAGTTTTATAAGTTTTTTTTTTTTTTTTGAGACAGTCTCGCTCTGTTGCCCAGGCTGGAGTGCAGTGGTGCAATCTCGGCTCACTGCACCACCTCCCAGGTTCAAACAATTCTCCTGCCTCAGCCTCCCGAGTAGCTGGGACTACAGGCGCCAGCCACCCGCCCGGCTAATTTGTATTTTTAGTAGAGACAGGCCTTCACCACGTTGGCCAGGCTGGTCTTGATCTCCTGACCTTGTGATCCACCCGCCTCGGTCTCCCAAAGTGCTAGGATTATAGGCATGAGCCACCGCACCCAGCCAAAACTTTTTGTATAAGAAAAAAACACAAAACCATGAACTGTTATATGAAAAATATAAATACATATGGACGACTTAAGGGATTTTTAAAATGTTTTACTTAGATAGAAGGGTGATAGGTGGATTACTTTAAAAATTTGTTACATTAGGCGGGATGTTTTGAAAATTGTGTTTTGGCATGAATGTTTTACTTAGATAAAAGGGTAATAGGTGGATTACTTTCTTTAAAAATTTGTTACATTATTTGTATGAACTTACTTAACTTGGCAAATTAAGGAAGGCTTCCTGGGAGAGGTGGCACTCAAGCCCAATCCTAAAGGGTAAGCAGGAGTTAGCCAAGTGAACGAGTTCAGGGAAAGGAAGCAGCAGTTGCTAAGTTAAGGAGGCATGAGAGTGCATAAACCATTCAGTAAACTGCAAGTCAACCACCTGACTAGCATAGAATGCCTGGGAGAATGGGAGACGATGAAGCAGGAAATAGACCTAAAGGTCTTGTATGTCATGTGATTCCTCCCTAGGCTGTAGCTGTCACTTGTCTCTGAAATACTTGAAGAGGATATTTTATTTACACAATTGTTACTCTTATATCTGTTTCCAAATCCTAATGTTGCTTTACTTCAAAGAGTTCTTTTACATGTTTTTTGCCAATTTTCTATTCATCACCATCTTGCCAATCACTGTAATAATAGCTACCATTTGCTGAGTGTTTGCTGTGTGCCAGATACTGTACTAAATGCTCTAGATACATTATCTTAAGTGACAGCAAGGAAGAGCACAGCTTCAGAGTCAGATCAGGGTTCAAATCTCAGTTCTGCCCTTCACAGATATGTAACCTTGGGCAAATTACTTATCTCATTGAGCCTTAAGTTTCCTCATACATAAATCTGGAAAACCACTACCTCCTTCACAGAGTGTTTATAAAATTTAAATGAGATATGCAAAATATTTAATACACATAGTAGGTACAATAAAAAATAATTACAATTGCAGTTACTGTGATGGTATCACTTATGCAAAAGTCTAAACAGTTGGTATCTATACATGAAACCAGCAGAGGGAGCTTCTAATCCATTTCTGACACCAGGACCAAGGTAAATATACCTATCCATGGATATAACTAGCTCTTCAAGAAGAGTAGAAGACAGAATAAAACGTGATCAGATGGTACTTCTAGAAGGCAGACAGGGAGATAGACTGGGGAGAACTACATAGTTAACTTCAGTATCGGTAATGTTCTTGATTGAGTATGGATTCATACGTGCTCAGTTATGTTTTAACATTGGCATTATGTGTGTCAAATATTACATAATACTACATTTATGTGATCTCAATTTGCATGCACCTACATCTCTCTATTTCTAGTTCCAATTTGAGACCTCAAGACAGAATTACCACATCTCTTCCCTGTGGTTTTATCCTACTTCCCTTGGACCTCTCTCAGAGTACAGCCTTCCAGTCATTTCCAGTATTAGACTCAAAGTTTCCTAAAGACAGGGTCAGGTTCTTACACATCTATATAGTTCTAACAGCAATCAGCACAGTGTTTATTGAGCAAAGCAGGTGGCCAATAAATGTTTCTGAAAATAAATTCCTACATTTGGGATAAAAGGTCATTTAATCAAATACAAACTGCTTTTTGGTAGGTTTTAAATTGTTCCTCTTTGAAGAGCTCACAATTAACTTCTATTAGATTGTTTTTTTCCTTCACCCAGATATACTAGGTTAGGGTAAGTGGTATATTTATCACATCACATCAGCCTGTATTTTCTCTTTATGAGACTTAAGAAATTAATACAACCATATTTCAAACATTCTTACTCATTCAATATTTATTGTATATCAACTATTCCTCAAAACTTGTAAATTAGAGAGGCTGGTTAAGTAAATTATGGTATATCCAGTAGTTAAAAAGAATGAATGAGCTCTATGTTACTGTGCAATCATTCCATAATCATTGGCAAGGTGGAGAATGATGTATGATGTCTATTTCACATGTGTGCTTGTCTATACACAGAATATTTCTGGAAGATTATAAAAGAGACTGATAACTGTGATTGTCCCTAGGAAGAAGGATTGAGTGTCTGGTATCTAAGGGAGACTTTTCACTGCATATCTTTTTGTACTTATTTTTCCAGTGTGAATGTACTACATTTTCAACTAAAATAACTTAATAATTTGCACTTTAAATAAGGAGAAGGTCACACACAAAAATCAGATAAGAACAAGCAGCAGGACAACAAAAGTAACATGATGAGACAAGATGTAGTTTATTACCTTATAGATTGAAATAGCTTTAGCTCAAAGGAGTGAAGAAATCACTGTGAAGTGATGTGATCAGGAAAAAACCTTTATCATATAAGGGATGCTTGACTTAGACCTTGAAAGATGTCAATAAGATGGCCGAGAAGGCAAAGGGATTACAAGGGAGGTAAACAAAGTGAGTAAATGTCCCTGTGGCAAAGCTGTGGGGTGGGCCTGGGAGACACAAGACCTGGGTGCTAGTCCTTTGACCCTAAAAGCCGTAGGCTTCCACGCAGGTCACTTTTACAATGCCTGCATTCACTGGCTCCCTAAAACAAAATGTAATAGATGGTCCCTTCCAGCTCTCTAATAACGTGGCTATCTCCCTAACTATAATTGGGAAGAAAGATTAGGGTTATATTTTGGGGGTCCCTGAGTGCCAAGCAATGCAATTTAATGGTTTGGTCAGAGGAAGCCTCTGAAAGTTTTTGAAAATAATAACATGTTTTAGGAAGATTGAATTAATATGTGAGAGCACACAATAAACATTCTATAAGTTTTGAGTAATATTATTATTAATTTCACATCATTTACCGGGTAGACTAGAGGGGAAGAGGCAAACTAACCATGAGATGTGCAATAACCAGGCAAGCAAGAGATCAACATGGACCAGAGGGTTTGGTCTATGTTGGGTTTTGAGTTTGAATGAGCCATGAATTTCAAATGTATTCAAGTAATGAATGAATGGAGACATTCATTACTTGAATACATTTGCTCCAAGTTCTTGTTTGCTACCCTTTTCCAGGGTCCTGTTGATTAGTGTGTAGTGTCAGGGAGCATTTGGAGCCTCAAAAGTATTTTTGCTCAGTCATGCTGTCGGGTTTTTTAAGGGTTTATTCTATAGCCTGACTCATTCTAGCACTGAGCCTTCTAGTAGCCAGTGCAGATTTTTACAGATTTAAAATACTGTTATATTTTATTAAAATGCTTTTCTTGAAAATTATATAAATACTACATATTTTTACTACACAGAAAACTATAAATTTTTAAAAGTTACCTCTAACCTAGATATCATCAATGTTAATATTTTATTTTAATGGCATCAAAGTATAGATGACACTTTAAATTCCAAGGAAATAGTTTTGAGAGGGTGATTTGCTTTGTGGAAATATGGTTTGACATCTATTTAACTTTTTAATGTGCATGGTCTTTCTCTAACTCTTCAATTAAATTATTACCTCCTCACCGGCAGAGAAGTTATTTTCTTTTCTTTTCTTTTCTTTTTTTTTTTTTTTTTTCTTTGAGACTAAGTCTCACTCTGTCGCCCAGACTGGAGTGCAGTGGTGTGATCTCGGCTCACTGCAGCCTCCGCCTCCTGGGTTCAAGCAGTTCTCCTGCCTCAGCCTCCTGAGTAGCTGGGACTACAGGCACGCGCTGCCATGCCTAGCTAATTTTTGTATTTTTAGTAGAGACGGGGTTTCACCATGTTGGCCAGGATGGTCTCGATCTCCTGAGCTTGTGATCCATCCGCCTCGGCCTCCCAAAGTGCTGGGACTACAGGCATGAGCCACCACACCCAGCCCAGAGAGGTTATTTTCTATATCATGCTCTACCTTGCAGCACTTACATGCTGAGTAGAGTTAACAGTAAGTACTTCAAATGATGAAGTAATGACTAATTTCCCCCAGATCACTTTCCAGCTCTTCGATCGGGTATTCACAGATCTTCAAAATGTAATTTCAATTAGATTTATCTCATTGAAACCTTCTGCAACAACTAGTCCACATTTTTTATCCCATGAACATGCCATACTTAACTTTGTGCTTTTGCCTAATTCTGATTTCCCACTCCTGGAGTGTTTTTCCTATTGTTCACTATCTATTAAAATCCTATTCATTCGTCCAAACTCCAGTTCAAACTCCAGATGGCCTTTATAGAATTTTCTCTAGTCATTTCAGCCCATGTTAAATGCTCACTCATAAGTATCTAAGCACTGTAAGTGTATAGTACTCACTTTGGCACTTACTCTAATAGTATACTATTATCTTTATTTTACTCATATACTTAAATGAACAAAATCAGGGTGAACAGCACTTAAATCACTGACCAATCTGGCTTTATAGCAAGAGAGAAACAATAAAAGAGTAAGGGAAGAGATTCTCAAGTCAAATAGGGAAAGCATTCTTTTGAAATAGGAAAAGGAGCTTTCCAATACAGGAAACTGAATGCCTTTTGTGGGAAAGAGCAAGTGGCTGGAGAAAAAGGCCATAGGGATAAACAATGAGTGAAAACTCTGTTTAAAAAGAAGCAGACAGAAGGCATGTATCTAGGGAGAAGGTCTGAACTTGGGAAAGGTAAGCAAGGTTGAAGGGTGGGAAGAGTAAAGGAAAGAGTTCTATATATGCTTTAAGGTTTATTTAAATGTTTCTTTCTGGAAAATTAAATTTTTAAATTGATCCTGAACTCTGAAATTCAATTTAAAAATATAAAATCCTACTAAGCGGTCTTGTCTAACCTTAAACTTACAGAAAAGTAATTACAACGAGAATGACACATATGAAGAATTTATTCACAATATAGGGCCTGTTATACAGAAGGCACACTCAAATGTGGAACAAAGCCAATTAAGCCCACAATTCTGGAGTCCTCAGATATATGTGAATGCCATGACCACTGGCAATTTTGGTTGTAACTAATAATAATGTACTTCGTTTTTTAGCGATGGGGTTTCACCCTGTCACCCAGGCTTGAATGCAGTGCTGCGATCATGGCTCACTGCAGCCTTGACCTCCTGGGCTCAAGTGATCCTCCCACTCAGTCTCCTGAGTAACTGGGACTACAGGCATGCACTACCGTGCCTGGCTAATTTTTTATATCTTTTTGTAGAGATGGGGTCTTGCTATGTTGCCCAGGCTGGTCTTGAAGTCCTGGCTTCAAGCAATCCTGCCTTGGCCTCCCAAAGTGTTGGAATTACAGGCGTGAGCCACCACACCCAGCCTAAAAATATACTTCTTACCTTTGTCTTCTCCTTGCTCGCCAATAACCCATACTTCTTTGCCTGAAGTCTGTGCCTTCAAAACATTTGTAATAATATACTGTAATCTCTGTGAATCCAGATTACATCCAATTCCCATCACTCGATTTGCAGGAAATGTACTCAGTTTCCATGTTACATAGGTCATGATTTCCACTAAATATTGCATACAAGGTAAAAAATGTAAAGGTTAAAAAATATATACTTCTAGCCTAGCTCACAAATATTTATTATTTTAATAAGTATATTAGGTCCTCAATGCACTGAGGCATTATATGTATATATATATACACACATATATATACACATATAATACACACATACATACACATATATATACACGTATGTATATATATGTGTATATATGTGTGTGTGTATATATCTATATCTATATCTATCTATCTATCTATCTATATTTTTTTGAGATGGAGTGTCGCTCTATCGCCCAGGCTGGAGTGCAGTGGCACGATCTCGGCTCACTGCAACCTCTCTGCCTCCCGGGTTCCAGCAAGTCTCCTGCCTCAGCCTCCCAAGTAGCTGGGACTATAGGCACCTGCCACCATGCCCAGTTAATTTTTGTATTTTTGGTAGAGACGGGGTTTCACCATGTTGGCCAGGATGGTCTCGATCTCTTGACCTCATGATCCACTTGCCTCGGCCTCCCAAAGTGCTGAGATTACAGGTGTGAGCCACTGCGCCCAGCCCATAACATATTTTTAATGTACATTAGAAACACTAACAAGGTTTCAACAAGATACATTTTACTGTGTTTTGTTTGTTTGTTTGTTTTTTGAGATGGAGTCTTGCTCTGTCCCCCAGGCTGGAGTGCAGTGGCATGACCTGGGCTCACTGCAACCTCTGCCTCCCAGGTTCAAGGGATTCTCCTACCTTAGTCTCCCTAGTAGCTGGGATTACAGGTGTGCACCACCACACTTGGCTATTTTTTGTATTTTTAATAGAGGCAGGGTTTCACCATGTTGGCCAGGCTGGTCTCAAACTCCTGACCTCAGGTGATCCACCTGCCTTGGCCTCCCAAAGTGCTGTGATTACAGGCGTGAGCCACTGTGCCTGGTCAAATTTTATTGTTAAATATAAATTGTCAGGGGTAGAAAATAGATAATTCCTAGAACAGTTAAGTGAGGATAAAAACTGGTACAAAAAACTAAAAAATAATTCCTTCTTATTGATCGAGTTTTCTTTTACATCTATCTATCTTAAACTGAATTTCTATCTTTAAATTAAAATACTGATTCATATGCCACCATGATTCAGTGTCACATTATGAATGAAAACACAACTACTTTTTTCTTACATTCCAAAAGGATGTCGAGAATTAAAGAGATCAATGTCCCTCAACAAATTACTACAAAAAAACAAGTGAAATGCATACAATACCCCTACATTGGGAACATTTAAAAAAAATCTGTTCACCAATTTGAGCCCAGTACAAACTAACTCTTTGAAAATATTTCTATTTTTGAGTACGACAGTTCCAAAACAACCTGCAAAATACAAAATGTTAAAAATGCACTCTGGCATGCTAACATTTTTGATACTTCAGAATTAACAAAATATCATGCATATAAGTCATTGTGTTTTTCTCTTGGGAGTTTAAACATCTTCTCACTGAGGAAGGTATGGCTTAGAACCTAGAACATAATATCATATTTCATTAAAAAATTGTATGCTGGAACCTTCTAGATAATGTTAGTCATAACAAGTAACTGGTTGCCAGAATATTACACTGTTTATTATATAGGCAATTTTGCTGAATATTCTAGCCATCTCTTTATAATTTAAAGGGTTTTTTTGTTTTGTTTTTTATTTTGTTTTTGTTTTTTTTTTTGAGACAGAGTCTCACTCTGTCGGCCAGACTGGGGTTCAGTGACACCATCTTGGCCTCACTGCAACCACCATCTCCAGGGTTCATGCAATTCTCCCACCTCAGCCTTCCAAGTAGCCGGGATTACAGGCACCCGCCACCATGCCTGGCTAACTTTTGTATTTTTGGTAGAGACGGGGTTTCACCATGTTGGTCAGGATGGTCTGGAACTCCTGACCTCAGGTGATCTGCCCGTGAGCCACTGTGCCCGGCCCTAAAGTTTTATGGTTTTTATCAGTAATGGCAATTCTACTGATGTACTGGACCATCAACTTAATTTAAAATAAAGCATTTTACCTGGTTGAGATGCAACGAGCAGGACACTGTGTTGACTATAATGTCCCAGAGCTGGGACAAGGGCTCTGAACATATCCACATTGCTCTGTACCACATCAAGGTATGACTGAGAACTACCCAAAGAGTTGACTGTGAAGATCACCACCTTGGAATGAGCAGAGGCAGACAAATCTAGTGAATGAAAAGAAACAGTTTGAGCTGAAGATACAGGCTTTAATCAAGTTCTAGTTCATGATTAAAAGGTTGTTCTTTTCAACAAATAAGAGAGCTTTTAGGCACGCCTCCCCATAAATCAACCCCAGATCCACAAAAGCATATAAAATGCGGAGGTTTGCCTCCAAAAAGAGGATTAAGAGTAAGTGTTGGCTGGGTGTGGTGGCTCATGCCTGTAATCCCAGCACTTTGGGAGGCTGAGGCTGGTGGATCACTTGAGGCCAGGAGTTCAAGACCAGCCTGCCCAACATGGTGAAACCCTGTCTCTACTAAAATATAAAAATTAGCCAGGCATGGTGGTGTGTGACTGTAGTCTCAGCTACTCAGGAGGCTGAGGCAGAGATTCAGTTGAACCCAGGAGGTGGAGGTTCAGTGAGCTGAGATCTTGCCATTGCACTCCAGAGTCTCGTGACAGAGTGAGACTCTGTCTCAATAAAAAAGGAAGAGTGTATCCCCAGTGGGGAAGATAGCAATAGTAATAATCAAAATAAATTATGGGATCTAAAACCTACAAACAAGAGCTGAGTTTTTTATATAAATTACAATTTTTAAAGGAAAATAAATATTATGCTACAGGCAAAATGAACCTACCATCAATTACACCATTGATTCCTAAACTGTGAGCTTAGGTGCCCTAAAGTTCCTTGAAAGAAACTCAAAGGCCATCAGGGAGGAGTGGAAATAAGTAGGAAGAAGGCTGGTAAGCATAGCTCCAGGCCACTTACTTTGGCCTATCCAAGCAGAGTAGTGGTGCTTTTTAAAAATCTGTTTTACTTATTAAGGATTCTACTCTAAAGAATGGTTCAAAAATCTCTAAATTAAATATCTTGACTTTTTTTTAATAAAGAGACAAGGTCTCACTATATTGCCCAGGCTGGACTCAAACTCCTGGGCTCAAGTACTCCTCCTGCTTCCGCCTCCTGAGAAGCTGAGACTTTACCACACCTGCCTCTTGGATCATTTTAAACTCACTTTTCTTATACGGAAGCCCAGCTGTCCTTGGGTAACTACTTCTTTCCATGGGAACTACAGGTAATCAACTGTTATGACTTAGGAAAAGCTAGTCTATGGAGTTCACTCTGACTCCAGAGCACCTTTGACCCTCCAGCACACGTTATGCTGTTACAACTATATTACTCTCCATTGCACAGTGTGTTTTACAGTAAGTACATGCCCAAACCGTGGCCAGATGTTACCAACATCAGAAATAAGAGAACCATAATAAAGTAATTAGAATGGCATCAGTCCAGTCAACATTTACAAATGAATATTAGCCTCCCAGGGAGACAGTAGACTCCATGGTTTATATTCCTAATTAAGCCTCTAAGGCCATCTTTCTTTTTTGTTTTTTGAAATGGAGTTTCACTCTTGTTGCCCCAGGCTGACGTCCAATGGTGCAATCTCGGCTCACCACAACCTCTGCCTCCTGGGTTCAAGTGATTCTCCTGCCTCAGCCTCCCAAGTAGCTGGGATTACAGGCATATGCCACCACACCCAGCTAATTTTGTATTTTTAGTAGAGACGGGGTTTCTACATGTTGGTGAGGTTGGTCTCGAACTCCCAACCTCAGGTGATCCACCCACCTTGGCCTCCCAAAGTGCTGGGATTACAGGCGTGAGCCACCGCACCTGGCTAAGGCCATCTTTCTAAACAAGTTTCAGAAGGAAACACTTGTGCAATGTGTCCACTGGGAGATGCATTATCTAATTTTACTTCCTATTCTGATACAGTTGTAGTGATGGTAGATCTAAACACTAAGTCCTAGATTTTAATTATGGTTCTTCATGAGTCCTCTTAAGTAATTCCTATGTTGTAGGGTTCACAGTAGATACCTGGTGATGAGTCAAAACCTTAAGAATTAGAAGACATTAGAACTGGAAGGGATATACTTAACAATTCCATATGTGTCAAACACTGTTCTAACAGTTCTCCATAAATTTATTTGCTTAATCTAATCAACAATACACAATGGAGTATTTTACAGATGAGAAATCTGAGGCACAGAGAAGTTAAATAACCTGCTCAAAGTCATAGAGCTGAAGTGTAGAGCCAGAGGTTAAGCCCATGCAGTCTGACTTCAAAGTGCTATTAAACACTATGCTACATTTAGAAACTTAGTCCTACACCCTCATAAGGATGAGGAAACTGTTATGTGGAGAGGTTAGGTGGTCTGTCCATATTATGAAATATTAGTGGACAGTTCAATTTCTAACTCTACAATCTGGCCCCAGGCTATTGTGATTATTTCTTTTCTTTGCTCCTTTAGCTTCCTCATCTTCAAGGTTGACTTAGGAGTAAACATAGTAGTGGCTACCTAATATGATTTCTTTTCTTTTTTGTTTTGAGACAGGGTCTCACTCTGTTGCCCAGGCTGGAGTGCAGTGGTATGCAATCTCAGCTCACTGCAACCTCCGCCTCCCGGTTTCAAGTGATTCTCCTGCCTCAGCCTCCCTAGTAGCTGGGATTACAGGTGCCCGCCACTGAGCCCGGCTAATTTTTGTATTTTTAGTAAAGACAGAGTTTCACCATGTTGGCCAGGCTGGTCTCGAACTCCTGACCTCAGATGATCTGCCTGCCTTGGCCTCCCAAAGTGCTGGAATTACAGGCGTAAGCCACTGTGCCCAGCCCCTAATATGATTTCAAAAGTACAAGAAAGGCTTCCTACTCCCAAAGATTTTCCCATCAAGCTCTCAGGCCTTTTAATCAATTCCTCTGAGTTTATTTTTTATTTATTTAATTTTTTTTTTGAGATGGAGTTTTGCTCTTGTCGCCCAGGCTGTACTGCAATGGTGCCATCTTGGCTCACTGCAACCTCTGCCTCCCGGGTTCAAGTGATTCTCCTGCGTCAGCCTCCCAAGTAGCTGGGATTACAGGTGCCCACCACCATTCCCAGCTAATTTTTGGATTTTTAGTAGAGATGGGGTTTCACGATGTTGGCCAGGCTGGTCTTGAACTCCTGACCTCAGGTGATCCACCTGCCTCGGCCTCCCAAAGTGCTGGGATTACAGGTGTGAGCCACTGTGCCCGGCCTCCTTTGAGTTTAAAAGCCAGTATTTCTTATATTTTAAAGTTTTCTTTTAGACATGGGGTCTTGCTATGTTGCCGAGGCTGGATTCAAATCCCTGGGCTCAAACAATCCTCCAGCCTCAGCCTGCCAAGTAGGAGGTACTATAGGTGTATGCCACAGCACCCAGCTCAGTATTTCTTTAAATTCTCCTACATAAACTTGTGATGCAGGCTGAATTGGTCTATACTCATTCCCTAGAATATCTACCTAATTTTCCTGATACTGGCTTTTGCTCAAATTCTCACTGCACTCACCACATGTTTGACAAACATCTGCTTAACTGTCTACATCAAACATATTACAAGCTCTGGGGGAACAGGGATTATTTGTTTCTTACTCATCTTTCCACCTCCAAGATCTAGTCGCATAGCAATTGGAACATTTCCCCCAGCTTTCTGCCAGTCCAAATCTCTCCAATCCCAGAAGAACCAGCAACTATCTCAATCCTAATCAGCTGAAAGCGATCTCTGTCTCCACCCAACTTCGAGTCATCACTGTCTGGACCACTCTCTTGGCATTAATCACATAGTGCCTCCTCACTCTCTTGTCATGAATAACTGTTTATATATTGCATGTGTCTTTTTATCTAAACTTTAAGCTGCTTCTGACCAAATAGAGTCTTCCATTTCTATCAATCTCTTGCAGCAGTTCTTAAATGCTAGGCTAGGTGCCTAAGCCTAACCTGGGAAGCTTAATAAAAATGCAGATTAGCCCATGTTCTGAAGATTTTACTTAAATATATAAGGGGAAATAGGTTCCAGAATGCAAACCCCCAGATGATTCTGATGCACAGCCAGGTTTGGTTAGCATTGCTCCACAGGCAACTAAGTTCCTTGTACCTGGCACTCAAAATCTTTGACTTTTCAAGTCTTCCCTTACAAGTTGATGATTTAACAAGGGAAGAAGATTATACAGTTATAAAGAGAATTAGAAAGAACTTTAAGCATGATTATTAAAGCTATAAATTACAAGGTTAAGGATCAGGATAGGCCGGGTGCAGTGGCTCACACACGTAATCCCAGCACTTTGGGAGGCTGAGGTGGGCGGATCACGAGGTCAGGAGTTCAAGACCAGCCTGGCTAAGATGGTGAAACCCTGTCTCTACTAAAAAGAAATTAGCCGGGCGTGGTGACACGTGCCTGTAATCCCAGCTACTCAGGAAGCTGAAGCAAGAGAATCGCTTAAACCTGGGAGGGGGAGGTTGTAGTGAGCTGAGATCGCGCCACTGCACCCCAACCTGGGCAACCGAGTAAGACTCCATCACAAAAAAAAAAAATAAAAAAAAAAAGGATCAGGATAAAAGTTCATTCGACAATAATGAATTCAACAAACCCCTACTAAGGTCCTGTCATGTCACAGGTAATGTGTTAGGCCCTAAGAACACAAAAGTGAACATGATATTGTCCCTACTCTATATATCACACAATGTAGTACAAGGGTTAGTAAGGAGAGCTTCAGAATGAGACTGCCTGGTTCAAATATGAGTTGTCCCACTTAGACATTAGCATAATGCTAAGTTTCCTCCCATGCCAAGAACTCAAGTCAGCATCTGTGTTACCAGGACACAAGCCTCTCACCTCTTTCCCATTTCTATAGGTAGCCCAGAAAAAACTATATCCTTCCTGCTAAGCCAAGGTCTACAACCTAAACCAAAGGCTGGTCACAGTTATACTAAGGGATGATCAAATCAAGTATGTCAAAAGACCCAGTAAATAATATTTCATGCTTTAATATACTACTGTTCTCGGATTATGAGGCCAATGTTATGATGAATGAAATACGAACTCATTTTAAAACACTGCTGATTATTTAAAATACTGAAAGACCAGGTAACTCTGTATCACATAATGATGGGTAAATACCGTGCAGACCTACTGAAATATTCTAGCTACTCTATCAGTCTGAATATACTGAAGACACTACACATATTTTCATTTATCTGTTATATCATTAAGCCATTCTTACGGTACTAAAAATTATTGAATATACTCTTTTCAAATTATTTAATATGACCCAAAATTTTAGAAATGTGTGTTCTTTCATACTAATGATAATGACCCTTAATCTAGAAAACTGTGCTAAAATGATAGCTATTAAAAATCTTCCTGAAGGCTAGGTGCAGTGGCTCACGCCTATAATCCCAGCATTTTGGGAGGCCAAGGCAGGTGGATCACTTGAGGCCACGAGTTTTGAGACCAGCCTGAGACAACATGGTGAAACCCCGTCTCTACTAAAAATACAAAAATTAGCCAGGTGTGATGGTGTGCACCTGTAATCCCAGCTACTCAGGAGGCCGAGGCAGGAGAATCACTTGAACCCAGGAGGCGGAGGTGGCAGTGAGCCGAGATGGCACCACTGCACTCTAGCCTGAGCAACCGAGCAAGACTGTCTCAAAAAATAAAAATAAAAATTAAAATTAAAAAATTAGGCCGGGCACGGTGGCTCACGCCTGTAATCACAGCACTTTGGGAGGCTGAGGTGGGCGGATCACCTGAGGTTGGGAGTTCAAGACCAGCCTGACCAACATGGTGAAACCCTGTCTCTACTAAAAATACAAAATTAGCCAGGTGTGGTGGCACACAACTGTAATCCCAGCTATTCGGGAGGCTGGGGCAAGAGAATCGCTTGAACCCAGGAGGTGAAGTTTGCAGAGAGCCAAGATTGCACCACCGCACTCCAGCCTGAATGAGTGAGACTTGGTCTCAAAAAGAAAAAAAATTAGGCTGGGCGTGGTGGCTCACACCTGTAATTCCAGCACTTTGGGAGGCCAAGGCGGGTGGATCACAAGGTCAGCAGATCGAGACCATCCTGGCTAACATGGTGAAACCCCATCTCTACTAAAAATACAAAAAGTTAGCCAGGCATGGTGGCATGCGCCTATAGTCCCA
Organism: Pan paniscus; assembly: GCF_029289425.2. Classification (NCBI taxonomy): domain Eukaryota; kingdom Metazoa; phylum Chordata; class Mammalia; order Primates; family Hominidae; genus Pan; species Pan paniscus. The sequence goes on from NC_073258.2 coordinate 20,869,943, forward strand.
GCTACTTGGGAGGCTGAGGCAGGAGAATCACTTGAACCCAGGAGACAGAGGTTGCAGTGAGTCGAGATAGCGCCATTGCACTCCAGCCTGGGTGACAGAGTGAGGTTCTGTCTCAAAAAAAAAAAAAAAATTAGCCGGGCATGGTGGCGTGCTCCCGTAATCCCAGTTACTTGGGAAGCTGAGGCAGGAGAATAGCCTGAACCCAGGAAGCGAAGGTTGCAGTGGGCCACGATTGTGCCACTGCACTCCAGCCTGTGCATCAGAGCAAGACTCTGTCTCAAAAAAAAAAAAAGAAAAGAAAAAAGAAAATACAGTCACTCATATGATGGAATATTATGTAGAACGTTTTCAAAGAAATAGAGTTACTTAGAGCTATATGTACTGTTAATAAACATCTTCAAAAGTGTAGAATTAATTCCTTAATAAGTTAAAAGATCAAATTGCCTTATAATCCAGCAATTTCACTTTTGGATATATATCCAAAAGAACCAAAAAGAGGTATTAAAAAAACTGGTACATGAATGTTCATAGTAGCACTAGTTACAATAGTAAAAAAGTGCAACCTGATGTCCATTAACTGATAAATGGATAAATAAAATGTGCTATATCCATACCAAGAAACATTAGCCACAAAAATGAATGATGCACTGACACATGCCACAATATGGATGTACCTTGAAAACATTATGCGAAGTGACACAAAAGTCACATACTATATGATTCCATTTATATAAATTAGCTAGTAGAGGAAAATCCACAGAACAGACAGATTAGTAGTTGCGAGAACCTGGGAGAAGGGAAAATGGAGAGTAATTGCTCAATGTGTACAGAGCTTCCTTTTGGGGTGGTGAAAATGCTGGAAATTAGTGGTGATAGTTGCACAACATTGTGAATGAGTACCTAAAGTCACCAATGGTAAATTTTATGTGTATTTGAGCACAATAAAAAGATAAAAGGATTTAAATATATATACTATTATATGCAAAAAACAAGTGCAAAATCAATTCCCTCGGTCTGACTCCTAAAGCAACTACTCTTAATAGTTTCTTTTTTTTTTTTTATTTGAGGCGGAGTTTCGCTCTTGTTGCCCCCAGGATGGAGTGCAATGGCACGATCTCGGCTCAATGCAACCTCTTCCTCCAAGGTTCAAGCAATTCTCCTGCCTCAGCCTCCTGAGTAGCTGGGATTATAGGCATGCACCACCACATCTGGCTAATTTTTGTATTTTTAGTACAGATGGGGTTTCTCCATGTTGGTCAGGCTGGTCTCGAACTCCCGACCTCAGGTGATCCTCCCGCCTCGGCCTCCCAAAGTGCTGGGATTACAGGTGTGAGCCACTGTGCCTGGCCATTTTTTTTTTTTTTTTTTTTTGAGACAGAGTTTTTACTCTTGTTGCCCAGGCTGGAGTACAATGGCACAATCTCAGCTCACTGCAACCTCCGCCTACCAGGTTCAAGCGATCTTCCTGCCTCAGTCTCCTGAGTAGCTGGGATTACAAGAACCCGCCAGCATGCCTGGCTAATTTTTTGTAGTTTTAGTAGAGATGGGTTTCCACCATGTTGGCCAGGCTGGTCCTCAACCCCTGACCTCAGGTGATCCACCCGCCTCGGCCTCTCAAAGTTCTGGGATTACAGGCATGGGACACCGTGCCCAACATCTTAACAGTTTCTTAGTATTTCTCCAGATTGTCGGTATATACACAAGCATAACTGTGTATGTATGTATCTGTATGTAAATTTTCATGCTCATATGTATATATGTATATCCCTCCCCAAAATGTTATAGTAGTTATTAAAAAAGACATCAAATGATCAGTCAGCTGCAGTCATCTATGTGTGTTACAATGGAGCATTACTAAAATTTCCAAATGAGCTTTAATTCCCTGAATTATTAATGTACTTCTCCATATCTCAGAATATATTCATGAGAAGTCAGTTAACATTACATTTAAAATTACTTCATCTAAGGATGGGTGCAGTGGCTCATGCTTGTAATCCCAGCATTTTGGGAGGCCAAGGAGAGAGAACGGCTTGAACCCAGGAGTTCAAGACCGACCTTGGCAACATAGTGGGACCCTGTCTCTACAAAAAATGAAAAAATTAGGGCCAGGCGCGGTGGCTCACGCCTGTAATCCCAGCACTTTGGGAGGCTGAGGAGGGTGGATCACGAGGTCAGGAGATCAAGACCATCCTAGCTAACATGGTGAAACCCCATCTCTACTAAAAATACAAAAAATTAGCTGGGCATGGTGGTGGGTACCTGTAGTCCCAGCTACTCGGGAGGCTGAGGCGGGAGAATGGTGTGAACCCGGGAGGTGGAGCTTGCAGTGAGCGGAGATCGTGCCACTGCATTCCAGCCTGGGTGAAAGTGCGAGACTGTCTAAAAAAAAAAAAAAAATTAGTCAGATGTGGTGGCGCATGCCTGTGGTCCCAGCTACTTGGGAGGCTGAGATAGGAGAATCACTTGAGCCTGGTAGATCAAGGCTTCGGTGAGCCATGATTCTGCCACTGCCCTCCATCCTGGGCAACAGAGTGAGACACTGTCTAAAAAAAATAAACAAATGAATAAATAAAATTACTTCATCTAATAGTAATTAAATAAATGCTATCAGAAATATACAACCAAGCTGGGTATGGTGACGTGCACCTGTAGTCCCAGATACTTATGAGGCTGAGGCAGGAGGACTGCTTGAGGCTAGGAGTTTAAGACCACCCAGGGCAACATAGCAAGACCCTGTCTCTGCAAAAATGAAAATAAATTAGCCAGGAATGGTGGCACATGCCTGTAGTCCAAGCTACTTAGGAGGCTGAGGTGGGAGGATCGCTTGAACCCAGGAGTTTGAGGTTACAATAAGCTATGATGGCACCGCTGCACTCCAGCTTGGACCACAGAGCAAGACCTTGTCTCTAAAAAAAAAAAAATGTACAACCACAATTAATAAGGGGAACATGAATGAAAGTTACCCCAAGATGATATACACTCATTCAACATTCAACAGATAATTACTGACTCCCTACTTGGTGGCAAGCACCATGCACTACACATCTATTCCAAGGATTCTAGTCTTTCAATTTTCTGAAGCAATACCTATTGATGGTTAATGAGACACACAGGAAGAAACAATTTCTTCAGTCCTACGTGGCCTCACAACCTCTAGAGTCCATATACTGAAGAGTCTCCTAAAGTGATTTTGAAGAGTTAAGAGGTCCTTTAAGAACTTCAGTACCTGAAAATCACAGGCACAAGAGAATATCCAGTTCCCCAAAGAACTTCTACATGAGACCTACAAAAAAGATCCTTAAAGCAACTATGGTACTCTTTCCAGAGAAGGAAAATGAACTCATTGTATCCTACAGGCAGCCGAAGGCTTACTAAAACTTTTACACCTAACTTTTACAACTGATAGGTATAATTTCAACTTTTCTGACTACCATTCCTTAGTTTATTGAGGCTTGTAATACTGTATGTCTTTATATATTATTTGGAAAATATTGTCAAGGAATAAAGGGGACCTAAGGAAAGGCAAAGGAAAGCCAAACAACTATAGCATGTTATAATCTGACCTTACCCATAACTTGGTAGAAAGGCTTTAGGAAATGTTTATTCTAGTTCAGTGGCCTTTTTTCTTTTTTTTGGATCATGCATCCTTGGTAAAATACTTTCAACTCCACATCCCCAAATATGGTATTTACCTACATAAATATGTCTATACTAATATGTTATGTACATTATAAAATACATGCAAATTTTTTAATTAAAAAATGAGATAGGGCAGGGTGCGGTGGCTCATGACTGTAATCCTAGTACTTTGGGAGGCTGAGGCGGGCAGATCACTTGAGTCCAGGAGTTCAAGACCAGCCTGGGCAATAAGGCAAATCCTGTCTCTACTAAAAATACAAAAATTAGCCAGGTGTGGTGGTGCATGCCTATAGCCCCAGCTACTTGGGAGGCAGAGGTGAAAGGATAGCTTGAGCTGGGGAAGTGGAGGTTCCAGTGAGCTAAATCATGCCACTGCACTCACGCCTGGGTGACAGTGAAACCCCGACTCAAAAAAAAAAAAAAAAAAGAGAGAGATAGAAAATTTAACATTTCAAACGTTTTGTTTTTGTTTTTGTTTTTGTTTTTGTTTTTTTGAGACGGAGTCTCACTCTGTCGCCCAGGCTGGAGTGCAGTGGCGCATCTCGGCTCACTGCAAACTCCGCATCCCAGGTTCACACCACTCTCCTGCCTCAGCCTCCCGAGTAGCTGGGACTACAGGTGCCCGCCACCATGCCCGGCTAATTTTTTTGTATTTTTAGTAGAGATGGGGTTTCACCATGTTTGCCAGGATGGTCTCGATTTCCCGACCTCATGATCTGCCTGCGTCGGCTTCCCAAAGTGCTGGGATTACAGGCGTGAGCCACCGCGCCCGGCCCACTCAAATGTTATTGACATAGAAAATCTTTTTATTATTAAAATTTATTTTAACAATATATTTTTAGTGCAATGAATGTAAACTGAATTTTTTTTCTTTTTTTCTTTTTTTTTTTTTCAGAGACAGGGTCTCGATATGTTGCTCAGGCTGGAGTGTGGTGGCTATTCACAGTCACAATCCTAGTGCATTGCAGCCTTGAACACCTGGGCTCAAGTAATCCTTCTGCCTCAGCCTCCCACGTAGCTGGGACTACAGTCATGAGCCACCACACCCAGCTAATTTTTTTTTCTTATTCTTGGTTTAGCACTTTGCTATATACCAAAAGGTAGGTATTATTTCTACTTTATAGATGAAAAAACTGAAGTTTGAGAGATTATATAATCTGACAAATGTCAGCACTATTATGGCAGAGCAGGGATGGAAACTTCTATCTGTAGAACTCTAAAGTCAATGCTCTTAACCAATATATTCTAAGAAAAGAGGCAATCAGAGATAAATTTATTTTGAGGTATAAATCAAAAACAAAGAATAACTCCTTCTGACCAATCTGAATAAATCTGAATTATTTGCTCATTTGATTCCTATTAATATAATCAGTTAAAATCCCTGAATGACTCCTTGGGTAAGTCATTTAACTTATTTCAATCTTAGTTTCCCATTATGTAAAATGAGAGACTTGGACAAGGTGATCTTTAAGGTGCTTTTCAGCATTAACATTCTAGGAGTCAAAAATGAAGATCTAATAAGGCAAACATCTTTAAGCAGAATAAACAGACCTTTGCTGATCTCCACATTAGGAAGGTTGAAGATTTCAAGGTCCATCGTGGCTCCTTTAGTCCCTTCTGAGAGGTCTAACAGGACAAGCCTGTCTGCAATACCCTGTACAGTAAGAGAAAGAACATTACACTGAACATGGCCAGTGACTCAATTTAAATTCATTCAACAATAAGGACTAAAGGACAATAAACAGGCCTCATACACTGTCTTTTAGTGTTAAGAAGAGTAAGTAACACAATAGCAATAAAAGTGACATGCAAGCAAGAAATTATTAACTTTGGCCGGGCTTGGTGGCCTGTAATCCCAGCACTTTGGGAGGCCAAGGCGGGCGGATCACCTGAGGTCAGGAGTTCGAGACCAGCCTGGCCAACATGGCGAAACCCCGCCTCTACTAAAAATACAAAAACCAGCCAGGCATGGTGGCACATGCTTATAATCCTAGCTATTCAGGAGGCTGAGGCAGGAGAATCGCTTGAACCCAGGAGGCAGAGTTGCAGTGAGCCAAGATTGTGTCACTGCACTCCAGCCTGGGCGATAGAGCGAGACTCTATCTCAAAAAAAAAAAAAAAAAAGAAATTATGAACTTCAATAAGTAATCCTTTAGGCTTGACTACTAAAAGCTTTAACAGGGCTTAACTCACAAGTCACAGACTGCAGGTTTCTTTTGAGAACAGCATTTCACTCTTGTTGCCCAGGCTGGAGTGCAATGGTACAATCTCGGCTCACTGCAACCTCTGCCTCCTGGGTTCAAGTGATTTTCCTGCCTCAGCCTCCCAAATAGCTGGGATTACAGGCATGCACCACCATGCCCACCTAATTTTGTATTTTTAGTAGAGACGGGGTATCACCACGTTGGCCAGGCTCATCACGAACTCCTGACCTCAGGTGATGTGCTCGCCTTGGTCTCCCAAAGTGCTGGAATTACAAGTGTGAGCCACCGTGCCCGGGTCTGCAGGTTTCTTTTTCTTTTCTTTTCTTTTTTTTTCTGAGAAGGAGTCTTGCTCTGTCGCCTAGGCTGGGATGCATTAGCACGAGCTCAGCTCACAGCAACCTCCACCTCCCAGGTTCAAGCGATTCTCCTGTCTCAGCCTCCCAAGTGGCTGGGATTACAGGCGTGCACCACCGCACCTGGCTATTTTTTATATTTTTGGTAGAGATGGGGTTTCACCATGTTGGCTAGGCTGGTCTCGAACTCCTGACCTCAAGTGATCTGCCTGCCTCGTCCTCTCAAAGTGCTGGGATTACAGGCATGAGCCACCATGCCTGGCCCCTGCAGGTTTCTTTTAATGAGATGAGTTAATAAAGATGACTTGGTGCACTCAATACTTCTGCTATTGCTCTTGATTTATGTTTTCATTTTGATGTTATCATTTTCATTCTGAAAGTGCTTTTGGGTCTATTTGTGTGTCTTATTTCTAGTAGAAAAGTTAAAAAAATAATGCCAGCTTTTTCTTAAAAAAAGTATAATAGCTATAAAATCTAAAATCAAATCCTATTATCATGCAGTACTCTCCCCAGAGATCTCATGGAAAATACTCCACATGCCTGTAAATAGGGCGGCACAGTGGGCTGACTGTAAATAACAGCATGGAAACTCCTAAAAATCAGTTTACCTTTATGGAAGGTCTTTCTTCAAAGTAGTAGGAGACTTGAAGATATCTCCTATTTTAGGATTCACGGGCAAAAGTACCCAAAGATCTACCAGAGTATCAGCAGAAAGTGTGATGGTAAAGAAAACAACCCTGGCTGGGCACGGTGGTTCACACCTGTAATCCCAGCAGTTTGGAAGGACAGGATGGGCATAGGCTGGAGTCCAGGAGTTTCAGACCAGCCTGGGCAACATGGCAAAACCCCGTCTCTACACACACACACACACACACACACACACACACACACACACACAGAGAGAGAGAGAGAGAAAGAAAATAACCCTGCTACACTATGTATTAGCTATGTAACACCAGGACAGTCACTGAATTCGGCCTTACTTTATGAGGTTGTAAGGATTAATTATGTGACACAGGGTTTGCATATAGTAATCACCTCCAAAACATAGTTATTAATTTTATTGCTAACCATACCCATAAGGAAAATGCAAAGAAAACTATGAGTTACCATTTTCATTTATAAGGCACAAAAAAATCCAAAAGTTTAGCAGTAGTTGTAGGAAAATAAGTATTCTTACATATTATGGGTATGGGAATAAAGTGGTATAATTAATAAAAGATAATTTGACAATTTTCTATCAAAAATTTAAAACATTAACTCCTTGAATCCATCAATTCATTTATAGAAATCATCCTACAAATTTATCAGTACATGTGTAAAAGAGTACAATATTAAGGATATTCATAAGACTAGGAACAACAAAACGTTCATCAGTAACAACGAGACAATATAGTGGTTTATAGCAGAGATTGAAAAAGTTTTAAAATGTCACCATGTAATCAATCAGTGAAGCATATATTATCACCAGGGATTTTATTAAAATGCAGATTTTGGCCGGGCATGGTGGCTCAGCCCTGTAATCTGAGCACTTTGGGAAACCAAGGCAGGTTGGTTGCCTGAGTTCAGGAGTTTGAGAGCCCCGTAGCCAACATGGTGAAACCCTGTCTCTACCAAAAATACAAAAATTAGCTGGGCCTGGTGGCGCATGCTTGTAGTCCCAGCTACTCGGGAGGCTGAGGCAGGAGAATCTCTTGAAGCCGGGAGGTGGAGGTTGCAGTGAGTGGAGATTGCGCCATTACACTCCAGCCTGGGACAGAGCGGGACTCCATCTCAAAAAAAAAAAAAATGCAGATTTTGTTTCAGTAGGTCTGGGAAGGGTCCTGGATTATGCATTGCTAGCAAGAACTCAGGTGGTACCAATGCTGCTAGTTTGAAAGCCACACTTTGTTTAGTAAGGATCTAGAATACAGGCTCTGATAAACAGATTACCTGGTCTTTAAATTCTCGCTTCATCATTTATTAACAGTGTAATTTGGGGCAACTTGGGTAACCGCCCTATGCCTTTGTTTCTTCATTTGTAAAATGTCAGTAATAACAGTACCTAAACAAAGGGTTGTTGTAAAAATGAGTCAAGTGGGCCAGGCACGGTGGCTCATGCCTGTAATCCCAGCACTTTGGGAGGCTGAGGCTGGTGCATCACCTGAGGTCAGGAGTGAGTTCCAGACCAGCCTACCAACACAGTGAAATCCCATGTCAACTGAAAGTACAAAAATTAACCAGGCATGGTGGCACGTACCTGTAATCCCAGCTACTTGGGAGGCTGAGGTGGGAGAATCGCTTGAACCCGGGAGGCAGAGGTTGTGGTGAGTCAAGGTCACACCACTGGCCAGGCACGGTGGCTCACGCCTGTAATCCCAACACTTTGGGAGGCCGAGGAGGGCAGACTGCCTGAGGTCAGGAGCTCAAGACCAGCCTGGCCAACATGGTGAAACCCCATCTCTACTAAAAATACAAAAATTACCCAGGTGTGGTGACGGGCGCCTGTAATCCTAGGCTAAGGAAGGAGAATCACTTGAACCCAGGAGGCAGGAGGTTGCAGTGAGCTGAGATCACACCACTGCAATCCAGCCTGGGGAACAGGGCGAGACTTCGTCTCAAAAAAAAAAAAAAAAAAAAGTTTGCGCCACTGCACTCCAGCCTGGGTGACTGAGCGAGACTCCATCTCAAGAAAAAAAAAAAGAGTCAAGTGTTTAGACAAGTGCCTGGTACCTAATAAGCATTGTGTAAAGGTTAGTTACTGCTGCTACCACCACTACTTTTGTTGCCACTATTATGAGTGCTATCACTGTTGCAGTCATAATAGTGGCCTATGAATATTGTACTTTGTATCAAAATATTAACGTCTAAAAAGAAAAACAGAATTTTTTTTTGAGACAGGGTCTCACTGTGTTGCCCAGGCTAGAGTGCAACTGCACAATCGCAGCTCACTGCAGCCTCAACCTCCCAGGCTCAAGCAATCCTCAGCCACCCAAGTTGCTGGGACTACCAGTGTGCACCACCACACCTAGCTAATTTTTAATTTTTGTAGGGTGGATGCAGTGGCTGACACCTGTAATCCCAGCACTTTGGGAGGCTGAGGCAGGCAGATCACCTGAGGTCAAGAGCTCGAGACCAGCCTGGCCAACATAGCGAAACCCCCTCTCTACTAAAAATACAAAAATTAGCTGGGTGTAGTGGCACACGCCTGTAATCCCAGCTACTCGGGAGGCTGAGGTAGGACAATCACTTGAACCCGGGAGATGGAGGTTGCAGTGAGCTGAGATCATGCTACTGCACTCCGGCCTGGGAGACACAGTGAGACTCCATCTCCAAAGAAAAAAAAAAATTTTTTTTTGTAGAAATGGGGATCTCGCTGTGTTGCCCAGGCTGGTCTCAAACTCCTGGGCTCAACTGATTCTCCTGCCTTGGCCTCCCAAAGTGCTGGGAGTACAGGTGTAAGCCACCGGGCCCAGCTGAAAAATGGCAAATTTTCCACCCAGACAATTCACAGACAAATAATGACAGTGAGATTCTTCTAACAGTTTAAAAACATGGCCAGGAGCAGTGACTCATGCCTGTAATCCCAGCACTTTGGGAGGCCAAGGCAGGAAGATAGTCTGAACCAGGAGTTCAAGACCAATCTAGGCAACACAGGGAGACCTATCTCTACAAAAAAACTAAAAATTACCTAGGTGTAGTGGCACACCCCTGTGGTCCCAGCTACTCAGGAGGCTGAGGTGGGAAGATCTCTTAAGCCCAGGAGATAGAGACTGCAGTAAGCCATGATCATACCAGTGCATGCCAACTTGGGCTACAGAGAGAAACCTGGTCTCAAAAACAAAAATGAAAAACCATGACTTTCAGACTTTCAGATGCCTTCTTGTGCTTACCAAAAAAAAAAAAAAAAAAGACAAATAATTACAAATAAATAAAACTTAGTACTGTTAGGGATGTCAAAAATCAGGTTGATGTGCATGTTATTAGCAGCATAAATTAGTTCTGCCTTTCCAAAGAGCAATCTGGCACTATGTCATAAGTGCTATAAAAACCATTCATGCCCTCTGACTCACTAGTCCTATTTTTTAAAATTATGTACAACCAGGCCGGGTGCAGTGGGGCATGCTTGTACTCCCAGCACTTTGGGAGGCTGAGGCAGGAAGATTGCTTGAGCCCAGGAATTCAAGACCAGCCTGGGCAATATGGTGAAACCCTGTCTTTACAAAAAAATACAAGAATTAGTGGGGATGGTTGCTGGCGCCTGTAAGCCCAGCCACTTGGGAGGCTAAGGTGGGAGGATGGCTTGAGCTGGGGAGGTGGAGGGTGCAGTAAGCTGAGATTGCACAACTGCATTCCAGCCTGTGCAACAGAACATGACCCTGTCTAAATAAAACAAAATAATGTATGACCAAATAAAAATTCAGACGAGAAAATAAGCAACTTGAAATGTTTACAGAAGCATTTATTTAGTGACAAAAGACTGAATACAACTCAAATTCTAATTAAGAGGTAATAGCAGGCCAGGTACGGTGGCTCACACTTGTAATCCCAGCACTTTGGGAGGCCAGGGCAGGTGGATCACTTGAGGTCAGAAGTTCTAGACCAGCCTGGCCAACATGGCAAAACCCTGTCTCTGCTAAAAATACAAAAATTAGCTGGGCGTCATGGCGCATGCCTGTAGTCCCAGCTACTCTGGAGGCTGAGGCAGGAGAATCGCTTGAACCCAGGAGGCGGAGGCTGTAGTGAGCCAAGATTGTACCACTACACTCCAGCCTGGGTAACAGAGCGAGACTCCACCTAAAAAAAAAAAAAAAAAAAAAAAAGAGGTAATAGTGTATTCAAATGGAGGGTGAAAGAAATAAAACTATAGCATGCCAAAAGTTGGCATATTTAACTCTGAGCAGCCAGCTTTTAAGATATTCTAGCTCCATGGATATAATTTAATTATTTGCTGCAGTAGAACCCACCTCCAAGACATATGTGAGTCTTAAATGGAAAGGGAAGAACTTAGATGGCAAAACAATCAAATATATATAGAAAAGAAAAACTAATGCCAGCCACCAAATAAATATATAGAGGTACAGCTATTCTATTCAGGGCTACATCTCTCAAATGACAAAAGACATGCTGTTATCATGATACTAGGCTCTGGAGGGAGGCAGGCAGGTCTTTTGAACCTCTCTGGAAGGGCATTTAAGCTTTCCTGCAAACAATTTATGCAGACACTAGTAAAAAGGACTGATGAAAAAAACAAACCCTAAACTAGTATTAAATATCAACTCAGAAACTGTGATCCTAAAAGAAAGTAATTATATAAGAAAAGGCCATCTTTAAAAAAAAAAAAAGCCAATTTTAGAAAGAGCTAAAATTATTATATTAAATAAGAGTTTAATTAAAGTGGCATGATTCAGAAAATACAAAAGAATTTGTGACTAAGTCATATGAATGTCAAATTGAGCTTTCCCTTGGATGAGGATAAGCCCATTGTTCAAATCACTTTTTTAAACCTACTAATTAAAAGGCAACATCATTGATGAAAGCTTTCAACTTTTTTGTCAACTTACTAAATATATTTTAAGCCAAAATAAGGTTTTCCCACATGACAAAATGAAGGCATTTTTTGCTGTGTAAAACACAACCTGCCTAGAAGTGTGGCACTATGATAGATGTATTTATAACCACTATGTTTACATACCTTTGCTGAAATTGCTAATGTGCAGGCAATACCCAGTTCTCCACCTCCAACCACAGTAATTTTATTGACTGTTTTATTCTCATGATTTGCCCAGCTCTTTGAATTTGTATCTGAAACACCTAGAAAGAAAGGTGGATTATCCTGAGAATTCAAAAATATCAAGAATTTTTTTAGGATCTTTTAAAAAAAAATATATAGCAGGCTTCATAGCTTAGAGAGAAAATATGGTGCTAGTCCATAATGGGCAAAAAATACTACTGAACAAATGAATGCAAGGAAGACAGACATTTCCTATTAAATAGTCGACTAAATAGAAATTATCCTTCTAAAGAGAATGTATCTTTCTAAACATTTTTAAAATATTGTGTAAGACTCTAAAAAAGTAGGATTTCCATAATTCTGAAAAATATTCCAACTCATTGCTCTGGTCTACAATAAAAAAATATGTCTAACACCTTACCAAATGTTTCAAACATAGGTATTTGCCTTTATTCTTGATGAGAATCATAGATATTCTGGTCCAATATATTGAATAAGCCAACAAGCCACATATACATATCATCAAAAAAGGTTTGGGATCATTAACATACAGCAAGTGGTTTTGAACAAGAATTGTTTTATCTGTTTAAGACTAATTCTTTACACTTTAAGAAACCTGGCCAGGCCCGGTGGCTCATGCCTGTAATCCCTGAACTTTGGGAAGCCAAGGCGGGAGGATCACCTGAGGTCAGGAGTTCAAAACCAGCCTGGCCAACATGGCAAAACCTCATTCTTATCAAAAATACAAAAATTGGCCGGGCATGCCTGTAGTACCAGCAACATGGGAGGCTGAAGCAGGGGAATCGCTTGAACCCAGGAGGCAGAGGTTGCATGAGCCCATATGGTACCACTGCACTCCAGCCTGGGTGACACAGCGAGACTCCATCTCAAAAAAATAAAAAAATAAATAATATTTATTGGAATTACATGGTAATACCCTGTGATAAAGGCAAAGGAATTACTTTTTTTTTTCTTTTTCTTTTTTTTTGAGATGGAGTCTTGCTCTGTTGCCCAGGCTGGAGTGCAGTTGTTCAATCTCAGCTCACTGCAACCTCTGCCTCCCGGGTTCAAGCAATTTTCCCACCTCAGCCACCCAAGTAGCTGGGATTACAGGCACCCGCCACCACGCCCAGCTACTTTTTTAATTTTTAGTAGAGATAGGGTTTCACCATGTTGGCCCAGCTGGTCTCCAACTCCTGACCTCAGGTGATCTGCCTGCCTCGGCCTCCCAAAGTCCTGGGATTACAGGAGTGAGCCACTGCGCCTGGCCTGAGGCACAGGAATTTCTTATTTCAAAAACAGATGTACATACGCACACAAATTTATTTATAAAAATCAAGTGGCAGAAAGTAAAGGAGTTTAGTGAGAAACTGGTAACTCATTAACTCTCAAGATAATCTGCCTGACAAATATACAAACCTTCAGTGATTTTTGCAATATAGGCTAGCAAGTCTACCTGCCGTGCCTCATCAGATGATGATAGAGAATACATGGGAAGTTCCTCTTGAAACTTGGCAATCATTTCTTTAATTAATCCAACAATGACAGATTTAGGCTGTAGAATACACAAAAAACAGAAAAGTTACACAAAAATTTTGCTGAAGAATACTACCTTTGTTGAGGCAGGAGTATTACTTGAGCCCAGGAGTTTCAGATGCAGTGAGTTATGGTTGCACCACTACACTCCAGCTTGGGCAACAGAATGAGACTTCATCTCCAAACAAAACAAACAAAAAATCTTTTTTAACCTATACATTCTTTTAGAGTTAGTCAAAAAGAAGCATTCAATCATGTTCTCATTTTTCAAAAATAATCATACACATTATATGATACTTTTAACTGTTATAATGCTTTTCATGAAAAATTATTGAATACTTTTAACTGAAAAATAAAGGAAGAAGAAATGCTAATTCAACATTTCCCAAAAGTAGAAAAATACCATGAATATGCTTAATAGCCGAATACCTAGGTTTAGGAACTCTCCTTTTTTTTTTTTTAACTTTTCATTTTGAAATAATTTCAGACTTACAGAAAAGTTGCAAAAATAGTACATATACTCTTCACCTAGATTACTCAAATGTTAACATTTGATCACATTTGCTTGTTTAGTCTTTCTCTCTCTGTTTTTCTGAACAGACTGAACAAGTAAACTGCAAACATGATGTCCTTTTACCCCTAAGTACTTTAATGTATATTTCCTAAAAGAAAAAGACATTCTCCTTTTAACCGTCATCAAATCAGAAAATTAACACTAATAGTATCTAATCTGGTACTATATTCTTTTAATGTAATTGGTTAAGCAACCTTGATGAAATTCACTAACCTTTCTGAGCTTCAGTGTCATCAGTAATACAAAGTGAATAATAAATCCCAAATGGTTGTTATGAGCAATAAATGAGTCAATGAATGCAAACTATACGCCCTGAGTGTAAAATAGATGTTTATTATTATTCCTGGGAATATTTAGTAGTATGCTCATTTAAAAAGTGCTTAATTTCTCAGAGTCTGAGTTTCACTATTTATAAAGTAAGAAGAGGCTATTAGGGCCAAGAATTCAAATACCTTTGGGGACCAAGCAGGTAACGTTAAATGTGTGAAGCTGGCAAGTACAAGAAAATCTGGAGAGACGGTTATTGTGGCAAATTGGAAACAGCATGCCAATAGGCATTCAAATTTACATTAAGAACAAAACAAAACAAGGTAAAACAAAACGAACTGTGCTGTTCAAACAAATTCCATAGGCCTAACGCGGCCCTCTGAATCTCTTAGAGAAATTGCAAACCCTGGCCTAGATGACCTCTAGATTCCTTCTAGCTCCAAAGTTCTATAAAATTATGCTACATAATTATAATTCCAACTGCATGTGGAACTTAAAGGTGCTGCAGTACTTTTAAATAGGGCAATTTAAATAATGTAATGTCTTTTTAAGACTAGTTTCAAGTGGGGGCACTGTGGCTCACACTTGTAATCCCATCACTTTGGGAGGCTGAGGTGGGAGGATGCCTTGATCCCAGGAGTTCAATACCAGCCTGGACAACATAGGGAGATCCTGTCTGTACAAAAAATTTTAAAATTAGTAGTGGATGGTAGACCATGCTTGTAGTCCCAGCTGCTCAGAAGGCTGAGGTGGGAAACTCACTTGAGCCCAGGAATTTCAGGGTACAGTGAGCTATGATTGTGCTACTGCACTCCAGCACGGGTGAAGACAGCATTACCCTGTCTCAAAAAAAGAGACTAGTTTTAGCTTATAATAAAGAGGCTCAGAACAGTAAAATAAAATCAGAACTGTCTAAACTAAAATTAAACACAACTTTCACCAGATTATAAGACTATCCCCGAGGATTTATTAAACAAACAAAATTATGAAAAGAGATGCCAATGAAAACCAGAGAGAAGAAACAGGATACACGAATTCCTGCAACATGGTACAGATGTCAAAATACTACTCGAGGATAGTTTTGTTTTGTTTTGTTTAAAGAAGGGTGTAACAATGGATGGAGGAGAGAAACAGACAATTCAAAAAGGAAGAAACATATGATTGATAAGTAAATGAAAATGATTTCAATTTCTCAAATAACCAAACAACTGAAAATTAAGAGTAAGATCCATTTTTGTCCTTCCAACTGACAAATTTTTATTATGCCCCATTCATCACATTTAACTGGCAATCTTATTTAAATCATCAGGTAATGCAAATAACATAAATGTTCACAAAGTAAAATGTCAATTCCTACTACTGATAATCCGAAGTATGTCCTTTGTTTTTTCTATTTTTTTCTTCTTTTTAAATGTTTTCTATATAAAAATATAGAAAACCATAAAACAAAGTAAAATGCATCTACAATTATACACCTTTTTATAAGCTGTCTATAAAATAAAAAGTGATAATCCTAAGGCATTCTTTACTCCAACCTCACTGGACTCCAACATACCCCTGTCCTCCAGCCCTACTAGCTTTCTGGTACATATAAACATTTTTTTTTTTTTGAGGCGGAGTCTCGCTCTGTCGCCCAGGCTGGAGTGCAGTGGTGCAATCTTGGCTCAGTGCAAGCTCCACCTTCTGAGTTCACACCATTCTACTGCCTCAGCCTCCCAAGTAGCTGGGACTACAGGCGCCCACCACCATGCCTGGCTTATTTTTTGTATTTTTAGTAGAGACGGGGTTTCACTGCGTTAGCCAAGATGGTCTCGATCTCCTGACCTCGTGATCCACCCGCCTCGGCCTACCAAAGTGCTGGGATTACAGGTGTGAGCCACTGCACCTGGCCTCATATAAACATATTATAAATTATCCTTTTATACAGATTTTTAATTATTTACAAAAATGAGAGAATACTATACATCTGTCTAAACCAATGTATAGAAGATAAGCAAAGGTTTGTTTTAAGGATAATACCTTCTATTAGAGAAAAGGTACTGTAAAATAGGTACCCTCCTACACTGATTTCTACTGATTATAGAAATGTATCATTTTGTGTACACTTTTGGAGGCCAATTTAGTAATATATAAGAAAATCTTGAAAATATTGGAAACCTTTGGTCCAATAATTCTACTCCAAGAGATTTATCATTAGGGAAGTATCGAAGATATATTAGATATATACAAACATTTACATTTAAAGATGTTCATCATTAAATGTCTTACGTTAGGGCAATTTGTAAATACAATACGCAATATCCTTATGCTGTCATCAGGTAACCATTAAAAACCATGCATTTTGAAAATGGTTTAACATGGAGAAATGCTCAATATAATGGTCAATGAAAAATGCAGAATACAAAATTACATAACATGAGGACATAAAACAAATACTACAGTTATATAGATCAATGTGGATGACTTTTTAAAACTTAATATTGGTTAAAACAAAGCATGTCACAAAAGATTACATACAGTATGATTCAACTTATATGAAAGTCAAAAACAGGCAAAACTACAAATAAATGTAACATAAAAATCTGTAATAGGAAGGGACTTGGAAATAATGCCCCAATCACTTGCTAGTAGCTCCTCCTGTACTTTCTCAAGTGGGAAACGACTATAAAAAGACAGGGAGCAAACAGTTGGCTCCAAAACCTGGAGGGAGCAGCTTTGTACAGGCAGTTGTCATCAGGGTTCTGGGACTTGGGTAACCCTAGAGAGCTCAATTTCAAATTACTTCCAAAGACTACATGAAGAATATCATTGAAAGAAAATGCAGTATCATACTTATTTGTACCAGCAGAATCAATGATAAGTATTTAAAAAAAAAAAAAAAGCTTTC